>NC_086321.1:159163281-159486235 GCF_036172605.1 Pelobates fuscus
GCCAGCTCGATCCCAAGATCCAACTACGAGCTTTTTAACTGCAGCAACTTTAGGGATTACAATGTAACTTTCGTTAATTCAGGGATTACAATGTAACTTTCGTTAATTTAGAAAAAAAATGATTTTGAAATACAAAGTGCTACTTGTATTTATTGCCCTATAACTTGCACAAAAAAAAAGCTAAAAACATTAACATTGGATATTTCTAAACTCAGGACAAAATGTAGAAACTATTTAGCCCTGGTGTTTTTTGGTGGTTGTAGATGGATAACAGATTTTGGGGAAAAGTGTGTGTATTTTATAATTTTTTTTTATAGTAAATTATATATGATATGATGAAAATAATGCTATCTTTAGAAAAACGGTATATAATATGTGTGGGTACAGTAAATGAGTAGGAGGAAAATTACAGCTAAACACAAACACAGCAGAAATGTAAACACAGCCCTGGTCCTTAACGGTAAGAAAATTGAAAAACGGTCTGGTCACAAAGGGGTTAAAGACACCAGCAGAGAATCACTCCTGAAATATAAACTTAAAGTCCCTTTTACATGTGATTTTAATCAAAATAGTCATTAGGTAAAGAGGATTTTTACAACATTTTGGTCCATTTTAAAAAGTGATGGTATTCCAAAGGACATTTTACCAGATAAACCCCTCCTCTCTCTCCTATCCACCACCCCCACTTAACCACCCCCCTCGCTTGCACAGTTATTTTATCCAGGTCTAGTTTCAAATATGATCATTCTTAATAGAAAGGAGTCTCTTCATCTACAGTTTGGCCTAAAAATGTAAGCCTGCTTCCACATCAAGGTAGAGTCTTTAAGCAGGACCTTAACCTAAACTTAAAACCGTCAAGTCTATAAACTTAGCTGGGAATAGCAGATTAATTAGAAGAGAATGGCAATATTGAAGCCAAATTAGCGGTTTTGCTGCAATAGATCAACTATTGTGCCCTAAAATTACAAAATCTATTAAAATTCCCTGTTTAGTGAATAGACCTCTGAATTGCATTACTATGCTGGCGAAATTACTAATATATAACAACTCAGAGGAACATGCTAAAGCTAGGATTATTAAAATTATCATGGATAGAGGAGTATTTCGAGAGAACTAGAACATTGCCTACAAATATCTATAAATGAAAAAAATAACATTTAAAACGAATTTTTGTTATTATTAAAGGGAGAAAATATCTAAGATATCACACAGTGAAAATAAGGTACTATCGTGCAAATAGTCTATAAATTGATAGACCCTACAAAAAAATAAGAAAAGAAAAAAAAGAAAAGAAAAGAAAAAATAGAAAAATATGTATACCGTATATATGCTCCTAGATTACAGTTTATATTTCTTGTTATGTCTGACAACCAAACTAATGGTGAAGGTTAGCAACAAATGTATCACTTGGTTGCTACTAAGGAAGTTTGCAAAAATGTAGCAAAAGTCTAATCAGGCATAGTGGCAGAGACTGCTGGTTAAACTGATCTATCAGCAGGGAAAGCATATATTATACATATTAATTAGTCCAATAAGTTATTAACCTGTATATAGAGCTTCAACAGTGGTACTCAACTGTGCTTTCAAGGGCACCTATCATGGGAATAAACTTAGAGGTAGGTGCTGCAGAATAGCAGCAGTGCTTGAAAGGGGGGCATCTATCATGAGAATGAACTTGGTAGTAAGTACTGGCAGAATAGCCAAGTGTTTTATACCTTAGAGCAATATAGTTCATTGCTTAGTGATCTCAGCTCAAATGCTAAATTGTGCCTTTGTGGGCACCTACTTCTTCCTAAGTCCTAACTGACGAGCCTTAGAATCTGTCTAAAGGTTCCTATGCTCTAGAACTAGAGTCACGAACTACAGGCTTATATCACTTATTGTGACACAAAAATATATTCAATACTTGCTGAAAGATTGAAAGGAATAATGCAATTTTTAATACATCAAAACCAAGTAGGTTTTATTCAAAATAGACATGCAAGTAATAATACCAGGAAAACTGTATATATATGGGGTTATATTGAGTCTAAAAGAATCCCCAGAGAACAAAAGTCGAAAGCTGGAAGCCTAAAGAAAAGCACTCGAAAAGGGGTTAACCCTGAGAGAACTACAGAAGTAGTAAAAAAAGAGTAAGAGAGGAAATGAGTGCCCTAAATTATTAATACATAACCTTTAATAGTATAGTAAAACGATATGGAAATATCCACAACTAAATAGTGTAAATAAATTGTATATACAAAATCAAATAGGTACCTACAAATACTGACACTGATGTCTAGCTGTAGGAAACAAGTATCAAGGAAGGTATATAGGGACAAATGTGTGGAAATTGACAGCTTCCCATACATTGTCTATAAGATACTTGAGCATCAAAAAGTAAAAATCAGCCTAATGGTGTGAGCGAGGAGGACCTGTTCAGAAGTTTTCAGTGTCCTCCATATGATATTTTATGCAAAAAATTTAATTTTGCACTGGCACTATACAAGCGAATATATGAACAGATGTATAGTGTAGGTTGATGCCCTACTGGTAATTGCTTCTAAACGGCAGTACACCAATTGACAGTGTGATATACCTAGTCAGACATTGTAATCAACTAAGCCTCACACAAAAATAGATAGATTGATAGAAAAGTGTAATTGTACAGGCAGTTGTGTGCATATGCAATGCCTCCTTGTTGCGGTCACCGGCCCGCCGAGCCTCACGGTCGTGCCCGACCGGCACGACCGCTCCGACTACACGAGCTTACCTGCTCGTCGGCGAGCCGGGAACCGGGCACGTAGTTCTTCCGGGCATCACGCCCGAATCCAATATGGCGCCGACCACGTGGTCGCGTCTATGGATAGCCCCGCCCCCGAGAATTATACTAACGTGTGCGTGACGTCACGACGTCAACGCACACGCACGTTCTGGGGTCAGAGGTCGCCCTCTGACCAATCATAGCTTAGAGAGGGGTATTTAAACCCCTAATTCACCCTAGTACTTTGCCATGTCGTGGTTTCAGTTTCCTGGTTTCCTGAAAGTGCTAATTCCGTGTTTTTGATTTCCTGGTATCCTGATCCTTGGCGTTTCCCTGGTTATTCTGATCTCTGGTTTCCCTGACTTGGCTTGTTTAGTCGGTATTGAGTATTTTCTGGCTTCCTTGACCTCGGCTTTCCCTTTGACCATTCTCTGTCTCTAGCGTATTAGTCCGGCCATTCTAAGGTCCGGTTATTTTCCTTTTCTTACTTATGTATATGTTTACATAGTTTCTGCGTGCTGGACCACATTACTAGTCGTGACACTCCTGATACAAAAGAGGCATAAAAATGTGCATAGATAGTGCAGGTGAAGTTGGTATAACTGCACATAAATAAAATAAAAAAGAGAGAAAAGCCTAGTCTATAAGTATAACGGCACCCAGGCTGATAGTCAAAATCAAATCCTGACTACTATAAAAAAGAGGGTATGCATATAATAAACCGGCAATTATTGCCAACCAGTAGTAAAGTCAAACGGCTAGTTCTCACTGCAGTGGGAACTGAACCATTAAATTATCACCCTCCCAGATAGTAACCGGATAAATGCTCGAGATCCAAAGTATAGAAAATATGAAAACTGATCTTAACACAGAAAGTAACTGTGACTGAGGATCACCGAGAGCCCCTAAAAGAATCCCCATGCTGACCCTGTCAGGGTCAGCTGTTTGTTTTGGTTTTTTTTACAAGAAGTGTTAAACATTTTCAACTTCAGAAACGTTATGATGGATGCAATAATGGCTAGATATTCTTCACCAACTGCAATAATATCAGGTCAAAGATTCTTAACAGAAAGCTTTAAATGTATATAAAGGCACCTGTCAAGGCTGTCCACTAGCTCCTATGCTATACATCTTAACCTTAGAGCCTTTACTTCAAAAGATAAGACAAGGGGGGCGGAGCCTAACCGCCGTGCTGGACGGACGTGTTTAACATCAGCTCCTGATGTACACGACAAATTAAGAGCCATAATCCCTGAAATTAAGCAATTTCGCACACCAGACGGCACAAGCGGTATAGGGGGAACCCGGGGGCACCAGAAGACCCCAAACACGACGTACATACTGCTCGGGAACCCGCAACGAGCAAACAAGGCCTGTCTGAGGCCGAGCCGGGGAGAGGCGGCCGCTCTCCTGGACGGTAAAACCACGGACGGATCCCTCGGTGCACAAGCCTCCCACCCCCCCCCCCCCCAGGAACCGGCGGGGGTTAACCCGGTCCACATAGGGTGACTGGAGCAATCAGCAGAGACCATACCTGGCACACAAGCGAGAAACAGCCCGCACGAGGCGCACCCAAGATGGTGGCTGACAACACAGCAACTCACAGTAAGCTGCTGATACGGAGCCGACAGCAAGACACCTTGCAGCGCTTAGGGGGAATCTTTACCCGCTTCTGGGACAAACTCCGGGGGCGACTCCGAGCACCCACTCCCGACCTGCATGACCCACCGATAACGGGTAAAAGGAATCGCAGACGGCGGGAAGTGAGGGGCAAACCCCAGGGCGCAAAATCACAACGCTCACCCACTCACACCTTACCTGACCCACATGGGAAGCAGGCCACAGAAGGGATCACCAGGAAGACTCGCCCGCACACGATGAGGCAAAAGTGGCTCAAGCAACTGCAGGCTAGCAGAACCTCCACTAGACGCGCTGCACACCACCGGACAGGGGCACTCGCTCTCTTCCCTCCGTGCGATCCCGGACCCAACTCCAGCAAGAATCCGCAAACAGCAACGACCCTCTTCCAGCAACTGGTGCAAGTCTGCACTATGCCCACACGTGGCATCGGCTGAATGGCACAGCAGGAGATAGACTCACCCTAGAGTACCTGCAACACCGGCTACCCACTCCAGCTGGACCACTTATTTGACTGTGCAGCCCTCTTAGAGACTCACTTTGGCAGGCAGGACTATCACTCTGCACCACCTATCTGAACACCTTGACAAGCCGAGTGGTAAATGTGATGGGTCTTTCTGTTTATGTTTGTGTTTCCTTTCACTAGAGCTTAGCATTAATTAATGTACCCAGCACAGTTAGTTTACCCGGTAGCCATATATACTATGTCTGTCTAAATATCCTTAACACTGCTGTACATCGACTTGCCTAACTAGCCTTACGGGCAATCCGCTTTAGATCCTTTAAAATGTGCGATGCAACGTATAGCCTAACCAAGCACATGACCTTTCTTTTGGCCTGCCACTTATGCCGAGCTTTCCTATTAGGCTGTGACCCAGCTAGAATAACGTAACCTGTGTCAGAATCGCTATACCTGCCTTAATTGTCTAAATGCTCAACTCACCCTGTGCATGCACATATCTAGGTCGTCCCTCTTTAGCAAATTGAAGTCGACAGCTTAGCTTAGATATATACTGCAAGCGTGATTATATAATCTTGACTCCTGTAATGTGTTCATTAATATCCGTAAAAAAGTGCATTGCTTATCGACACCCTGATGTAACTAATGTATCATAACCTACATATGGAATGCCGTTGGGGTACCATGTGTATGCCTGTAACAAACATACGCACTACAAAAATAAAGAATAAAAAAAAAAAAAAAAAAGATAAGACAAGAAGTTATTATATTAATGGGGTGAAAAGAAATAATCTAGAATGTAAATTATCGGCATATGCAGACGACATTATTTTAACAATTACATCTCTTAAAACATCTGTTAATATTCTTTTAGAAACCTTAAACATATATGGGAAGATGTCCAATTATAAATTAAACACATAAAAAACCCAAGCTGTAACATATGGTATGGATCCTGAACATGTGGCTTTATTAAAACAAACTTACGCTTTTCAATGGCCACAGGAAGGGTTAAAATACTTCGGGAAAACGATCCCTAAACAAATAGAAAACCTTGCGTTAGTCAACTTTGCACGTCTAATTTAAGAATTAACCCAGAAACTAAAGAGCTGGAAGGATGCATTTGTTTCCTGGATGGGCAGGATAAATGTAATTAAATCATATATATTACCTATATGGTCCTATAATTTTAGGATGATCCCATTAAAAGCACCGTGTAAATATATGAAACAGTTCAAAATACTTGGAGAAAAGTTTTTATGGATTAATAAAAGACTGCATATATCTAAATATCATTAATACCGAAAGAAAACTCAAGGAGGTGTGAATTTTCCAGATATCAACTAGCAAATAGTCTGACTCAGGTTCATCAAATACTAATAACATCTCAAAAAAAAAAAAAAGATTGGTATAAAATAGAACAGCATTTAACAAAAGTTGAAAATCTGGGAACTTTATTATGGTGTAAACCAGGGGTAGTCAACTTTTTAATACTTACCGCCCACTTTTGTATCCTTGTTGATGGTAAAATTTCCTTACCACCCACCAGTGCCGCAGTAACTAAATTTGCAGCGCAAGTGTGATTTTATCTTTATTTAATTTTTTGAAAGGATGTTTATGTAGTTTTTTTTTTAAAATATGTACTTAAATGTATCTATTTTTTATTTCTTTGATGTGTATCTGTGGTGCTGTGTGAAGGGTGCTGTATGTGTGTGTGTTTATGAAGGGTGTAGTGTGTGTGAGGGATGCTTTATGTGGGAGAGGGATGCTGCGTGTGGAAGGTTGCTGTGCGTGTGTGAAGGGGGCCAATATGGTCTATGCTGCGTGTAGGTGGGTGAGATGTGAAAATCTATCTTAATGTCTCCCCCTCCCTTCATATTAACTTTTACCAGGGAGGGGGACATAATTCTGCAAGCCCTGGTGGTCCAGTGGTGGCATGTAATGCATGGCAACACTCTGACCATCCTGTTTACGGGAGAAACACAGCGCCTCCCAGGCCTTTCCCTCCCTCTGCTGGAACCAAGTGCCAGCAGGCCGATGAGTGAGATCTGTGATCTCCTCATCAGCCCCAGAGGGATTACAGCAAGGCTGGCTCTGCATGGGCCAGCAGGGAAGATGAAAGGATCTCCCCTCCTGGCCTTGGTCTACAGCCATTGAAGCCCACTGAGCATTTTCTTAAGAACCCACCACCGCCCACCAGAAATCCCAAACTGCCCACTAGTGGGCGGTAGGGACCAGGTTGACTACCCATGGACTGTAAAAAATCAGAATAAAACAAAATCCTGTTGAAAGCGAATTGCATAGTCTTGACAAATATTTTGGGAGAATGGTTTCAATTTAAGAAGAAAATGCGAAAACTAGATAAATGCCCACTGGCCACCCCATTAGAAACTGTTCTTTTCCATCTTAGATTACACAATCTAAGCTTTTCTAATAAAGTTCTGACAATACAAATACTACTTGCAATGAAAATCCCAATAGCAAGGCAATGGAAAAACTAAGGTGAGATAGAATGGTTAAGGATTAAAAATCAAGTATCTCACCAATGCCTAACGTAAAAAAAGGTAAACTGTTTTTACATAATAAAATCTGGGGGAAATGGTTGGCTAAATAAACTTAAGGAACGCTAAGGTGGGGAACACGATGGCTAAAACCTGTTAAAGGGGGAGGGTGAAGAGGGGAATAAAAGAGAAGGGAAAGAGGAAAAAATATACACGTATTTGGAGTGTATAAAGAACAATCTTTACAATGCCCCGAAGCAACTACATTTTTCAAGGGGGGGTCTCCATGCCAAGATAACCGTTTTTTAGTGCTCGTCATTCAGTCTCTGCTGAATTAGTTAATAAGAAGAAAGATAAAGGAAAATAGGTATCAGCAGAGTCTGAATGTTGTCTGTGTGTACTTATGTATGAAAGTTTGTTATATATAATTTGTGTATAACTCCATATATACCTATCTGTAATCTCAAAAAACTGCACATACTGTTTGTATTTTATAAGTAATGTAAAAAAAAAAATGATAATATATAACAACTCAGAACATCACAATTTTGACCACACTAATATCAATGTCCTTATAAACATTGTCCTGAATGAAATCTGAAATACATTCTTTAACTTAAATAAGTCATATAGTTTTATTTTTTGGGCCAAACATATGAAGTATAACCGTATGGAAGAAAACTCCTTAAAATAACATTTCGTGAACGATTTAAATATTTAACAATTTTAAATAATCCGAAAAAACAAAATCAGTCAATGTTTTATTATACAATAACAATAATATTTTGATATAGCTAAGCACAATGCTACACACAATCAAAAAGTCTGAAGGCATGTGGGTTACCACCATAAGCACTTGGCAGAGTACAAATATAACGTGTCTGAAGAACAGGATAAACATTCCTTGATAAATATCGAATTTTTAGGTTTGTGGAGTTGACATCTTATTTTAAGGATGGCAAAATCTGTAATTTTGTTCATGATCTATAGAAAGAATAGCAAGGCTGTTTAGACGATTTACGCTCATTGTTGAATGAACATAGTTTACTAAACACTCTCTCCTTCAGCCACAGAAAGTTTAAGGGTACAAGATATTTTGAGAGAAATGCAAACCTCTCCAAAAGTTCCTTCAAGCTGTAGCTTGTATATAGAATTCAGCAAATCCAGTGGACCCAAGTTGCTTGCACATGTGGCATCAAAACTTTGCGAAGGTGCTGAATTTCACTTACCAATTAAACAAAGATCTTCAGAGTATTTGGATATAAGATTTTCAGTGGATGTAATAAACATTAACTCGCAAGTTGGAATAAACTTGGAATTAATAATAACTTAAAAACCAAGTGTAAAGTCAGAGTCCACACTCCTTGCTTTTGGCAATTCAATAACATTTATTAATAGAGGCTAATCAAACAAATAACCAATACATATACATTTGAAATAGGCTAATATATGTTGCAACTAAAACTAGTCATTGATTGAATGGAAAGTAGACTAAATTAACATAGTAAAACAGGCATAGACACGTGACACAGTTACCACTCCATTGATCATCTGCTGAGAGTAAGAGAGAGGGTGTGTATAGTGGAGAGAGGGTATAGAGAGAGGGAGTGAGGAGGGTGAATTCAAAGAGAATGTGCTGTTCAAAAGGCTTTTAAGAGGTTAGCCCTTCCTTCTGCTGGACACACCTCCCCTCAGTCAGTTCCTTAGGATGTAACAGAACCAGAGTGCCTCCTGGGGGAAGGGGGATTGCATTGGAAGGGAATGGAGGAGGCGTTTATCAACAACCCAACTGGTTTTGCCTGGTGAAAGGCCATGTGCTTCACAGAGGACTCCACTATTGCCTAAGGGTAGAATGGGGCTTGAATCCCTGTATTAAAACACAACAACACTTCATTGGCATACAGTTTGGCTGTTAATCACTCCCCCCACTTATTACATTCCTCCTATTGGCAATGAAGTGGATGAGACCCACCAGAGATATGAGAGAGAGAATGCATCCTGCAGTGTATCTACACATCCCATTGTCTCAATAGAGCTGTTTCTATTTGCATACCATATTGGAGATGATATACTCGGTCAATCAATGACTTCAAGTAACCACACATACCAACCTGATTAACAATGCATACTAAAGAAAACACAATACAATAATAAATGGGTGAATGGGTGAATGAATACATTTTCCACTGCAGTACCCCATGATGATTGGTTCGGAAACTAGTTTTTTTTTTTTTTTTCCCCCACCAGGTAGTACTAGCCATGTCAGTAAATAAATGTTCAGTTAGTTAAAGTTCTTGTTGGTGAATGAACTCATTAGGAATATGTTCACCACAGGTTTTTAAATCTTGTATTACTTTTACATAGTTACATAGTTACATAGCTGAAAAGAGACTTGCGTCCATCAAGTTCAGCCTTCCTCACATATGTTGTTGCTGTTGATCCAAAAGAAAGCAAAAAACCTAGTCTGAAGCGCTTCCAATTTTGCCACAAACTAGGAAAAAATTCCTTCTTGACCCCAAAATAGCAGTCAGATGTCTCCTTGGATCAAGCAGCTATTACCCCACTAATTAGAAATTATATCCCTGTATGTTATGTTTTTGTAAGTATTTATCCAATTGCAGTTTAAACATATGTAGTGACCCTGACAAAACCACCTCTTCAGGCAGAGAATTCCATATCCTTATTGCTCTTACTGTATAAAAACCTTTTCTTTGCCTTAGATGAAATCTCCTTTCTTCCAGCCTAAATGTGTGACCTCGTGTCCTATGTATAGCCATGTATATGAATAGATTTCCAGATAAAAGGTTTGTACTGGCCCCGAATATATTTGTATAATGTTATCATATCCCCTCTTAGGCGCAGTTTTTCCAAACTAAACAGATTTAATTTTTTTAACCTTTCTTCATAACTAAAATGCTCCATTCCATTTATCAATTTTGTAGCTCATTTCTGGACTTTTTCTAGTGCCATGATATCTTTATTTAGAACAGGCGCCCAAAATTGCACAGCATATTCAAGGTGTGGTCTTACCAGCGATTTATAAAGAGGCAAAATTATATTTTCATCCTGAGAATTTATGCTCCTATTTATACATGACAAAACCTTACTGGCTTTAGCAACTGCAAATTGACATTGCATATTGCTGCCTAATTTGTTGTCTATAACAATTCCCAAATCCTTCTCGTGTGTGGTTATCCCTAATTCACTACCATTTAGTGTGTAAGTTGCTTGTGCATTCTTAACCCCGAAGTGCATAACTTTGCATTTCTCTACGTTAAATTTAATCTGCCATTTTAGTGCCCAGTCCCCCAATCTATCCAAATCCCTCTGCAGCAAAGCAATATCCTGCTCACATTTTATTACTTTACAAAGTTTTGTGTCATCTGCAAACACTGATACATGGCTTTCAATGCCCATTTCAAGATCATTTAGAAATATGTTAAATAGAAATGGTCCCAAAACAGAACCCTGAGGGACACCACTTACCACTTTTGTCCAGCTTAAATATTTACCATTTATGACAACTCGTTGTACTCTATCCTTAAGCCAATGTTCTACCCAAGAACAAGAATATTCATCTAGACCAATTTCTTTTAGTTTGAAGACTAACCTATTGTGAGGAACCGTATCAAATGCCTTGGCAAAATCCAAGTAGATCACATCCACTGGAACACCCTGATCTATATTTCTACTTACTTCTTCGTAGAATGCAATTAGTTTAGTTTGACATGACCTATGTTTCATAAAACCATGCTGATTATTGCTAATAACAGTTTTTCCCAATGAATTCCTGAATATTATCCCCTTAATAGCTGTTCAAATAATTTCCCAGTCACAGAATTTAAGCTCACAGGTCTATAATTTCCAGGCAAGGATTTTGAACCCTTTTTAAATATAGGAACAACATCTGCCTTCCTCCAATCCTCCGGTACAATACCTGAAACAAAAGAATCTTGAAAAATTAAATACAGAGGTTCACTTATTTCCCCACTTAGCTCCTTAAGTACTCGTGGGTGGGTACCGTCAGGCCCCGGAGCTTTATTTACATTAATTTTCTTTAATAGCTGTAGCACCTTGTCTCGAGTTATCCAATCACAAGTTATCTGCAAGTTTGTTGCAGCAATCATATGCATATCTCTTACCATAGGATCCTCAATATATACTGAAGAAAAATAGTTTAAAATGTCTGCCTTTTCCTGGTCTTCATTGACTAACAGACCCATCTCTGTTTTCAGTGTACCTACACTTTCATTTTTTTTTTTTTTTTTTTTTTTAGAATTAATGTACTTGAAAAAAAATTTGGGGTTTGTTTTGCATTCTTTGGCTATCAATTTCTCATTTTCTAGTTTAACCACTTTAATTGCCTTTTTGCAAGTATTATTGGCTTCCTTATATCTTATATATAGTATGCCTCTGATTTGTCCGATTTAAATGCTTTAAAAGCCCTTTTCTTATTTTTAATCTCTTGTTTTACTTCTCTACTAAGCCACATTGGTTTTAATTTGTTTCTTTTATATTTATTACCCAATGGTACATACTGTGAAATGTACCTTTCTAATATTTGTTGGAATAGTTTCCATTTTTCCTCAGTGTTTTTATCACTAAGGAGTTTATGCCAGTCGATATGTTGTAGAGCTGCCCTAATCTTATTAAAATTGGCTTTTTTTAAATTATACGTTTTAATATACCCCACATGCTTTTGCTTTTTGAGTTTATTTCAAAAGTTACCATATTGTGATCACTATTTCCCAAATGCTCCCCTACTTGAATGTTGGTTAAAAGATTAACATTGTTTGTTATAACGATATCCAGACAAGCATCCTTTCTAGTTGGTGCTTGTACCAGTTGTGACATAAAGTTGTCATTTAACACATTCAAAAACCGGATTCCCCTAGCTGAAGTACTAGTCCCTCTATCCCAATTTATGTCCGGGTAATTAAAATCTCCAATAATAAATGTGTTACCCCGATTTGCAGCTTTACCAATTTGCTCTAACAGCAGTTCTTCCTCATTAATATTTACATTTGGTGGTTTATAACATATCCCAACCAATAACGTATTTTTCTTTGTTTGCCCCAAGCAGATATCTACCCATAAAGCTTCCACATTTTCCTCGTCACACTCCACATGCCTAAGATTTGACTTGAACTCATGGCTGACATACAAACATACCCCACCACCCTTCTTGTTTATCCTATCCCTCCTAAATAACGTGTACCCATTTAAGTTAACTGCCCAGTCATGTGTCTCATCCCACCATGTTTCTGTTATGCCTATTATATCGTTTTGTTTAGTGTATGCTATTGCCTCTAGTTCCCCCATTTTGTTATATAGGCTCCTTGCATTAGTAAGCATACATTTAATATTACCATGAGTCATTTGTACTTTTTGTGAATTATCAATATTACATACCTCCTCTGTTCTGAGCTTCCCCCTCCCCCCATCTCCACCCCCTTTGTTCTGAGCGAAAGCCCATCTAATTTCTATCCTATCTCCATTTTCTAGATTGCTTTGACCCTCCCCCCCTACTACTAGTTTAAAATCTCCTCCAACCTTCTAGCCATCCTATCCCTTAGCACAGCAGACCCTCTTCCGTTTAGGTGCAATCCATCACGACTATACAGGTTGTACCCAAGCGCAAAATCGGCCCAGTGCTCTAAAAAAACAAAACCCTCTTTCCTGCACCAAGACTTCAGCCACGCATTGACCTCTCTACTCTCCCGCTGCCTTTCTGCTGTAGCACGCGGCACAGGTAATATTTCTGAAAATATTACCTTGGAGGTCCTTTTCTTTAGCTTACTTCCTAGATCCCTGAACTCACTCTTTAGGACCTTCCATTTTCCTCTGACTTTGTCATTGGTACCAATATGGACCATGACAGCTGGGTCTTCCCCAGCCCCTCCCAATAATCCCTCCACTCTGTCGGCAACATGCCGGACCCGAGCACCCGGGAGACAGCAAACTGTCCGGTTGATACCTTCAGTATTCTTTCTTTGCCATATGGGAGTTTTCTTATTCCACTGAGCACTTAAAATCTTAAAGTCGACTTAAAGTCGCTTGTGGCATGAGAAAAGCCTGGGACCGCCCAAGTTCTACAAGAAATGTTTGCTTTGCCCCATAAGGGGGACTTAGTGGTAGGTCAGTAAGTGTCACTGAAGCTCCTGTGTCAGTACAAATTTTAGTCTGTTGTCTTGCCATAGTTCCATTCACGTAAGGGCGTCCTGCATGGTCCATAAATGTGTTACAAATAGGAACCATGTCATCCAGTGATAGTTATTCCAAAAATGAAATCAGAGGAACTTCACCCTCTTCATTCATTTTAGAGTTGTTCGTCACTGCTTACTGTACAGTCATCATTCTAAAAGCCTCCCGCGCAGGACCATATAGATTGGTCTTAGGCAGGGGGTGAGAATGGCGTCCCTGATCTGTTTTATCTGGGGGTTTATTTTAGTCAATCTTTTCATATACATTTTGACCTATTCTTTCTTTGAAATGCCCAGAGGGATAAGCATGCCATCCCTTAGTCACCCTTTGGTCTATCTTTGCCTTTCTACACTCATTCTGTCTATGTCCATTTTTGTTGCAATAAGTACCTATGAACGGAATCTCTGGGAGAGCTTGCTTCCCTTCATTGGTAGATATAATTGCCATCTTGTGATGTCCTTTGACACGTTTCCTCATTATATTTTGCCTAGCTTTTCCTATAATTGTTAAAACTCCTTCCAGCGTGTCTTTTTCATCTGCTGGCCCTCCGGGATCTAAATAAGTGTTTTTTTTTATCAGGTATTGCAGTAGATCAGGAGGGGTTTGGTCTGGTGGTATACGGTGGGTTAGTCTGTACACTTGTTCTAATTTAGAGGCAAAAACCCAAGGATCATCCTGTAAGTGTACCTTCATTTCAGCGAGTGAATGACTGTCTAAATCTTTTTCTCCTGTTACCAATTTGGAGATCGCTCTAAGCCGGTCTCCTTCTGTCCCCCATTTGTCCTCTTTGAACCAATCCGGCTCTTGATTAATGGGCCCATTTATGGGTGAATTTAATCGGCAAGCAATGCTGCTTGGTGCCCACATTTTAAGCATAATACATGCCTCTTTAGGAGAGAGCATATATTGTTTGACTGCAGATTCAAAGTTGGACATGTTTGAAATTACATATATTTTGCAGTCATATGGGGGGGGGAGGGGAGAGGGATCATAACAAGCTGTTTCATTACTTTATCCCCATCTCACTGCTGTAGAATTTTAGCAGTCTGCAGGGTGGCAGACGCCCTACTTTAAACACCCGATGTAATGGACAAAGGGTCCCTAAAAGGTGATGTTGTTGGTTTAGTTATAGGGGGGGTTAATACAGGAATACAAGTAATATCAAACCCATCCAGTACAAAGTTTTCCCTGTTTACCCCTTGGTCCTCATTTTTCGGCAATACAAGATGCCTCTTCTTCCTCTGCACACATATCCCCATGGCCACATACAGCAACTGGGGTTTGTGCAGCCAAACCTGTTCTAAGCGATGCAATTAGCTCTCCTCTATTGTACTTACATAGTCTGCATTTAATCCATATGTTGGACAATCCCTATATTTCTGAGTACTACTTGGTATACAGGCCACAGAAGTGTGCCCCATAAGTATCCGATTTAACAGATTCCTTAATAACCTAAATTTCATGCAATTTTGGAGTTTCTGTTCATCCTTATTCAAACACCATTTTTGTTATCTACTTTCGTGTTCTCTTTTTCACATTGCAACCACATGCTATGAACTTTCTTAAATTCATTTTCATTATCAAACATTAATGGATCGAAGCTGCTAGATGCTGCATACTCTCCTACAATTTCCATTCTTACTTAAAATAAAGTTAAAAGTACTTACACGACTTGTGTCTTCAGACTGCAGGCAAATCAAATGGTGTGCACTCCACTTTGAATCCTTGGTTTGGCTATTGCCGATCCTCCAGAAATGATGGCCAGCTTACAAACTGCGTCTCACTCTGGTTGCCTCTGTAGGATCCCGCACGTCCTGGCCCTGGACGTATTGCCGAAAACGCTCACAAAAAAAATAAAACAAAAATTGGTTTGCTTATTTTGTCCCCTTTTATAGCTCACATGTATCTGGAGAAAACTGGATTGTCCCCCCCTTGCAAGTGAGCTTAAAAAGTGGTAGAAAATAATGACCTGGCTTGCCAGATGTAATAAACGTTAACTCGCAAGTTGGAATAAACCTGGAATTAATAATAACTTAAAAACCAAGTGTAAAGTCAGAGTCCACACTCCTTGCTTTCGGCAATTCAATAATATTTATTAATAGAGGCTAATCAAACAAATAACCAATACATATACATTGAAATAGGCTAGTATATGTTGCTACTAAAACTAGTCATTGATTGAATGGAAAGTAGACTAAATTAACATAGTAAAACAGGCATAGACACATGATACAATTGCCACTCCATCGATCATCTGCTGAGAGTAAGAGAGAGGGTGTGTATAGTGGAGAGAGGGTATAGAGAGAGGGAGTGAGGAGGGTGAATTCAAAGAGAATGTGCTGTTCACAGGCAGGGCCGTCTTTAATATGATTAGGACCCTGGGCAAAGCATTTTCTTGGGCCCCCTGGGCCCTGCCCCTCCTATCCCTCCCCCCAATTACGCCCAATGTGCAATCACACTGACAGACGTACTGGCACATACAGACACAGACAGACATTAAAACATTCACAGATACACACTGACACACAAATATATACTGGCAGACATACTGACACACACAGACTTATTGACACACACACACAGGCATACTGACATACACATAGGCAGACGTACTGGCACATACACACAGACAGACATTAAAACATTCACAGATACATACTGACACACACATACACTGACACACAAATATATACTGGCAGACATACTGACACACAGACATACATAAATACACACACAGGCACATACACTGACAGATATACTGACACACACAGACACATACACTGACAGATGTATTCACACACACACACACACACAGACATACATACACACACAGACACTGACAGACGTATTGACACACACACAGACATACACACACACACACAGACACATACACTGACAGATATACTGACACACACAGACACATACACTGACAGATGTATTGACACACACACACACAGACATACATACACACACAGACACAGACACCGACAGACGTATTGACACACACACAGACATACATACACAGACACATACACTGACACACAGACACATACACTGACAGACGTATTGACACACACAGACATACATACACACACAGACACATACACTGACAGATATACTGACACACACAGACACATACACTGACACACACAGACACATACACTGACAGAAGTATTGACACACAGGCATACTGACATACACATAGACAGACATACTGACACACACAGGCCTACTGACATACACACACACACACATACATACATACACAGACAGACATACTGACACACACAAACATACTTACACACAAGCATACATTTAGCCACCCTCCAGGTTCTTACCTTTTCCTGGAGGGTGGTTTCCCTGGGGTCCAGTGGCAGGCTGAGGCAGATGGGAGTTTTCCTCTGGAACTCCCCTCCCTGCCATTCTCCTCCCGCGCGGCTGTGTTCTCCGTCGGGAGGAAGTGACGTCACTTCCTCCCAGCCGGTACAGGAAGGGGCCCGGTCGCACTGTTTAAGCGTCACAGCGCCACACCGGGCCCCTGCTCACACATGCTCTCTGGGTGGCCCTTAGTGCATGAGCCACCCGGGGAGCCTCCTCAGCGTGCGGGCCGGTGCGGCTCTGTTCAGCCACACCGCCGGGTCCAAGGGGGGCTGCGCAAATCGCGGGGCCCACGGGGCAGCTGCTCTGGGCCCCCCAGGAGCAACTGGGCCCGGGGCAGCTGCCCCGTTTGCCCCGCGTTAAAGACGGCCCTGTTCACAGGGCTTTTAAGAGGTTAGCCCTTCCTTTTGCTGGACACACCTCCCTCAGTCAGTTCCTTAGGATGTAACAGAACCAGAGTGCCTCCTGGGGGAAGGGGGATTGCATTGGATGGGAATGGAGGAGGCGTTTATCAACAACCCAACTGGTTTTGCCTGGTGAAAGGCCATGTGCTTCACAGAGGACTCCATTATTGCCTAAGGGTAGAATGGGGCTTGAATCCCTGTATTAAAACACAATAACACTTTATTGGCATATAGTTTGGCTGTTAATCACTCCCCCCACTTATTACAGTGGATGTTACAAGGTCTTCATCCAATATTATTCTAAGTTTTAAAATGGGAGCAAATAAACTGCACACATTTTCCATAGAATTAAGCAGTTTGTTTAGTTCACTAATGATAGAATCTAGTGCCACAAAGAAAACATTGACCTTAAATTCTTCTTCGGATTCTTGGTCTTAAGTACCTGATTCAGTGTGTGTTTTATTTTGCCTATGCCGGCTTCTCTGTATTTTCCGTACCTTTGGTATTTACGAATTACCTGCCACATGCTTAGCCTCAGAAATTAGAGAAAGCCACGTTTCCCAGAGTAAATGCATTTATGCAGAAAGGGCCTTAATAGTTTCTTCTCCAATTTCCAGTGAAATTGATTGGGACTGAAGAATTCTGTTCCTCTCTTCAAAACATTGAAGAACTTTCACCCAGAAAGTTGCAAGAATGACTGCTTTGAATGATGACAAATAGTCTTTAAAGGTCTAGAGCTTCTGAATGAGCTTCACTTTAAAGTTTTCTGTATAATAATATTTTGTCCAAGAATTCCAAAATGTTGGGAGGCTTTTGAGCAATATGATGAAAAGCTTCTATTCTGGCACTCCATCTGGTGTCACTCAGGCCATGCAATGAACCACCAATGGTTTCCTTCAAAATACTCGACCTCTCAGGACTTCCACTAAAAAGTGTGTACAGGCAATTCACACATCCAAAAAAAGTGATAACATCAGGGCAGTATGGTGCTACATGCACACCCACAAGATTTAACGAATGGGAAGCACATGGACAAAATATAGCTTTTGGATACTTTTCCTGTATGTGAGCTCTGACTCCTTTTTGACATTGATGCCATGTTTGTTCAGTCTTGTTAACAGCATTTCTGCTATTTCCTCTCCAGTCTTATGGAAGAAGTCAAAAAATTCAATGAACCTTTCTTGAATTGTCCAGTCTTCAGATCCTGGTTCATTGTAGACAAAAAAAATATAATTATTCTGTGTGTTAATCATCTAGTGCTGCGTCACATAACAGAAAAAATAGCCTTTTCTCTTTCATTCAGTATTGTAATCAGAACATACTCTTCAGACTCTTCTTTAGAATATCTATCCATAACTTTAATCATTTCTTTTAGTTCCTCTTCTTAGCCCACCAATCACAATTTGTTCCCAGTCTTTGTCTTTCAGAACATCTGGCCACAGGGCTGGATCCTTCCAATCCAATTCTTCCTGTACAATTTTCTGTGTCTTAGAAATGCTGTTTGGTGGTGGAGCTTCTATCTCTTCCTTTAATGGTTCAACTAGAACTCCAGGATCAGTTGTGTTTGATGTGCTGCAGCAAGCGATCTCCTTTTCGCGTTCTTTATGATGTACTTCATCTTCCTCAGAGTCAGTCTGTATCATAGTTGCTTGCTCCGTATGTTTTTGCTTTTTAAAGCACTTCAGTTTTTCCTCTTCTTGCTCTTGTTTTCTCATTTCTTTCTTCTTGTGCGCTCCAGACCTGTGCAGATACATTCTGATGTATTTATTATGGGCGGAACCGTACGGATATCAATGAACCAAACTACAGCTATCACTACAATACTATGAAGAATTCCCCAAACATGTGACACTATATCAAATGTCAGTAAATACGTGTTTGCTCTCGAAAATGTATTACTACCTAATAAGTGCAAAAGTCAAAATAAAAACTCAAATGCAGAAAAAGATTTAGTGGCAAGATGTATAAATGCAAACTTTCAAAACTGTGCAAATTCAATTACATATATATAGACAAATACAATCAAATATTAAACAATATTATGAAAAACAAAAATACTCAAATCATGTAGAACCAGACCTGAGAACCAACTGCTAACCACAAGAAGTAAAAATGCAAACATTTAAACCCTTCGCGACCGGTGACGGTTCAGGACCATCGGTATTTTACCGTTGAGGACCGCTGACGGTATTATGTACTTACCCGATCGCCGTCGTTCCCCCGGTGGCAATCAGCGGTACTTCTGGTGTAGGGAGACTGCCTGCAGCCGAGGCAGTCTCCCCGCGGCGACTTAGGACCCCGGGGCCCATGTGATCGCTCAACAGAGCAGTCATATGGTCACAGAGTCTCCCTGCAAGTGTAAAACCCCTCCCCAAAAAATAATGTTAATTAATCTAATTATATAGGTGTATATGTTTGTGCTCGGAATTTAATATGTAATGGATAATGTCAGAGATAAAAGTTGGTTGTGGTGTGCCGAAACCAACGTCCGTGTGGGCCTGTAAATAAAAGAGGGCCCACCTAGGAGAATTGTATGTTCTAAGGGTGCCGGTGGGTGGGGAACACTTGAACTCGAACATCAGAGGTGAGTTGGGGCTGGGTGTTTAAGTAGGGGACTTACTCCTCCCACAAATTCAGGCCTAATGGCCTTTCTACTTGTGCTCGGAATTTAATATGTAATGGATAATGTCAGAGATAAAAGTTGGTTGTGGTGTGCCGAAACCAACGTCCGAGTGGGCCTGTAAATAAAAGAGGGCAAAGAGAAGTTCGAAAAAACACACTTTATTGCATTTGTTTACATGACTAAATTCCTGAAGGCTTGGCGAAGTTCTCTTTCTGGTCGTGGAATATACGTATTGTATATAGAGGACTTCCAGCGACCCAGTCTCTTTATGATGTGCAATATGATCAAGCAATTTTAATTCTATGAAAATACAGTGCTTACAAGAAAAAGGCTGCAGGGAGCTGTAGCACTCACCTGAACAACCTCATTAAGCTGAAGTTGTTCAGGTGACTATAGTGTCCCTTTAATTACAGAAATCTAATATGTTTTCCAAATTTCAAAATGTAAATCAGTGCTCAAAAAGTGTTCAGAGTAGAATTTTCTATTTAAGTTTATTCCGAACTAAAAGTAGATTTTTAGGCATCTTGTTTTCGACATTTATCAACATTCTCCAGGAGACCCAGTTGGGCAACAACTAACTTACATGCCTAAGAACAAAGCAAGAAGTCAGTTATGGATAATATTGAAATCACGTTTAGGGCTATGAAAACGTATTAATGGCACCACTCTCCTATTCATTGCTGGGCAGCATAGCATGTTCTTCTCCTACCCTCCAACTCATGGTTTTTCAATTATCACAGCTGCTGGGTCCGCACTTGGATGAGAAACAGCTCTCAGCTGGCAGGAGCCAAATCTGGGACAAGAAACTGCAGTTGGAGCAGCCGTCCAGCTATTTGGATAGGTTATGGTTAAAGAAAGCTGTGGCCAAGACCACCTTCTTTAATTGTGTCAAGTGTCTTTACTGGGGTTTGGGGATATTATGGTTAAGCACGATTTGGCATTGAAGATTGAACCGTAAATCAAAGGGTCACAGAATATAACTTTTTGTAGATTCTTTATCAGGATCAGTCACAAGATTATTGTACTGTTAATATTTGACTATGAACTAGCCTATACTTTGTTTACTACGCTGTTCTCTGGTTGAACTCATTGGGAAAAAATAAGCCATCAGTGGATTCTCAATAGAATCATCCTGAAAGTCATTTTTAGAAAGGTATGCTTTTATTCAATGTAATCTGCAAAACTTTTCATTTTAATTAAAATTACTGTTTTGAACCAGATTAATTTGTTAATCATTGACGCTAGTTTAATCATGCACCTGACTGTACGCCTACAAAACCGTTAAATTGTGTTCCATATATAAATATTTGATGTGAAATGAAAGCCCTGTTCCTCCTGAACAAAAGTATATATAATAAGTGTGCACTGAAAGAGGTAAATTATGGCTGAACAGACATCGCTCAAATTCTAGGTCTTGTTTTGATCAGTGCTTGTACAATTGCCTTCATCCTTAAACAGGTTTATATTGTGAAATGCTTTGAAATGTACAATATTCCCTATGTATTGTATTTTAAGCAGTTAGAATAGTATTCTTTTTCCGCTACTGGCACATGGTATACACAGTCATTACAGCACAAAATTGATGCAAACTTGGGCTAACCACGGTGGCATAGCACAGACAGCCTTGAACTCAATTTAGGGGAGGGAATGAATTTTATGTGCTTGTGAAAACCGAGCTTAAAAAAGAGTTTCTAGAATACAAACATGTAAACAGAAAGCAGTACATGAGCAGCACCTAGTGGCAAGATTGTTTGTAGCAAATTTACATTGCAAAAGCAAAGCATTTCCAGTTTGGCTGCATATGTATAAACCATTTTTAAATTAAATTACAGATTTTCTCCTCAATGGTGTGCTCAAATAGGTTAACAAAAATGCAGCTTAATAGGTTACTATTGACCAATAAATCAATAAAAAATTGACAAACATTTTATTCTTGTTCTGTTATTTCATTATGATGTATAGTTTCAGATTACAATATTCTATTAAATGTCCTGCTGTATATTGTACAATGGTATTTCTTCAAATTTGGACATCTTTTTATTAACCCCTTCATTGCACTGCAGTGTCAGTGCCATCTGCCGCATTTCCACTCTGCACTCCGCTTCAAAAGTGGTTAAACATTCAGAGCCTCAACAGATCCATCAATGTTTCGGCACTGAAAATGCCTTTGTCAAGCATCTGATAGGATTTGAGGGAAGGAACCCCAACTTCAGCACTACAAAATAAGAATGCCTTCCCACTAATTGTATTATCTGCCACATTTCCATCTAATGAGGAACTAAAATGATTAAATAATCCTCATACTTTTTAAAGGACTATTAAAAGGAAATGGCACTTCATTTCTGTAATTAGAGATGGGGCAGGTGAGGGAGGGGGTGTTACCAACAGTCTGAATTTAGCCCCTAAGAAGGAAAAACATTTAAGCCCAGTTTAGGGGAGGGGGGAGATGTACAGCTGGTGTTAAACAATGGTGCTCTTCAACCATCCTCTGTAGTTGGTTACTAAGAAATAAGAAAAAAATAAAAAATAAAATAATTAACCCCTTCAGGATGGAGTCAATAGTGCACGTTCTGATCAAAACAAAACGTCAACAAAAACTGGAATTTGCGCTATATGTCTGTTCAACCGTAATTCACCGCTGTCACATTAAGTGCACCCACACTTATTATATATCATTTTGTTCAGGAGAAACAGGGCTTTAATTTATTAACTATTCATATATGGAACATAATTTATTATGAATAAAATGTAAGAAAAATTGAGAATATATGATTTTTTTTTTTTACTTTGTATTTCCATCTGACATTTTAGCTGTGAATGTCATAATACTATTAGGTTTTACTGCAAAAAAAAGCACATATTTGTAATCAGCGATGTCTCACGAGTACAACAGTACCCCCCATTAACAGGTTTTATGGTGTTTTGGAAAGTTACAGGGTCAAATATAGAACGATCCATTTTCACATCGAAATTTGCCATATTAGTAATGTTACCTTTGAGACGGTGTGGTAGCCCAGGAATGAGAATTAGCCCCATAATGGCATACCATTTGAAAAAGTAGACAACCCAAGGTATTGCAAATGGGGTATGTTTAGTCTTAGTAGCCACTTAGTCACAAACACTGGCCAAAGTTAGCGTTCATATTTGTTTGTGTTAAAAAAGCAAAAAACTAAGATTTGGCCAGTGTTTGTGACTAAGTGGCTACTAAGAAAGACTGGACATACCCCACTTGCAATACCTCGGGTTGTCTACTTTTGCAAATGTTATGCCATCATGGGGGTAATGCTCATTCCTGGGCTACCATACGCTCTCAAAGGCAACCAAACCAATCTGTCAAATTTCAATGTCAAAAAAATAAAATGCAAGCCTTATATGTGACTAACTTTCCAAAACACCATAAAACCTGTACATGGGGGGGGGGGTACTGTTATTCTCGGGAGACTTCACTAAACACAAATATTAGTGTTTTAAAACCGTAAAACATTACAACAATACTATAGTCCATAAAAGTGCCGTTCGTTTGTAAAAAAAAATGCAAAAAACGTCACTTTTACTTAAAATATAATTGTTGTAATACAATTTACCAGTTTGAAACACTAATATTTGAGTTCAGCGAAGTCTCCCGAGTAAAACAGTACTCCCTATGTACAGGTTGTATGTTGTCTTGGAGAGTTACAGGGTCAAATATAGTGCTTGCAAATCTAATTCTCTGCACTTTCTCCCTGTGTCGTTAGGCATGTCAAATTTTTATTAATCAACTCACATAATTAGGTTAAAAGATTACTTAAATATATGCATTTATAGGTATTTATATTCTACGGGTATACTAATGTAATCTTTTATGTAATTATATGTATTTATCTAAATATATATATATTTGCGGTTATTTGTATTTTATATATAGATATATATAGAATGTCATTCTAAGTGTATTTTGTTACATATATACAAATAAAAATTCCAACATTTCCTAGCACTATAGGCTGTAAATAATTGTATACTTATTTTATCCGGGTGCTGGCCCGTGGTCATCGAGATACAGGGTTCAAATGGATGGTCCGCACTCACGATTATAGTAAAATGTAACTTTTTTATTGATTACATTTAAAAAGATGCCAAAAAAATATCGACAGGACAGCACTGAGGAAAGTCCCGCACTGGGACTGAAACGTCGCTATTTTTTGGCATCCTTTTTAAATGTAATCAATAAAAAAAAAAAGTTACATTTTACTATAATTGTGAATGCGGACCGGAGTGCGCATCTCTTTTCAAGGTATAATATATATTTTTCTTGTCCTGATGAAAGCTCCATGTGGGGGCTGAAATGTTTATATGGATTAAATAAAAGTTACATTTTATTTGAAAACTATCACAAAGACCTTTCTACTAACTATATATATTTTTTTGGTGGCCTTTACATAACCAAGATTATGTGAAATCCTGTGCTTTCTGTGCTTACACTAAATGGGATTACACTAGGACTTCTGGTCTACTGCAATTTTTTCATGCCCCAGCTCAGCCTTGGAGTCATGTTACAGTAGACTTCATAGTAGATCTCCCTAAATCCAATGGATCCAATTATGGTGATGGTAAACCTGACAAAAATTGTTAATTTTCTTCCCCAAAGTAAGCCTTCTGCTGCCAAGAAAGCCTAAATGTTCATGAACACATATTTAAACATGGGATCCACACTATGTCATATTGTGGGACCCAGTTCACCTTGTGCTTCTGGTAGGCCCTCTAACTCCCTACACATCTGTTAACCTATCCACTGCCTTTCATTCACAGTCCAATAGGCAGTAAGAAATTATCAAATGTATTTTTTGTCTTACATGGAAGAAAACAAAATACCGATGAAGACCTCTTGAATGTGGCAGTAATAATATTTGGTTTAGAATGTAGTAATTAGTCTTGTAGTGGAAAGTGGACAGTTATATGCCTAAAATAATCCTCTAGTATTTTGAAACAAAATACTAATGAACCATAATATAATGTTAAGTGCCAATCTTACTACTGGTTAAATGTGTGCATGCTAGACATGTGCAATTTGTTTTGTTCCGAATGTACATTTGTATGAATTTCATTTCATTCGGACGCTTACGAATGTCGGAAGTGCTGAAGCGATTCGGATTTATGAAAAGTGGCAAAACAAGAGAGGGAGGGAAAATTGAGTGAAAGATAGGAATCTTGACCAATAAGCAGATTTATTTTGTGCAATGTAATGCTTGCCCAATCCCGTTTCACTATCCCTGTCCAATGACATGAGCACATATTTGAGACTGTTAGAGGACAGCCAATTAATCGTGATTTTGTCACTGACACTTGGCCAATGAAGGCACAGTCATTGAGGTGGAATAGTATACAAATCAGGCTGGCAAGGTGTTGGCTTGCATTCATGTGACCAGACTACTTGTGATAGCACAAGAGACAGATAAATTACATTTTTTTTTTGTACTTTTCTTGCAAACTTGGGGAGCCACAATGCTTTTAAGTGTGCGTTCTGGAGGGGGGGGGGAGGGGGGGAGGTACTGACTTTGCTACAGTGATGAATTGTTTTATTAGTTTTGTGATTTAATTTAAAACATTGAATAAAACAAAAACCATAATGGCCTGTCCACGTCCTCACATTTTCCCCTCAAGCAAAATGACTGAGGAAACTTGTAGACGTAATGTCGCTGCTGGTAATACCACGACTAGCTCTTCCACCAGTACTAGTGTTAAAAGGCAGAGCACAGGTAGTGATACACTTGCTTCCTCTTCAACTCACCTGGAGCGTAGGCAAATAAAACAGCAGGAGCCGCTACTGCTTCCAATTCCTGCAACCAAAGCCAGCAGTAGCACTAGCAAGAGTTCAAGCCCACCCATAAAACTGAAGAGGGCAGGGAGGTAAACTGCAGGTCCCAATGTCCAGTTATTTGGCACCAAAAAGCAGCAGTTGTCTTCTAGTAGCAGGGTTGAGAGGTCCTCTGGGTCCACAAAGCAGCCACCAGCCAATCTCGTAGACGGCTGTTAACTACTACTGGTGGGTGTGAGGGGAGTAATCATGGTTCTCACCGCGGCAGACAGACGGCCAGACGTGGTCGCCCCAGGAGTTCCCAACAGGGGATTTGAACAGGGGAACTTTGCAGTCCTGGTCCTGCTTCCTACCTCTGAGCCACATCAGCTTTATATATCTACAAGCCATTCCGGTCCTGTTCATACTGGCATGTCTACTACTCTGGGGGCTGTACCTTGACTATGGCTGTGCTTCACCTGACCCTGATCAGACATCAGCAGGGTATTTAAACTCAGCCTCGCCCTGTGATCAGGATCAAGTCTTTGATCCTGTTGTGTGTTCCGTACCAGTGTTCCTGTCGTTTCATCTGCTGCTTATTATTGACCCCGGCTTCTGACTACGTTTACTCTGACCTCTGGCATCCCTTGACTTTAGCTACTCCTTGTTGCTCCTGTCCTCTGGCATCCTTTGACCTTGGCTATCCCTTGACAATCCTGCTGTTTGAGTCCTTGCCTGTCCTCCAACTTGGTACTTCATCCTGCACAGCCCCCGTGCACAGACCCACAGGCCAGGTGAATTCTTACCTGACCACCTTGGCCTGTGGCTATCTGCAAGGGTGAGCAACATATCTGCGCTACAGACTCCCAACTCAGGTAAGACCCTGACAGTAGTACCTCTACCTCCACTACTGCCGGTTCCACTGCTGTGATGACACTTCCTATGTTTTACAACAGCTGGGCAGTTTCAACACAGCCTGTTACTGCTGCTCATCCATTTAGGCAGCATAAGAGGGAGATATTAGAGTTAGAGGAGGATAAAAATGCTAGTGCTACTTGTGCCACCACCTCTCATAGCAGCAGCACAATTTACATAATACAAGAATATATTTTTGTAGATCCCAGTAGCCAGGGAGAAGAGGAAATGTATCAGTTTCCCCCCAATTTCAGCAGCTAGTGACATCTATTTTACAGCAGCAAAGATATGGAACAAGGCTCTAGACAAGGAAATGAGAAACTAGACAATGATTAGGAGCCTAAGGACCTCTATTGAAAACAGTCCACCTACTCAATCTCCCCTACTATCTGCCCCACCCCCCACTTCAGTAGTGCCAACTGCCTCTCCAGTTGATTGTGAAATTGCAGTCTTCTCCACCCATAACTAGTAATGGCATATGTCGTTCCACAGTGTGGGAACATTTTGCAACAATTTGAGATCTGGTAAACAATTAGCCATCTGGTAAAATGTAAACTGTGTGGCAGGGAAGTCGGCCTTGGAAAGGTGTTGGGTTATAGCTTACTAACTTTGGGATGAACCAACAGCTTCATACACACACAAGGCCATCTTGCTAAGGCACGAAAGTGGTGTGGCTCCTTCACCTAGTAGTACAAGGAGAAGTAGTAGTGCCGCCACCACCACTAGGCAGGACAAGGGGAAGGGGGGGGGGGGGGAAATCACCGAACTTCTGCTGCAGGGCATAGTGCCACCAGTCATCTAATTCAGGCTGCACAGCCCACCCTAGAAAGTTTTGGTGGGTTTCACTCTTGGGGGTTGTCCAGG
Source organism: Pelobates fuscus (assembly GCF_036172605.1). Taxonomy (NCBI): domain Eukaryota; kingdom Metazoa; phylum Chordata; class Amphibia; order Anura; family Pelobatidae; genus Pelobates; species Pelobates fuscus. The sequence goes on from NC_086321.1 coordinate 159,190,785, forward strand.
CAGCAGTCCTGGAAAATTACTGCAACTTTGTTTTGTTGCAAGTGACTTATACCAGAGGTATCCTGAAAACTTGTGAACAGGTCCTCTGCGTTCCTCATGCGTTTAATGTATCAATTATATTTTCTGTTCATACTTGCACTGCACTTCATAGATCATTTATCTATCACTATAAATATTAAACCTCATTTCAACTGAGACCTTATGTAGACCTGCCGATATATATACTGGACACCCCATCAGCAAATATCGGTTTTTCTCTACATAGGTCACAGGGTTGGTACATGTTTAGTTATTTGGCTATCAGACCCTTATCAGTATATTCTCTATTATACATTACTTGCATTATTGAACTTTACTCTAATTGTGATTTGGGGTGGATTTGCCGTTATACTGCATGTACAACCAGTAACCATAGTTTTCTCTTTTAATATATTGGTACAGTATTGGTGCACGTATATTTGCTACCTAGCCTACAGATTTTTATCAGTACATTCAGTACTTTGATCCTATTTTTTGTTTTGTCTCATATAGGTTATATTGAAATTGCTATTTGGCCATTAGTCTTACACCAATACATTTAGTACCTTATTTTTCTCCCTTCATTTGTTTTATATTTTTGTACTATTAAAAGTTATATTTTATCATATCCGAATCTATTAAGGGCACTCTAAGCTTGTCTCCTCCTTCTTGTTACTACCTTGGTAGTTCATTGTGGGTTAACCCCATTTTTTGAGTGTCTTTCCCTTAGCTTACACCTTCTTTTCTTCTTCTTCTAAATTTAATAGGGTTTTTTTCAGGAAGCTTACTACCTAGCAATAATGACATCTTACCTTAGCAATATCATCAACCCAGATCTAAGTACCAACGACATCAATAATGTGTTTTCTCTTGAACCCCTAATTAAACTAAACACTAATGACATCAATGAAAGTTTTTTCGACATACAAAATATGTATAAGCAACAAATCAAGGGACATTGGGAGATCACTAGTTTACGTTAATATGTAGAGGACAAACTAGTCCCAAGAGGACTTAGGTCAGACATATCTAGTCCAGACAAAGTGAAAACTGACACCCAAATAAAAGAATGGAATGATATTCTGATTGAGAGCTCTATAAGACTAATGGAGTTTTTGATTAAACTTGAGGAATCTCATTTAGAAATTGTGAATCAGAATTTGCAGACAGAAATTAATAATATTAAAACATTTCAAACCCACTTGGATTTCAAACAAATGGAATCCAAGTTGAACAACAACCTCGAAAATTTCAAGAAGTATATTAGGGAGAAGAAACATCTTAAATACTGTCACGACACTCCTTAGCTGATTTGCCCTCGTGCAGTACTCATACTCACCACTGTTTCTGTTTGGCACTGTTCCTGATTTATTTTCATTAAGCACTCCACCTGGTCCTTGTTTAGCACCTATTTAGTTTGGGTTCTCCCCTCACTCCTGGCCAGATCATTGCCTTTTGTTTCCCGTTTCCCTGGTTTCCTGTGTTCTTGGCTCCTGGCTCCTGCATACTGTGAATTGGTCCTGTTTCCTGTGTCCTGTGTCTCCTGGTCTTCATCCTGTGTCCTCCTGATCCTGCGTTATTGTGTCCTCCTGATCCTGCGTTATTGTGTCCTCCTGATCCTGCGTTATTGTGTCCTCCTGATCCTGCGTTATTGTGTCCTCCTGATCCTGCGTTATTGTGTCCTCCTGATCCTGCGTTATTGTGTCCTCCTGATCCTGCGTTATTGTGTCCTCCTGATCCTGCGTTATTGTGTCCTCCTGATCCTGCGTTATTGTGTCCTCCTGATCCTGCGTTATTGTGTCCTCCTGATCCTGCGTTATTGTGTCCTCCTGATCCTGCGTTATTGTGTCCTCCTGATCCTGCGTTATTGTGTCCTCCTGATCCTGCGTTATTGTGTCCTCCTGGTCCTTCGTTATTGTGTCCTCCTGGTCCTTCGTTATTGTGTCCTCTGATCCTGTGTCCTGGTTCCGTGGTTCCGGCTTTACTACCAGTGATCCTGTCCCTGCAGACTTATTCATTGATTTTCCTTTGGATCTTGACGTCACTATAATTGTCTTGTGACTCTGGACCTGTGCCCTACCTGATAATCGTGGTAGCTGCGCAATCCTACCCTTATACCAAAGGACTGTTTCAATATTTGTTGCCTGCACGATTAGTGCTAATTTTGATTTATTGTATATATTTTGTGGCCTTGTCTGTGTGTGTGTATATATATATATATATATATATATATATATATATATATATATATTGTTTTGCGTTTTCCTTTGGTTTCCTGTAAATATATTTATCTCTTGATTTATCCTATTTAATTGTGTCTTGGCATTATTTCTCTGCTGAATGGGTTCCCACATTTAAAGTGACAGTGCTGTTCCAGGGCAGCACCCCTTCATGTCATTACAAATACCAACAGGACCATAGGGACTTTAAGGAAGGAACCATCTTTAGACTGAGAAATACTAGGAAACGCTATAACAGCAGACAGAGTGGTCCAACTCAGATAAGAGTCTAGAGAGGAAGGACAGATATTCGGCCAGGAATAGAAACTCTATACTAAAACAAACAGAGAAAAGTGTTTAATTTCCAGACCCACAAAATCATACCCCCTCTAATATTAATACTAATGTCTCTACCTCATTTACTTCTTCACAACCTGGAACCTCTTCCTCCTCGTCTTCTTTTTTAGAACAGGAGTGTCCTCTACCCCAGAGAGGCAGACTCAAGGACAGAAAAAGATGGGGGTACAAGACCAGCAAAGAAGGATACAAAAATCAATAAACCATGACAGTACTGATGAGAATCTTTTATCATCAATCTGTCCACTTTCAAACTTACTAAGAAGCACAAATCTCTTTTAAGCAAGGGCCTATCATTTGTCCCTTCCCCTATCACCAATATGTTTGACTGGGCCAAAGACATGAATCTTTTTGGGCGCAAACTTGCCCTTAACATTATCCACACAAGACAGGAGCACAAACGTGCCAGGGAATTGGTCATTACTCAGGAGGATTATCAACATGTTCAAACAATGGTATCTCTCCTGGATGAACAAAATGACAAACCACCTCTTACCACCTGTAAACCTCCCTCATGGTATACTCCCAATTTTAAAGATGTATCAAACGTAGACCTCTTTGTACAGATGACTACCAAAGCCTTGGACTCCCTCCCCCCCCCCCCCCCTACAGAAGATTTTGACAAACTAACTAAAGCTGAACGTGAAGCACTCAGAGATCTCAGTAAGAAAAATGACGTAGTTATAAAACCTTCGGATAAAGGAGGAAACATAGTACTTATGGACCAAGATAAATACATCAATGTGTCTTGAACATCTAAAAGATAACACTCAATATCAAGTACTCCCTCAGGATCCCACAGCTACCTTCCTCACTGAACTAAAAACTTTGCTTACTCAAGCCTTGGAGGATGAACTAATCAAAAAGGAGGAATATCAATTTATGATTCCGACCAAAAACCCCACTTTTTCAACTTTTTACTGTCTCCCCAAAGTTCACAAATCTTTAACTAACCCACCGGGGAGACCCATCGTCTCGGGGAACAACTCTCTAACTGAAAAAAATAGTAAATTTTTAGAACAACTTCATCCATGTGTCACTAAACTTGAGTCGCATGTACAAGACACAAAATATACTCTGTTGATATTGGAAAACTTAGAGGTTCCACCCTATTCACTTCTTGCTAGTTTGGATGTGGTCTCATTGTACAATAACATCCCCCATGACAAGGGATTATATGCTACCTCCTACTTCCTACATAGATCCACTAAGTACAACCCAGAACAAATTAAACTCATCTTAACACTTTTGGAGTTCGTTTTAACACACAATTACTTTGTGTTTGACGGTCTGTACTACTTACAACTTCGCGGTACAGCTATGGGCACTGCTTGTGCCCCCAGCTACGCGAATCTGTACTTGGGATGGTGGGAGGAAAACCTCTTCAAAGATACAATTACCAAACAATTTTCTCAGTATATACACAAATGGTTGAGATATATTGATGATATTTTAATCTTTTGGACTGGTTCTTGCTCCAATTTCTCGGACATGGTAAGGGTTCTAAACAACAACGATATTAGTTTACAACTGACACGTCATCCATGAAACACAACTTGAATTCTTAGATCTCAGAATTTTATTAAACATGGATGGTACAATAGATACTGAGCTGTATAGGAAAAGCACTGCATCAAATCGCATTCTCCACTGGCGCAGTTTCCACCCATATCGGCTTAAAGCGGGAATTCCATATGGACAGTACCTCCGAGCTAGGAGGAACTGTTCCAATGAAGTGTCCTTTAAAGCTGAAGCGGACAAATTGAGGACACTCTTTAAGAGCAGAGGGTATCCCAACAAGATCCTCAAAAAGGCTTTTCAGAGAGCTCTTTCCCAAGACAGAAGTTCTAGCCTTCACTCTACAAAAATCACCTCACACAACCAATTGATTAGGTGTATAGGAACCTTTGACAAACAATGGCAACCTATCAAAAAGATATTTACTCAGCATTGGCCAATCCTACAACACGACACTGACTTAAAACCAGAAGCAGTTGCCTATCCCAACATCACTGCACGCAGGTCAAAAAACCTCAGAGACTTTCTGGTACAGTCATTTTGAGAGAAAAAACCCTTCCAAGAACTGGCTCACTGCACCCGTGGGAATCTACAAATGTGGACATTGTAAGGCATGCCCATTTATAAACCAGTCCAAATTGATTAAGTGCACCAATACTTAAAAAGAATTTAAAAATCAACCAGTTCATAAATTGCAGTACTACACGCGTCATATACGTCATCACATGCTCTTGCGGCGTGCAATACATTGGAAAGACCTACCAAGAACTTAGGAGACGCACCATGCAACATGTGAACTCAGTAAAAAATCCACATCTGAACACTCCAGTGGCCATTCATGTACAAAATTTCCATGATGGAAACCCTAATCACCTATCTTTTCAGGTCTTGGAAAGAGTCAATTTAAACTCTAGAAAAGGCAACTTCAATCACATACTTTTTCGGAAAGAGTCCAGGTGGATCTATGAATTTAAAACTCTTGCCCCGGGCGGTCTTAACGAAGAATTTAACTTTACCCCGTTCATTCATTCCCATTAGGGCGCCCCTATCTATACCCCGAGGCATGAACTCTTTCTCAACTCTTGGGACTATTGGCAATCCATCCTACCTTAACTCCCTGGGACCTATATCTCGTTGTCTCTAACCTTCTTACATTTAGCTTTGACCACTACCAGATATTCATATAACCCTTAAGAGCTCTTTTGAAGAATTGGTCTAACTTTGATTCCAATTCCACCATTCTTCATACTTAAATGGGGTCAGTACTATATCCTTTCTACATCCAGGGTCCATTGACCTGCTTTTGTTCCCTTAAGGCATCGGCACTCCGTCTTCATTTACCATCATGTACCTCACCATCTCTTGATAAAACAGAGCGAATATATTTTATACCAATTTTTTATAACAATACTCCCTCCTTACTAAGAATCTCCTATTTATTATACAGTACATATGGCTAATTTCTCCTTTTCAGCCCAGTTTCACCTGTGCACGATGTTCACTTACCCTATGATTGGCATTAAAGGGGTTAACTGACTCTCCCATCTGGCACTCTTTCGTGTAATTCCACTATTACAGCGATATAGATATTATTATACACGAGTCCTCACTAGTTTTTACTAAATTAAGACCGTCAGATGTCAATACAGAACTTTAGGGATGGTAATGTATTTATATTTTATTATTACTGTTGGCTATTATCCCCTTTAAAGATGCTTCAACTTCGGCTGATCGTACTTATTTTATAAATCCTTTTCACAATAGGCTTCCCCAATACTTTGACTGTTTACTGCTATAATTACTTTCTAGGACTGCTAACCATACGCACAGATTTGGTCACAGTCTTTTTGCACCGGCTTCTGTTTGTACAGTTAATATGTTATTTTCTCTTTGTAAGGTATTGGCAGTCTATCAGTTTCAACTGTACTATTTATCTACACATGTTTCCTACACAGACCTTACAGGGTTAATGACGATATTCACCCAAATAGGCATCGTCATCACTGATGACTAGTGATTGGCCAATCAGAATCAGCGGGCTTTTTTTTTAATTCCCCTATCAGCTTCACTCATGACCTTTAAATAGCTGATACTCACCACACATCGGTTCCCCTCTGATGAGTTGTGGCGAAACGCGCGCGTCAGGGGCCATCGGTGATTCAGTGTAACAGCTCAGCATGTGGTCTTCAGATCGACATAACCTCACTCTCACAAGAATCCCATACACCACTTCTGTTATGACTGGAGCAGACTTTTTGTGGGGTTAGACTTAGGTAACTGGGGACTATTATCCAACTTAAGTATACATTCTATCGTGATGCTTTCCCCTTTTCTCCGTGTCTACTCGGTATAACAGACCCTGTGGTCTACTTTGAGCTATTTAGGCTCCACCATTTATGTGTATTTTTTAGTTACATCCCATGTTGTTACCATTACTATTTTAGTCTGAACTGCAATTTTGTTTTGTTGCAAGTGACTTATACCAGAGGTATCCTGAAAACTTGTGAACAGGTCCTCTGCGTTCCTCATGCGTTTAATGTAGCAATTATATTTTCTGTTCATACTTGCACTGCACTTCATAGATCATTTATCTATCACTATAAATATTGAGGAGGAGCTTCTTGTTACTACCTTGGTAGTTCATTGTGGGTTAACCCCATTTTTTGAGTGTCTTTCCCTTAGCTTACACCTTCTTTTCTTCTTCTGGAAAATTACTTTGCTCATCGAGGAGCTGATGGCCATTGGAGGTGCTCCTTTTAACATGGTAGAAGGGGAGACCTTTAAGCATCTTGTGGAGGCTGTTGCACTGCAATATGGAATTCCATTGTGCACTACTTTTAGCAGGAACGTACTGCCCTCACTCTACCGTTCCTGTGTGTTGTTGAATGAGCACCTGGTAAAGGCTGGTGGCCAGTCTGCACTTCACAACTGACTTGTGGTGTGCTCCTAGTGGCCAGTATGCCTCCCTGTCCTTGACAGGACATTGGTGGCAGCCCAAGGGGTCAGGAGATGTCACCATGTCAGGCACAGGGAGCAAGCACTGATCCTTCCTCCATGCGGAGATGGTCGTACAACATACCTCAAATATTTTGCATTCACTAAATAAGATGGTGGCGCAGTGGGTAGGACAGCAGGCAGACACAGATGGGTTTTGTGGTGACTGATGGAGCAGCAAACATGGTGAAGGCTCTCCGTGATGGTAGCTCTGTAGCGGTGCGCTGCTCAGCTCCTATTCTTCATTTAGTAGTGAAGGATGCTATCGAAGAGGAAAGCAGTGGATGGTTGGCAACCCTGTTTGAGAGATGTAGAAAGATTGCTGGCCACTTCCACCAAAGTGTGAAGGATAGCCAGCTCCTGAGAAATGAGCAAAGCAAGGCAGGCATTGATCAGCATCGTCTCAGGCAAGATGTAGGGACTAGGTGGAACTCCACTTTGGAGATGCTGTAGCGCATCCTGGAGCAGCTGAGAGCAATCCATGTCATGTCCTATGATTATTACATCGAGATCGATAGCCCCTTAGTCATGGAGGATTGGTTAATGATTGGGCAGCTAGTGGGAGTCCTTAGGCCATTCAGAGATGTTAGAGAATTTAAGCCAAGAAAATGCTAGCCTTGGTCAAGTAATCCCCTTGTTCATCCACCTCTCCAACACAATGGATGGCTTAATTTCTAACCAGGAAGTGGTACCTGGTGGCCAACTACTTGGTGATGTTGCTGCACTTGTTAAGAGGCTCAAGGATCAACTAACACGTAGGTTCAATGAGTGCATGGCGTCTTGCCAAGAGTTGATGCTTGCATGCATGTGTGCAAGATGGCACTCCGCATACATTCCCTGACGCTTGGAGGGATAAGTTGATTCACAGGGTGCATGATGTGCAAAGAAAGAGGTTAAGGTTGTTTGAGGGAGAAGAGCTGGAGGAGCCTGATAGTGTAGCACCATCATCTAGCAGTGTAAGCAGCACTGCTCAGTCCACTGGAGCAGCTGCACTTTGGGCTGAGGCTTTGGATAGTTTGGTGCTACTCAAGAAAAGGAAGTAGTGCCGCAGATATGGTGAAGGCTTTCCTTAGCGAACCACCTATACCCCCTACTACAGATCCTTTGAGCTTTTGGGATGAGAAATGGGATGTGTGCCTGCTGTTAGCCCAGCAGATCCTCTCTTGTCCCTCAACCACTGTCCAAAGTGAATGTTTCTGTTACCGCTCCCATCTGGCACCACAGTTCATTGAGCAAATGGCTTTCCTAAGTCAATCTGCCCAAGTTGGGTTACTACACTCTTAGCTTTGACACAGATTGAACTACTTCGTCCATACCCTCCGTCTGACCCTTCCCACCATCTTGCTGGCATTTCGGATCTGCACTGCACGTACGGGTGGGACCAGTCTGATATGCTTCAGATAAGTTCTCTCTAATGGCACAAGATGAGCTTGAGATCTGAGCGAGGACCCACTGAAGGGCAGGCTAATTGAGCCGTTGCCCGTTCTCACCTCTCTTGCCATTTGTTTTCTCACCATCTACCATAGAAATATCAATACTGCTCAAGGGTGATATAGCTGGTGGTATGTTAGGCTCAATGACTACTGTATATCATTTGTTTTGTGTTCTAAAGTAGCAATTATTTACAGGGTCTGAAAGGAATCGTCCATTATATGGGTCCACTCACTTGGTGCAGGCCAGGCATAGTGGTGCCCTCCTCTTGGGCTGGCATAAATTTACTCCATAAATGGATTAAGAAGTATATCATTTATAATGTTCCTCCTGCCCTCTATGCTTGTGGGGTAGCCACTATGTGGTCTCTGAAAAGTCTGTGCTGGACATTGTGACAGAGCACAGGGCGTTGTAATTTGTGTTAGTAATTGTATGTATATATTCCCCCAAATGTATTGCAGTGCTGTGCTGTATATTTTGTAGAAGTGCCCCAGGGATAATGTCGGTGTCTTGAGTCAGGCAACACCCCAGACAACTTATTTAAGATTAAGTGGTCCGGGTGCTGCTGTGGTCCACTATGCAATGTAAAACATTGCAGTTAAGAGAAAAAAAATGTAATTAAAAAAGTTTATTTTTCAAAACTAACGACATTCCCAACTGCAGAATGCCTGAACCGAATGCCATTGGTCCACATTTCCGAATAGAACAAATTTTTTTGCCCATGCACATCCCTAGTGCATGCATTGTTAAATATGGGTGTTGGCCTATAGGTAGTGTAGCGGCATGGAAGCATTTTAAACACCCTGTGTCCATTTTGAATAGCCAGACTCTAGACTATATAGTAAAGTAAAATGAAAAGGACCTGTGTGATAAGTTTACCTTTTATTTTTCAGATAAAAGGGTGTATAGAGTTTTCAAGTGGTTAAAATAGTGCCTGACATATATAGTTGAAAATTGACAGATTGTGATATTGAAGTAAAGATGCAATAAAAGTTTTCACTTTTTCCTGTTTCCTGAAACACGAACTGTTCAGTGAAAGAACTGAAGTTGATGCATGTCTCATGTTATTCTATTATTGTTAAAGGTTTATTTATGTAAGTTACCCAGAGACAAGGATTATATTGATTAAGAATGCATTTCAAAACACATTTAGTTTTAAATTTGGGATGCTACACGAGGGCTTAGTTTTAGAGGATTTTCAAAGATAATTCCGGAAACTGATATCAGGATTCTGTTTAGGAGCCTCAATTGAACATTTTATAATATATTATACACATATAATTTCATTATAATAGTACTTTGAGATATATACATATATCTCAAAATACACTTGTGAAATCATATATATGCATTATATATGTATAAAAAGACGAACTTTGGCCAGTGTTTGTGACCAAGTGGCTACTACAAAAGACTGGAAATACCTCATTTGGAATACCCTGGGTTATCTACATTTGAAAATGGTATGCCATGATGGGGTTATTTCACATTCCTGGGCTACCATATGGTCTCAAAAGACAACACAGACCCAGCAAACCAATCTGGCAAATTGAATTGGGCAAGCCCTATATTGACCCTGTAACTTTCCAAAACACCATAAAACCTGTACATCGGGGGGGAATTGTTATACTCTGGAGATTTCGTTGAACACAAATAAGAGTGTTCTAAATCAGTAAAACGTATTGAGACGATGAAATCACCAGTAAAAGTGCAGTTTTTGTGTAAGAAAAATGCTAACTTTGGCCAGCCTGGACTTACCGCATTTTGAATACCCTGGGTTGTCATACCATCTACAAATGGTATGCCATGATGGGGTTAATTTTAATTCCTTGGCTGCTATATGGTCTCAAAGGCAACATAGGCCCAGCCAACCAATCTGGCAAATTTCAATGTGCAAACATGGAAAAGGGGAAAGCCCTACATTTGACCCCTGTATGTTTGTAAAAACCCATAAAACCTGTACATTGGTGCTGTTGTACTCAGGAGATGTTGCTGAACACATATTGGGGTGTTTTATCATTAACACAACAGGAACATAGAATACCAAAGAAGTATTACAAACCTGAAGGAACCGTTACCAAACGCGAAATTTGGGAGGGGAGCAGGAAGATGATGATTTTAAATGCAGGGATTCAACCTACAGATGAAATCAAAAGTAATCAAATTGTACTCTGAGGCTCATCTAAAATTAGAAAAGGGCTTATCATTTGTACCCATGCTAGCCCTTAACAGATTTACATGGGTCAAGAACTTACACCTTTTTGTCCGGAAACGGACACTACATAAACACCCATCAATCAGTGACTATGGATGCCAGATGACACTGGTGTCACTGCTTGAAGAAAATTATAAATTAAAACCTTCAAACAATACTGATATGAAACCAAAAAGCCACTTTACCCTCATTTTGCTAACTTTCTTTAACATTTTCTTGGAAGCTGTGAAAAAAAAACAAAAAAAAAAAACTATAGAGAATATTAAGATTAGAGACTTAGATTTCCATTCAAATGGTAATCTTTCAAAAACTGAACAGAAAGCATTATGCTTTCTGAAAAAATTACACCACCAACAATTAAGCCTGCAGATAAAAGGGGTAAGTCAATTTGAACTCCTGTGACTATATTAGTATGATTCGAAGAGTCCTGAATGACGAGGAAACAGGGTTCTCAAATCCGATACATCTAATTATTTCCTTTGTAAATATATGGAAATTCTGAACCAGGTGACAATGTGTGTGACAAGTATGAATGTATTCTGACTTGTCACCTTACAATAGCAACCTTTTACTGCCTGCCAAAAGTCCACAAGGACCTGAATAATCCATTTGGTTTTCCCATTGTGTCGGGTGTAAAAAACTTTACACAGAATGGGAGTGCCTATATTGATAAAATTTCCAGACCATTTATAAAAGATTTACCCTCTACTGTTCAGAATACAAAACAGGCCTTGGTATATAGAACATTAATATGCAACCAAAAATGTGCAAACATAAAAAGGTAAAAACATTACTCTTTTTAGTATACTGTACAAAGTAAAAAGACTCCTCCAAATCTCTGAACAAAATACATAATACAATCTACAATAAAATACAGAAAAAAAACAAACGATTTTGCTCTTATTACCTACACCTCGCCTTTGGACTTGTATCAGCTCTGCACTGTTCCAGGGGATTTGACCTCTTCCTTCAGACTTGGTGAAGTGTTTATTGATGAGCTTATAATTTTACTTGATCTTGTGAGTGCAACTTGTAATAAATTCTGATTGAACTTTTATACAGTTTTGCACAGTTTGTCTCTTCTCGCTTTCTTTTTTGTTTATAAATGGAGCAAAGGAAAGAAGGTGCTGCAGTCCTTTGGACTGTTATATGCCTGTTATCAATCTCCAGTTTGTGAGTGCAATATATTCCTGCCCACCTGCCCCCTTTTTATAGTGTATTTTTATTACACTAAAGCAGGCCTTGGCCCTTCTCTCGAACTTTAAATTGTCAAAATCGATCTCTGTAGTCTTGATGTAGAATCATTCTACTCTTCCATCCCGCATGATAGGGGCATACAGCACGTTAAGAACTTTCTGGACAAGAGATTGGACGATCACCAAAGACATAAGGACTTCACATTAAAGTTTATTGATTTCATATGGTCACAACTACTTTATATTCAATTGTAGGGGCACTACGATGGGGACAGATTGTGCCCTATCATATGCCAACCTTCACCTTGGTTGGTGGGAGGAAAACATTTGGAAAAGTATCTACCCGTGATATTTAAATGACAGACACACACACACACACACACACACACAATGATTGCGTGGCAGGGTACATTTGATGATTTTGAGCATTTTGTGCATGAACTTAACAAGAATGCGGAGAACTTAAGGTTCACAAGTTCATGAATTTGGCGGTAATTCGCTGAATTTTATAGATTTAACCATTTCAATCACAATATAACAGGAGCCATACCACTATTAAAAAAATATAAAAGGAAATTAGCCTTCAACAGCCTCCTAAGATGGGATAGCTTTCACCCAAGAACCCTTACAACTGGCCAAAAAACAGGGTGAGAAGGAACTATAGCAGTGAACATTTTAAGACTAAAGCGAAACTTTAATGACAACAGTTCAGGGAGAAGGGCTATCGCAACTGGTGCCTTGTGAAGTTACCCCTATATTGAGGCTTATGTTTTTGAAGGTGGTATGGTTCTCGGGATCACATTGGAGTTTGTGGCACTGAATGAGTTAACACCTAGCACTAAAGTGTATCTAGGGTTAAACCATAATGTAGAAATATTCTGATTTGGTACATTAACACTGAACTGATATCACCACTTATGGGCGTTTTTTTTATAAACTACTTGCAAATAATGATTTGTTATAGGACAAAGAGGATGAGATCTCCCATTTAACTTGCAGATTATGCCGACTGGCGTTTGTGCTCTGGAAAAAAAGGCACGTGTTGGCACAAAACGCGTGTTGAGCAGACGTTGCTTTGTTTTTAGTCAAGGGGGAAATGGGGCGCGGTCTAGGTCTTTAAGTGTTCTACTGCATTTTGCATTCTTTGTACTTTATTTTTCAGAACTCAGCCATGACAAACTATAAATAAGGGGTAGGGTTTGAAACCCCTTAAGGACCAAACTTCAGGAATGAAAGGAAATCATGACATGTCGGAAATCATGACATGTCACACATCATGTGTCCTTAAGGGATTAAGCTTTTTTGATTTCTAATCTGCTGTATGCTCAGAATATATATATCTCACACTTCATCAAAATATTTATGCCATCTCGAACTCTATTTGCTCTTTTACACTCTGGAAGTTTTAGCCTGTGCTGGATAAATTATAAGAAGGTGCAATTGAAGAGGCACATTTATCTTATGAGGCCACCTAGGCTTTACACGGCTAAGACTAACAAGAATCCTTGGGGAACTTGGATCATTTAGGTTCCTGCTAAATTCTGTGCAGCTTAGAAGTTAAATTACTTTTGTTTGTTTATGAAGTGTTTATTGATGAGCTTATCATTTTACTTGATCTTGTGAGTGCAACTTGTAATAAATTCTGATTGAACTTTTATACATTGCCACACCTCGCCTGGCTGTGACCTACAGCCTGCATGAAAGGAAAATGCTTTCCTTTTCAATCAGATGTTAACTTGATTTAAAAGTTTTTCTCCTGCTCTGTAGATTAAACTTAATATCACACATGGGAGGCTACTGCAGGGTCTAGCTAGCCTTTAACAGAGCAGAAGATAAATTCAAAATTAAACAGAATTTTCAATAAAGGAAGTGAGACATGTTGCTTCTAGGAATAAATAGAAAGCTTAAACATTTTTTTATATCCCTGAGGCATGTGATGTCCTGTAGACTTCCACAAAGACTTCCATGTCAGTTTTACCATGTTACTCCCCAACCTAGTAGCCAGAGACATAATCTTCACAGGAGTTTTCCAATTTCTACATTCATGATATTTGAATTCGATTATACCAAAATTTTAAAGGGTTACTCCAAGTAGTGACCATTTCAGTGAGGTGGTCATGGTGCCTGGAGTCTGTATATGCAGCGTTTCGGTATAAAATGCTGCACATTTGGAGTTTAAAACCTGTGCTGTCAGAGGTGTAGCTCCAACTCTGTCAGCATCATGGGGGCGTCATTAGCCACCCTGGAAGAGTTCCAGCTTGACTAAAGTCAGTTCTGTGCAGATTTACATTCGCTCTCAGCCAATGAATGGCGGCTGGATCAGCTTCCCACATAAACAGCTCTGCACAAGCTGGAAATGCATCACCAGCTCTAAAAGGAGCCTCTGAGCCTGGTGGGGACATATGTAAGAGGCAAATTGTTGCTTAATAGTTTGCCACATTACCTGGGAACAGGGCCAAGGGTACTACTGGCATCATAACCACTACAGCGGGCTATAGTAGTTTTGATACTTAGAGTAGCCTCTTAATTCTAAGTTTGTGTTTACATGTGCCGAGTGTTAATTTTAGAACTGTAAGTTCCATTTAAAGAAACACTGTAATCCAAATAACGACTTGAGGTTGTTTAATTGCTGTGGGGGCAGGAATGTCCGGGAGCCTTTTTACATTTATGGTGGCAATTGATTAACCCCAAAGTAGGACCATGGCGACCAGCACTTCTTTCCCCTGCTTTCGCTTCGTTCTGTAGTCTAGTTTGAGGAATGGTTAGCTAGATGGCCAGTGATAACATAAGAACAGAAGGTGACTCTTTAAACATATCACTGGACGCCCACTAAGAAATAGTATCATTTACCTCAATGGACACCCATTGGTAGGATATGAGCATAATTTGATGCTTTTATTCTGTCACTGGCTGTGTGGCTAACCCGTCATCCTACTCCAATGCAGAGCAGAACGGGAGGCATACGTGCCTGTTGCCAGTCCCCAAATTCAGGGTTAAACTGTAACCTTTGTATAAGGCATCCGGACGCTCTTACCCCATAGCAATTTGAATTCGTTAAGTTGTTATGAGGGTGGGAAGTGTTCCTTTAAACACCTTTCTTCTTAGTAACCAGTTGTTATGCTGATGTTTTTGCAATATTTAAGTTTTAATAAACAAGTCATATTGTAAAATTATAAATATAAATAAAAGTTGAAACCTTAAGGACATCGTTAAACTTGTCCTTCTGTTCATACAGACTACTTTCCTTGACAGCAAGATTTCTGAGCATCGGCACTGATTCCTTGCGGCTTTCCCCAAGTAAAGACTTATTCCGAAGCATCATTTTCTAGATCACTACCCACAGCTGATAATTGCTTTTGGTCCACTTGTGTCTTTGTGGACTATGCGCTTTGAAGCTAAACACAGCTTTCAGCGTGTGGTCAGGCATACCCACAGCTTCCGGAACATTGTTGACTCTCGCAGTGAAGAATCAGTTAATGATTGCATACAGTCTACATGGCAGTAAAATTATTCAACCATCCTTACAGGTAATGAAACAGTCAATGGTAGATTTGACTGTGCTGAGAGAAGACATTAAGAATGCACTGGAAACAAAATTCCCTGTTGAGTCGTTTGGCGAGATAACCAACAGTGTTACAGTGACACTGGCTACTCCAGTGGAATGATCTTGGCAAATGGTTCAACTAGTAGTCTACCAGATTTTGTGGAGTTTATTCAGATTGTTTTAAATTGGAAGTTTGGCTTCATTGTGAAGTGTTTAACCCCTTAAGAACCAAACTTCTGGAATAAAAGGGAATCATGACATGTCACACATAGTGATGTACCGAACTGTCCGCCGGCGAACAGTTCCCGGCGAAATTAGCGTGTTCGCGTTCGCCGTGGCGGGCGGACACATGCGCAGTTCGATCCGCCCCCTATTCGTCATCATTGGGCAAACTTTGACCCTGTGCCTCTCGGTCAGCAGACACATTCCAGCCAATCAGCAGCACTCCCTCCCTTCCACACCCTCCAACCTCCCTCCCAGCATCCATTTTCGATTCATTCGGAAGATGCATGCTTAGTGAGAGGAGGGAAAGTTTAGCTGCTGCTGATTAGATAGGGAAATTGATAGCTAGGCTAGGGTATTCAGTGTCCACTACAATCCTGAAGGACTCATCTGATCTCTGCTGTAAGGACAGCACCCCAAAAAGCCCTTTTTAGGGCTATAACATCAGGCTGCTTTTTTTTTTTTTCCTGTGTAATGTAATTGCAGGTGCCTGCCTGCCTGCCAGCTTCTGTGTGAGGTTCACATTGGATACTGTGCCTACTTGCCCAGTGCCACCAGTCATATCTGTTTTAACAATAGGTTAAGCTTTACATTTAAAATAAATATTTTTTTTTCACTGTAATAGAAGAGCAGTTGCCTGCCTGCCAGCTTCTGTGTCAGGTTGGATGCCTTGCCCATTTGCACAGTCAGTGCCACCACTCATATCTGTTTTAACAATAGCTTAAGCTTTAGATTTTAAAGAAATCATTTTTTTTCACTGTAATAGAAGATCAGTTAGTTGTCTGCAAGCGTCTGGGTGTCAGGCCTACTTCAGCGTGGGCTCTGCAGACCTGTGCCAGCGTGCTTTGACAGTTGCCAATCATATCTGGTGTCTCTTTAGCGTGCTTTTACAAAGAAAAAAGGTTTCCAGTGTAAGCTAATAGCAGACAGTGTCCTTCAAGCGGCTCTGTCAGGCCTTCCTTCAGCGTGTGCCCTGCACAACCCTGCCAGCGTACTTTGACAGTTGCCACTCATATCTGGTGTCTCTATAGCGTGCTTTTACAACCAAAATGTTGTTTCCACTGTAATAGAAGAGCAGTTGCCTGCCTGCCAGCTTCTGTGTGAGGTTCACATTGGATACTGTGCCTACTTGCCCAGTGCCACCACTCATATCTGTTTTAACAATTGGTTAAGCTTTACATTTAAAATAAATATTTTTTTTTCACTGTAATAGAAGAGCAGTTGCCTGCCTGCCAGCTTCTGTGTGAGGTTCACATTGGATACTGTGCCCACTTGCCCAGTGCCACCACTCATATCTGTTTTAACAATTGGTTAAGCTTTAGATTTAAAATAAATAATTTGTTTTCACTGTAATAGAAGAGCAGTTGCCTGCCTGCCAGCTTCTGTGTCAGGTTGGATGCCTTGCCCATTTGCACAGTCAGTGCCACCACTCATATCTGTTTTAACAATAGCTTAAGCTTTAGATTTTAAAGAAATCATTTTTTTTCACTGTAATAGAAGATCAGTTAGTTGTCTGCAAGCGTCTGGGTGTCAGGCCTACTTCAGCGTGTGCTCTGTAGACCTGTTCCAGCGTGCTTTGACAGTTGCCAATCATATTTGGTGTCTCTATAGCGTGCTTTTAAAACCAAAATTTGTTTTTCACTGTTATAGATTGAATAGCAGTTACTTGTCTTCAAGCGGGTGTCTCAGGCCTACAGCGTGTGCTCTGCAGAACTGTTCCAGTGCACATTGCCAATCATATCTGGTGTCTCTATAGCGTGCTTTTAAAACCAAAATTTATTTTTCACTGTTATAGATTGAATAGCAGTTACTTGTCTTCAAGCGGGTGTCTCAGGCCTACAGTGTGTGCTCTGCAGAACTGTTACAGTTCACATTGCCAATCATATCTGGTCTCACAGTAGCTTGCACGCATAGTACCACTAATCCCCAAAAAAATGACAGGCAGAGGCAGGCCACCCCGCAGGGGCCGTCGTGGTCGTGGTGCTGTGATTCCCTTTTGCCCTAGAATAATGCCCAGTTTTCAGAAGCCACGTACCCTGAACTTGAAAAGTTCTGAGGACATAGTTGACTGGCTAACACAGGACACCCAATCTTGTACAGCCTCCGCTCGGAACCTTGACGCACCATCCTCCTCCAGCTTAGCTTCAGGCACCTCTCAAGATAACACTCACCCGCCTGCCGCCACCACCAAAACTAGCACCACAGCCGCTTTACTTGGTATGTCAGAGGAGTTATTCACACACCCGTTTGAAGAAATGAGTGATGCGCAACCATTATTGCTAGAGGATGTAGATAACAGGGATATGTCTCAGGCAGGCAGCATTAAACACATGGAGGTACGGTGTGATGATGATGATGTTGTACCCGCTGCTGCTTCCTTTTCTGAGTTGTCAGATACAAGCGAAGCGGTTGATGATGACGATGCGTCCATGGATGTCACGTGGGTGCCCGCTCGGCAAGAAGAAGAACAGGGTGAAAGTTCAGATGGGGAGACAGAGAGGAGGAGGAGACGAGTTGGAAGCGGGGGGGGGTCGTCGCAAGGAGCTAGTGGCACAGTCAGAAAGCATGCATCGGCACCCGGGGTCAGCCCGACAGCATGCCAATCAACGCATGCTGTGTCCACCACCAGAATGCAGTCATTGCAGAGCTCAGCAGTGTGGCATTTTTTTTGTGTGTCTGCCTCTGACAACAGCGATGCCATTTGCAACCTGTGCCAAAGGAAACTGAGTCGTGGGAGGTCCAACACCCACCTAGGTACAACTGCTTTGCGTAGGCACATGATCTCACATCACAAACGCCTATGGGATCAACACATGAGTACAAGCAGCACGCCTACTCTAAGCCGCCATCCTCCTCCTGGTCCAGCATCTTCAGCCACGTCAACCACTGCTGTCCTTCTTGCCCCCTCTCAACCATCCGCCACTCCGTCTCCCGCCTTGAGCAGTTCCCGCTCATCTGCCCACAGTCATGTGTCTGTCAAGGACATGTTTGAGCGTAAGAAGCCAATGTCACCAAGTCACCCCCTTGCCCAGCGTCTGACAGCTGGCTTGTCCGAACTATTAGCCCGCCAGCTTTTACCATACAATCTGGTTGAGTCTGAGGCGTTCAAAAAATTTGTAGCTATTGGGACACCGCAGTGGAAGGTACCCGGCCGGAATTTCTTTTCACAAAAGGCAATCCCCAACTTGTACTCGATTGTGCAAAAGGAAGTCATGGCATGTCTGGCACAAAAAGTTGGGGCAAGGGTCCATCTGACCACTGATACCTGGTCTGCAAAGCATGGTCAGGGCAGGTATATCACCTACACTGCGCATTGGGTAAACCTGCTGACGGCTGACAAGCAAGGAATGCGTGGCATTGCAGAGGAGTTGGTGACACCGCCACGAATTGCAGGCAGTCCTGCTGCCACCTCCTCTACTCCTCCTACTCCATCCTCTTCCATAACCTCCTCGGCTGAGTCCTCTTGTGCCGCTGCTTCTTGCTCCACATCAACGGCACCCCCCCAGCTCCCCAGGTACTATTCCACATCCCGGATACGGCAGTGTCACGCCGTCTTGGGTTTGCCGTCTTGGGTTTGAGAGTCACACCGGACAAGCACTCCTGTCCGCCCTGAACGCACAGGTGGAAAAGTGGCTTACTCCGCAGCAACTGGATATCGGCAAAGTGGTGTGTAACAACGGAAAAAATTTGATAGCGGCATTGAAGTTGGGCAAGTTGACACATGTGCCGTGCATGGCACATGTGTGTAATCTGATCGTACAACGCTTTGTGCATAAGTACACAGGCTTACAGGACGTCCTGAAGCAGGCCAGGAAGGTGTGTGGCCATTTCAGGCGTTCCTACACGGCCATGGCTCACTTTGCCGATATCCAGCGGCGAAACAACATGCCAGTGAGGCGCTTGATTTGCGACAGCCCTACACGTTGGAATTCAACACTCCTAATGTTCGACCGCCTGCTCCAACAAGAAAAAGCTGTTAATGAATATTTGTATGACCGGGGTGCTAGGACAGCCTCTGGGGAGCTGGGAATTTTTTTGCCACGTTACTGGACGCTCATGCGCAATGCCTGTAGGCTCATGCGTCCTTTTTTTTTTTTTTTCCAACGTATATTAAAATTTTTAGTATACAAATGTAAAAACATATCCCATGCTTTACCCATTTTACAGTACAACTGTACACATGCAACATAAAAGAAATCACTGAAATTCAACAACACAAAGCTTACATGGGCTTTGAGGTGTTTGCCAAAATGCATGTATTTGTAGCCCAGATATAACAGTGGCTATAATTAACCTATGTAAACTTGTCACATCTGGCACACTTATACGTTACTAAACACAGAATAGTAGTGAACTAAAAAACAAATTAAAAAATTCTGGTATTTGAAGAATATATTCAAATCATTCGTTTTCTGCCTACATTTTGTCATTCAGTTTTCAATTCAGTACAAATAGATGTTCAGTGAATAAACAGCTTAATATGGGGTTGTTGCTTGCTAAAAACAGACAGTTATGCTTTCTTCAGAAAACAATTATTGAACATTTCAAACTCCCATAGAAAGTATGGCTTTCAACTTACTGAGACAAATTAAAATTTCAGCTTTGATGTTCAGCACATTACATGTATTTTTTTCAATATTTCGCTAAAACATAACAGTTTAAAAAAAACAAAAAACGTAAATATAACAAAACTACAACATTTATGCAAAAGGTTGAGGTCCTGCAGTAAAATGTTGATCAGATAAGAAGTTAGGTGGTATTATTTGTGAAAGCGGGTAAGAGAAGAGATTGGCTGGGTCAATGGACAATGGATTTACTGCATGAGTAGGGGGCAACATACCATGCCAGCCAGGGTAGGCTGCTTCTGGATACAATGGAAAAGATGGATATGGGAGACCTGCTGGAACAGTATTTGGCACATGGAGAGGTGGCATAATATTAGCACCCTGACTCTCTCCTATAATTACAGAGAATTCTCCTGGGAACTGAAGGCCATTGCTCAAATTTTGGAGCATATTCATGATCTCAGGCATGCCAACTTCCTTTCCTGTATCCTCAGAATTCTGATTCCACTGCTCAAAATTTGGGAAACCTGGAGGAGGGAGCCCTTGCTCGGCCATTTGTCTCTCCTCTCGTTCAACATCTGCTAATATGTCAGAGAAAATATCATCTGGGATATCCAAACCTTCTTTATGTTTCTTGGAAGATTTTTTGGGATAAGCTGTCCAGGAAGGATGGCTTGGAAGAAGCAAGATCAGAAGCAGAATAGGATGGTTGTCTTCCAAACCTGGACCTCCCAAAGGACGCAATCTTTGAGGGATGGGTTGGCCGGCAGGTAGAGGCACTAGGAACGCCTCCATGCCATGACTTCTGATGATTGCATATCTCAGCTTCCGATTAAGATAAGAATACAGCCAAGCATATGAAACTGCATCACTTGACGTTCTTTGATTCAGTCGGATCACACACATGTCCTTGGTGCACTCTGGCCAGATACGATCCACATATTCCCAAACAGACTCTTGCAAAATGCATCCTTCGGATGTTAACACTTTTGGTAAATCCTGGCAAAGATGACTGCTATAACCAGACTCTGGCGTGGCTGTAACTTTAAACTGCTTTATAGAGAACATGTGAAGGAATCCCTTCCACACACTTGAGTCTGCTGGATCTGTGAGTCTAGTATCTGGATCATACAATTTCTTGTTCTTCTTTTCAATGCATGAAGAATGTTGATTGCCATTAGTTATATGGTGTTTCCATATTTTCTCTGGTTTCTTGGTAATTACCCATTGGCTTAAGTCAGCATCACCTGGGGGGTTTATCAGCCCTTTGCATATAAGGCAGTCCTGATCTAAAAGGTGGCTCTTGTGTTGGGATGTTGTGTCCCTTTTCTCTGAGATGCAATCCTGCTGAGAATCCTGAGGCTGCCACACAGAATCAGACAGATCCTCTAGGGTCAAGTTCTGATCGGGCACGGTATCAATTTCAATTAACCCCTTGTGTGTCAGCTTTGTCATCTGAATCTGGTATGGCTGTCTTTCCTCTTTCTCGATTAGTTCCAGTGCATGTTTTCTCTTTTGAATTCTCCAGTTGGCCAGCTCCTGTGCAGCCATTTACGTTGCACTCATTAGAACCAAACACTGTGGGTGATTTATGGCCCCCACCCACCGCGCAGGGGTGGGGGCCGAGGGGGGGAGGACAGTAGGTCCCCCCATTGTGATTTATGGCCCCCACCCACCGCGCAGGGGTTGGGGAGGACAGTAGCTCCCCCCAGTGTGTATCATGGGCTTTGAGGACAGGTGTCAATCCATACCTACCAAGTGACCCTATGTAGGGGGGACAGTCTCTATTCTGCTCTGTGTCAGTGTGTATCATGGTCTCTGTGGACGGTGAACAGTCTCTATTCTGCTCTGTGTCAGTGTGTATCATGGTCTCTGTGGACAGGGAACAGTCTCTATTCTGCTCTGTGTCAGTGTGTATCAGGGGTTTTGAGGACAGGTGTCAATCCATATCTGCCAAGTGACCCTATGTAGGGGGAACAGTCCCTATTCTGCTCTGTGTCAGTGTGTATCAGGGGTTTTGAGGACAGGTGTCAATCCATATCTGCCAAGTGACCCTATGTAGGAGGAACAGTCCCTATTCTGCTCTGTGTCAGTGTGTATCAGGGGCTTTGAGGACAGGTGTCAATCCATACCTGCCAAGTGACCCTATGTAGGGGGGACAGTCTCTATTCTGCTCTGTGTCAGTGTGTATCATGGTCTCTGTGGACGGTGAACAGTCTCTATTCTGCTCTGTGTCAGTGTGTATCATGGTCTCTGTGGACAGGGAACAGTCTCTATTCTGCTCTGTGTCAGTGTGTATCAGGGGTTTTGAGGACAGGTGTCAATCCATATCTGTCAAGTGACCCTATGTAGGGGGAACAGTCTCTATTCTGCTCTGTGTCAGTGTGTATCAGGGATCATTAGGATAGGTGTCAATCCATATCTGCCAAGTGACCCTATGTAGGGGGAACAGTCCCTATTCTGCTCTGTGTCAGTGTGTATCAGGGGTTTTGAGGACAGGTGTCAATCCATATCTGTCAAGTGACCCTATGTAGGGGGAACAGTCTCTATTCTGCTCTGTGTCAGTGTGTATCAGGGATCATTAGGATAGGTGTCAATCCATATCTGCCAAGTGACCCTATGTAGGGGGAACAGTCCCTATTCTGCTCTGTGTCAGTGTGTATCAGGGGTTTTGAGGACAGGTGTCAATCCATATCTGCCAAGTGACCCTATGTAGGGGTAACAGTCCCTATTCTGCTCTGTGTCAGTGTGTATCATGGTCTATGTGGACAGGGAACAGTCTCTATTCTGCTCTGTGTCAGTGTGTAGCAGGGGTTTTGAGGACAGGTGTCAATCCATATCTGCCAAGTGACCCTATGTAGGGGGGACAGTCCCTATTCTGCTCTGTGTCAGTGTGTATCAGGGGTTTTGAGGACAGGTGTCAATCCATATCTGCCAAGTGACCCTATGTAGGGGGAACAGTCTCTATTCTGCTCTGTGTCAGTGTGTATCAGGGATCATTAGGATAGGTGTCAATCCATATCTGCCAAGTGACCCTATGTAGGGGGAACAGTCCCTATTCTGCTCTGTGTCAGTGTGTATCAGGGGTTTTGAGGACAGGTGTCAATCCATATCTGCCAAGTGACCCTATGTAGGGGTAACAGTCCCTATTCTGCTCTGTGTCAGTGTGTATCATGGTCTATGTGGACAGGGAACAGTCTCTATTCTGCTCTGTGTCAGTGTGTAGCAGGGGTTTTGAGGACAGGTGTCAATCCATATCTGCCAAGTGACCCTATGTAGGGGGAACAGTCCCTATTCTGCTCTGTGTCAGTGTGTATCAGGGGTTTTGAGGACAGGTGTCAATCCATATCTGCCAAGTGACCCTATGTAGTGGGAACAGTCCCTATTCTGCTCTGTGTCAGTGTGTATCAGGGGTTTTGAGGACAGGTGTCAATCCATATCTGCCAAGTGACCCTATGTAGTGGGAACAGTCTCTATTCTGCTCTGTGTCAGTGTGTATCAGGGCTGGGCTTTGAGGACAGGTGTCAATGTTAGGTGATTTCTGCCCTTTATGGATTAAAAGCAGACTCTGCATCAACTGTGCAATTTTCCATGGGAGTTTTGCCATGGATCCCCCTCTGGCATGCCACAGTCCAGGTGTTAGTCCCCTTGAAACAACTTTTCCATCACTATTGTGGCCAGAAAGAGTCCCTGTTGTTTTTAAAATTCGCCTGCCCATTGAAGTCAATGCCGGTTCGCGAACATTTGCGGAAGTTCGCGTTCGCCGTTCGCGAACCGAAAATTTCGGGTTCGCGACAACACTAGTCACACATGTCATGTGTCCTTAAGGGGTTAAATGCATGGTATACTGAACATTTTAGAAGCTATGAGCTTGAAAACACAAAACGTGTTAAAGTGATTGAGCCAAGTGAGTTGTCTGACACATCTTTCCAATGGCAGCATACACTGTTGCAGGGAAGCATAAGGTGACCTAAAAGCGCTACATTCATGTACCATAGACCACTGGTTCCTTCCAGGCATCCTTGATAAACTGGCTGAAAGCATCTTTCAGTATGTTGCCTACCAAAAAAGTGCACAGTTCTATTTAGTTGCTGAGGAGCTGATTCAGAAGTATCCTTGCCTTAAAGAACCAGGATCATATAATGGATGCTATGGATGGCAATGAATAAAATATAAAATGGGCAACTATAGATCTAAATCGAGGAGGTGGACTATTTACTCCCTCATCCAAAAGGCAAAACAGAAGTAAGTTTGGAACATGAAAGAGTAAAGCTCCTTAATGAAGTTAACAAGAGGAACAACGGTCAGATTATCAGTGAAAAATGGCAGAGACATTCTCCATTTGCAGGCAAGAAGTGGTTACTCAAGCACCGCCAGTTAATGACTTAAAATACCGATGGCCTGCTCTTTTTGATGCAGTTTGGGTAAATATTTTTACATTAAAAAGGTTTGCAGTATGTGATGTTAGAGTAAATGTTCTGTATTCTATTGTGTCTTTATTTGGACCTTATTTCTATACAGATAAATGAATTCAGAAGGATCGCCATGGAGACAAACTTTCATGGGAAAACTGGACCAATACTCCCTGAATATATTGTCGTTTGTATCCTCAAGAAGAGGTTCTGCAAAATTGGATATTCAATGCATAGGGAACAGGCTGCTAGAAGTATTAAGTGTGAAATAGTTAATTTCAAATAGGAAAATCCACTTTTTTCTAGTAGGTGATGTTGGGTTAGCTTATTATGATGCAAACATATCAGGCTATGAGTAGTGCTGTGCTGGTTAAGTGTCAATGGAGAGTGAATTTTGGACTTACATTTGACATTGTGGACAGAAATTGGTACAGTCCAGGTCTAAACCTAAGCAGTCCAGGCCTCAAACCTAATCTTTCAGTCTTTTTTCCCCAGTGATGTACTTAAAAACCCCACTCTCATGAGAATTTCAAAGAGCAGTTGGTAAGTAAATTAGACACTTAAGTTCAGACTCATTAATATGCTCCGTACAAGTGTAATGGTGGTTACCGCGATTATGTTATCGCAGTCATGTATTTTGACTTATTAGAGCTTCTGTATTTGTGGCCTGTACCACACTTGCACAATTTATTTAAATTTAGATCCCTGGGAGACGCAGTCCTTGTAGACCGGCAGCGAACGCCTGTCTCTGCTTCCCTCCAATTGTAATGATGGAAGTACAGTTGCAAGAAAAAGTATGTGAACCCTTTGGAATGATATGGATTGCTGCACAAATTGGTCATAAAATGTGATCTGATCAACATCTAAGTCACAACAATAGACAATCACAGTCTGCTTAAACTAATAACACACAAAGAATGAAATGTTGCCATATTTTTATTGAACACACCATGTAAACATTCACAGTGCAGGTGGAA
This sequence comes from Pelobates fuscus, assembly GCF_036172605.1. Taxonomy (NCBI): domain Eukaryota; kingdom Metazoa; phylum Chordata; class Amphibia; order Anura; family Pelobatidae; genus Pelobates; species Pelobates fuscus. The sequence continues at coordinate 159,216,453 of NC_086321.1, forward strand.
AAAGTATGTGAACCATTGGATTTAATAACTGGTTGAACCTCCTTTGGCAGCAATAACGTCAACCAAATGTTTCCTGTAGTTGCAGATCAGACGTGCACAACGGTCAGGAGTAATTCTTGACCATTCCTCTTTACAGAACTGTTTCAGTTCAGCAATATTCTTGGGATGTCTGGTGTGAATCGCTTTCTTGAGGTCATGCCACAGCATCCCAATCGGGTTGAGGTCAGGACTCTGATTGGGCCACTTCAGAAGGTGTATTTTCTTCTGTTTAAGCCATTCTGTTGATTTACTTCTATGCTTTGGGTCATTGTCCTGTTGCAACACCCATCTTCTGTTGAGCTTCAGCTGGTAGACTGATGGCCTTAAGTTCTCCTGCAAAATGTCTTGATAAACTTGGGAATTCATTTTTCCTTTGATGATAGCAATCCATCCAGGCCCTGACCCAGCAAAGCAGCCCCAAACCATGATGCCCCCACCACCATACTTCACAGTTGGGATGAGGTTTTGATGTTGGTGTGCTGTGCCTCTTTTTCGCCACACATAGTGTTGTGTGTTTCTTCCAAACAACTCCACTTTGGTTTCATCTGTCTACAGAATATTTTGCCAGTGCTGCTGTGGAACATCCAGGTGCTCTTGTGCAAACTGTAAACGTGCAGCAATGTTTTGTTTGGACAGCAGTGGCTTCCACTGTGGTATCCTCCCATGAAATCCATTATTGTTTAGTGTTTTACGTATTGTAGATTCGCTAACAGGGATGTTAGCATTTGCCAGTGACTTTTGTAAGTCTTTAGCTGACACTCTAGGATTCTTCTTCACCTCATTGAGCAGTCTGCGCTGTGCTCTTGCAGTCATCTTTACAGGACGGCCACTCCTAGTGAGAGTAGCAGCAGTGCTGAACTTTCTCCATTTATAGACAATTTGTCTTACCGTGGACTGATGAACAGCAAGGCTTTTGGAGATACTTTCATAACCCTTTCCAGCTTTATGCAAGTCAACAATTCTTAATCGTAGGTCTTCTGAGAGCTCTTTTAAGCGAGGCATCATTAACATCAGGCAATGCTTCTTGTGAAAAGCAAGCCTAGAACTGGTGTGTTTTTTATAGGGCAGGGCAGCTGTAACCAACACCTCCAATCTCATCTCATTGATTGGACTCCAGTTGGCTGACATCTCACTCCAATTTGCTCTTGGAGATGTAATTAGTCTAGGGGTTCACATACTTTTTCCACCTGCACTGTGAATGTTTACATGGTGTGTTCAATAAAAACATGGCAACATTTCATTCTTTGTGTGTTATTAGTTTAAGCAGACTGTGATTGTCTATTGTTGTGACTTAGATGATGATCAGATCACATTTTATGACCAATTTGTGCAGAAATCCATATCATTCCAAAGGGTTCACATACTTTTTCTTGCAACTGTATATGGTAAATTGATTTTCTGCCCCATGAAAGCCTTTGCAACCACGGGACGGACCTATTCAGCACTCATAAGTGTAATTAATTGTTTGTATCAATACGCCCTGGTTTAATTAAACAGATAATTACCTTAATGAGATTTTATTTGCTTTTGATTCCCATTCTTTGATTTATTCTTAATCAGCAAATAGCAAAGAATCCCTCCTCCCCTTCTGATCTGCAGTGTCTGATATGATAAATGGGTTTGTGCACTAATTGATCCATAACATGAGTGCATTATTTGATGTGTTATGTTTAACTATATACTAATTGAACATACAAATTGTTTACCCTATATTAATTGTATTGTCACTCTGGTGTTCGCTTGAGAAAGAACCCTTGTGGGATCGAAACGTTGCACTTTTCCCAATAAACCTGCTGTTCAACTGACCCTCGAGTGCCTGGACCACAATTGTAACTACTACAGGAGGGGTAGCCAACCCCAGGATCTCGAAGTGTGCGGTATTCCTTTTTTTCCTATATATTAAAAACACTGACACTTGACCTACTTATGCCAGGATGATGGGAATATTTCCAAATAGGTATTGAAGATTGTCGTAACTACACGTGCCACAACGTCTGATCCAGCCAGCGCAAGGATCGTGATTGAGGGAACAGAAGTCCTAGACATACCCAGAGCCTTGCTAATGCGGCTGATTTACACAATCAACCTCAGCTACACAAAAAAGCACTGAAAAACACGAGGTATTTCCAAAGATATTTCTTGAACTGGATAGTCTGAAAGCCAGTCCAAAAAGGTAAAGTCTCTAAAATATAAACTGCTTTACAAAAAAAAATTTAATTCAAGAGAAAATGTTGCGCACCTATGTTTGTACACCTAAGTTAATGTTTTGCAACATACAGCTGTACACACACACAAATCTATACAATTTATAGTTTATACAATACAGAGTTTAATCACAATGCTGATTTACAATCTAATCGAAGACGAAAATTTGAGGCTATGTTTCAGGAGTGGGATAAACCTCAACCATTCAAGGGGTTGGATGAATTATTAAGAAAAAAAGAAAAATTACTCTCTGCTGAAACAAAAAAATGGTGGGAGGTAGCATATCTAGAAAATTATTTAAAGGAAGGCCTCATACCACGAGGCCTCAGAATTGATAAAACACCTGCCTTTGAGTTAGAGGATGATTTATTTTGAGAGGAGTGGGATGCCATTCTCTCTAACTGTTCTTTTCAGATGATCCAATTAATTATTAGACATTCAAAAAAAATACAGAATGAATTGGAGGCTGAATTAATCACTCTAGAGACAATAATCCCACTATTGATGTAAATAGTAGGGAATACAAAGAGAGAGAAGAATCCTTACATGATAATATAAAAAAGATTGGATGAAAAAAAAAATCTCTGATACTAAGAACAGAAAATATAGCAGAGATAAGGAGGATAAATCACTTAATACTTTTGCAACAAAAAAACAGATTGACCCGTAAAAAAAGACGCCCCTCCATTTATAGGAGAGCTGTACTTGGATCTCCAAGGGGGAAGGCTAGGACTAATTCTCGCTCTAGAGATACACAAAGAGGCCGACAATACTCTGTGAATGATTCATACAAAATGCCCAATAGGGAAGATCCCCCCAGGTCTCCAGATCTATGGGAGGTACGTAATAATTATGGTGGAAATACACATAGGATATCAAATAATGGAAGATCCCCAAAGAGCCGCAAGGGCCCATTAACTTTGAGAAGTGAAACAAGGAGACCTGAGGTACAAAAGGTTAGAAATAGAAACAATAGTTTATCACCTGTGAGAAGGGAAGTGAATAGACCCCACATACAAACATCTAGGGGCAGAGATAATTCAGACAATTTTGTATCCCAATATAATGATCCCATTGTAAATTTTCAGGGGAAACCGAGAGGTCCCAAAAGAAAAAACCATAACCAACTATTTCCGGCCCAGGGCAGAGACCTGGGAACACCCCAATTGTTTTGCAACTCTATGCCAGGATTCCCCAGTGAAGAGAATCCGGACGGAGGATTAGGAATAACTTCTTTAAATGGGGGTTTACTGAATGAGAGAACTGAGCAGGGGGATTTTTAATTTAACCCCAACTCCACTTTCAGATGAGGAGATTAATTTGTTATCAAGAGGTTTGAAATTTGCCCCAAACAGAAGGGCCAATGATTTAGAACTATATATTGATCTTAAAAAGTTTATTCGTTCTCTGACTATTAAGAGGCACTTTTTATTACATCCACCTGAGACCGAAATTAGTGGTGAGGAAACTGATGTTGATTATAGATTCTGCCCAAAGTCCCATTTCTTTCCAACTTATAGTAAGGGCCCTTTTTTAGAAACTTTTGAACATTTGGTAGATCAACAATTCCGCAATATGATTAAGGGATTAAGGAATAGAAAAAAATTGCCTTCAAAATCTAAGTAAAGAGGAAGAAAATACACTTAAACGACTGATGTAAAGAGATGATGTGATAATTAGGGAAGCAGATAAGGGGGGGGGGGGGGGGGTAGTGTTAATGACCAGCACATATTATCTCCAGGAAGCAGCCCATATCTTGGGGGATAAAGACACTTATAATGTACTCAAATGTGACCCAACCAGCAGATTCAATACAGAGCTCCAAGTAATTTTGAATAGAGCTAAAGAGAGAGGTACCATCTCACAGAAAAATTATGATTTTTCATATCAAAAAAATCTGATTATCCCTATATTTTATTTTCTTCCAAAGACGCACAAACGTCTCCCTAACCCTCCCGGGCGACCTATAAATCAGTGGCATTAATTCACTGACGGCTAATCTGTCGGCTTATGTTGATTCTCGATTACAGAAATATGCCCAAAGGGCACCCTCATATGTGAAGGATACTAAGTCTTTCCTCCAAGAAATCGAGAATATTGAATGGGATCCAGAGTACAGTTGGGCCTCTTTGTTCTCAGTGATTAGCCACAGATTAGGTTTGGAGGCAGTCGATTATTTTATGGAGCAAGATCTGGAGTTACCAATGGATATGAGGGAGTTTATTTTTTCTTCTGTCCAATTTATTTTGTATCACAATTATTTTTTCTTTAATGGTGAATTTTTTTTGCAAATCACGGGGACCACCATGGGGACCAAGTTCGCCCCCAGCTATGCCAACACATACATGAGGAGATGGGAGGAGTTGTTTGGTCTGGGCATGGCTGGAGGGCGAACTTGGTCCTATGGCGGCGTTATATTGATGACGTTATTATTTGGAAAGGGTCTTCTGTTTTGTTTTATGATTATGTCAATTTCTTGAATGACAATGAGTACAATTTGGTTTTCACCCCCATTTGGAATAAAAATGAGCTCAATTTTCTTGATCTTTGTTTGTCTCACGATTTGAGACAGATAAAGAGTAAATGTTTCTTTAAACCCACTGATGGTAATGGGTTCATTCATCGCAGGAGTGGGCATAATGAACCCTGGCTTAAGGGGATAGCCAAGAGTCAGTTTACCCGCCTTGGGCGGAATTGCTCAGATAAACAAGATTTCTTTGCCCAATCATCACATATAAAGAGGAAGCTTATAGACCGAGGATATAATGGAAAGAGATTAGATAAAGAGATTTGTCGTATTGGTGATATAGAAAGAAAGACATTTTTGGAGAATAGACCATCTATTTCGGGAACTAGGGATAATTTTCGTTCAGCATTTATCACCCATTACAACACTGATTATAACAAAATTAAGAGAAGTCTTCAAAGTTCTTGGCCTATTCTGTTGCAAGACCCCGTTCTGGGGGCACACCTATCAGATAATCCCGTGGTGATTTACAAAAGAAATAAAAATTTGAAGGATATGTTGGCACCTAGTCATGCCATTAAACCACCATCAATCCCTACCTCTGCTCGATCAGGCTCATTTCGAGGCTGTGGTACTTGCAAAGCCTGTACCACGGTGTCTATTAAAAATACACATATATTTTTCAGCTCTACCACGGGGGAGAGTTTTACACTTAAAGATAATATCAATTGCCACACAGACTTTGTAGTATATTTGCTGCAATGTCCGTGTGGCATGCAATACGTGGGACGGACTAAGAGGATTTTGAAGGTTCGCCTATTGGAACATCTTAACAATATCAGAAAGAGACTGATGACACATTCAGTCCCAACCCATTGCATATCATGTCCCTTTTTTTCATTCAAGGATTTCAGATGCTGGGGAATAGAACGGGTTCCCCCTTTTTGGCGTGGGGGTAATAGAGTTCAAAGACTAGCCCAAAGGGAGACTTTCTGGATACATAAATTACAGACTCTTACACCTAAGGGTCTAAATATAGATATCGACTTAATGTGTTTTTTAGATTGATATGGCCTAAATAAGTCTTAGAATGGAATATAAAGATATGTGTGTTTGTCCCCAACTTGGGGTTTCTTCTACAGTTGAAGGTTAATCCCTATTTTGATAGAGGATTCATATATATATATTTAATATCAAGCAACTATATATATATATATATTTTTACCTTATATGTTATGATATATTGTCTTGTATGACCTAAATCACAAAAATACAATAAAAGCACAGCAATTAATTGTTCTAATATAGAAAATGAACTTGCTCTAGGGATATATAGGGCTAGTATTATAAAATGTGGGAGATTCACTAAATAGTCTGTATGAATAGTAGTCATTTGATGCACATTATCTTTTAAGTTATAATTCACTATTTCTCTCTGTACTCATAATAATGAACTGCCTTAAGGTGTTGAATAGGCTTGTCCAAAAGGTTTATATAAGGAGCACAAATAAGATGTGATATACTGAAGATCAATGAATGATGGTGATGGATTAATTATGATGTCCATTTTCAATAAGATTGTATAAAGTTAGATATGAAAAAAAAAACACTTTATAATGATTTCTAGGAGGAATTTCATCACTTTATAATATTAAGTCTTGACTTATAACACATTGAGGTATCATGATTATTGGGTAAAATATAAGGATTAATGTTATTTTTTTTAACGATATTTTCAATAGGATGGTTGAGGAGGATGATACTCTATGTATAAAAGATGTGAATAATGGCTAACTATATTGTACATGTCTAATAATCTTTTCTTTAGCAGAATGGAGGTTATCTTCCCTAGTTTCATGCGATCTTTAAAATTACTCGATCGCGTCTGGTTGCTATGGAGACATCACTGGTGGAACGCGGAAGTTATCGTGACGTCACTTCCGGTTTCGGCAAAATTTTATTACTCTCGGCATTTGCCGAAAAGAGCGCGAATTACGAAATTGATGAATGGAAAACAGCTGTCACAGGGAGATTACTCCTCCAACCAGGAATAGGAAGGATTTACACACCCACTGGATCCACCAATGGACTCTAGGGATTAGCCCTATTTAAGGACACAGGGAGGGGGGGTTTGTATAGGATACGTTTATTTGTGTATTGTACACTGATACATGATTATTGTTTTTAATTGTGCCCCTGAGGAAGTTCTTATAGAACGAAACGCGTAGGACAACTTTTTGTTATTTATATCCTATGCTGAATATGGTGACTACACTTTTTATTTAAATAAATGTTTTATTGCTGAACCCTGACCTGTGGATGTCTTTTGGTGAAACAAGGATCCAGAGGTGATAAGCAACACCAGCTAGCCCCCCATTACTTCAGGGGAGGCACCCTAAGAGCGCCCCTTAGGGTGCTTTTATCGTCTACATCTTGTGTGCAAAAGATTGCTGCGCATGAAATATTGTATTTCATAACAATATCACACTATGTTTTGTTTTATGTTTCTTCTGTAGATTTACATAGCCATATCCCGAATCTTCTTTTTTGGTTTACACTTTAATTACAATGCGTTTCAACTTTGTTTTAATTTGGAGCTCCCACTGTCAAAACTTTATTTTGTCCAAAACCTCTAAGTATTGTTGGAAGTGGGGTTGTTTATTTTGTGCACAGATTTTACAAACTATATTTACAGGTAACTTATTTAATGTCCAAATGTTTTATCACTTTGTTTTACAATCAGTTTGACCATGAAACTGGAATTGCTGTGTGTAATTTATTCTGATTTAAGTAAAATAAGTTACTAATACTGAAATAAATTAAGGTAACAATGTGCATGGACTTTGAGTAGAATGAATGTAAAGAAAGAGTTGGAATAGCTTAAATTAATGTGACAATATCAATAATTATTAAAATTTAGCTTTTAGAGGACAAATCATGTTGGCTATACCTAAGTAATGGAGTTAGTCTAACTAGAAAAGTATCATGGAATTTACTCAATGGCCTGAGTTGGAATTACTTAAAAAGATCAATGCAAATTGTTACCTTAATTTTTTAAGTTGAGCCAGTGTATTATTTTGTAGAGTAGGTCTGCGCACAGACATCCTCCGATGCTGCCCGGCACTTCCACCAGGCAGCATCGGAATGCCGGGGTCATGTGACTTTGCGGCATTTCACTTCAGAAGTATCGGTGAATGTGTTGGGCAGTATCGTGAATGCCTGCCCCACTAGACACCAGGCAAGTCTAGTGCCAAGTTGGCATGTCCGGGGGGCCAGATTGGCACAGTTACTAGATGTTTAGCCTGTTCTTGTGAAATGTGCACCAAGACTGACTGGCTTGAAGCTTGATCTGGGTGAAATGATTAAGCAATTAGACTGTACCACCCAAGGTGGTCAACCTGAGGGGTGGAAGATTCAATTGTCGGGCCAGTGCCCACCAGTTATTATATATAGTGTACAGATCTTAAAAAGCATTGTAGATTACATTCATGAAGGATTCTCCATAATAGATTCTATGCCACCACATGGATTCCAAGTCTTTGATTACACAACCTGGCCAGAAGGCAGAGAGGAACTATATACGTATGGCAGAGATGACCTTTAAGAATTATTTGGTTATTTTGTCACTTTTTCCGACTGAAAAAAAGGCAGCTATCCTCAAGGAGTTTTGCAGACTTAAGGCACACAAACCAAGTTTTGCCTGCACGTTCAATGTCTTCAAAACCATCTAATTTGTGCAATATATTGAAAGTTGTAGAGATGATGTACAGTTAATGTTTCAACATCTGAGGCAGAACAGGTGTTTTCTTCAATGAACATAGTTAAAAATCAACTTAGAACAAGACTTGTGCGTTAGGTCCTGCCGTATCTCCTGCTCATTAAAAAATGGAGGGATCTGAATTTGAGGAATATGACCCCAGCAGAGCTACTCAGTATTGGCTTACATCTGGCGGAACCAAACATGTGGCTGGTCATAAGAGGACTCATCAGGGTTGAATCATGAAGAGAACTTGTCATGACAGTACCACCATGTCCTCACCTTAATGTGTGTTACTCTTCTGTAACTTGCTTTTGTTTTTGCAGTCCTTTTATTTGCCCTGCTTACGGATGCTTCCCTAACCAAAGAAAACCTCATCTGTGATACAAATACTCTGACCAGTTGCAGCATCTGAATAATGATGCTGGCTAGAAAGTTTTACATAACATCCACAGCTCATCTAGTGTAACTATTCATGTCAATGGATATAAATGGCTTTTTGAGGTTGCCTCAGTTAGTTATATTTTTGGATAAAGTTTCAATTCTCATTTGGAAATGATCCTGTTTAAGTTCACTACATACTTGCATTTTACATTTAATTATTGTTAGGTCTGTCTCCTAAGCTACTATCAATAAGCATTTTTAAATACAGTTTTGATTTAAAAAAAAAATAAAAAAAATCTGTATCAGGACAAGTAGATTCCCATGGCAGACCAAGGAGATTGGGCAAACGTTTTAGTCCCTGGACAAGCTTTTTTTTTTTTTTTTTTTTTAAATTTCCACACCCCTAAATCCATTTCAATGTTACAAAGTCTTACAATGTACAATGCAAAATTTCAGAATAATCATACTCTGACGTCAGCACGCATAAATGACTTTTGGTGTCATTTTGCCGCCTAATTCGCGCTCCCGCGATATCAGAAATTAGTATATTCTTTCGTCAGAAAGTCAGTGTTAGTTTGTTCATTACAAGGAGAGGAGCAGCAGGGAGCGCTGTTTTTTTATTTTAGAAGTTCGATGGAAATTATGGATTTTTATTTGGCTTTTTGGGGGGAAAAAAAATCGAAATGGTAAGTATATTTTTTTTTTTTTTTTTTTTTTAAAGGGGGGTGACTAGGGATCTCTAGTCAACTTGTGGGCGGCGGGGAGTTTTCATGTAGCCCCCACCTGTCGCCCATGGGTGGGGGAGGGGACAATAGGTTCCCTCCATTGTAAATTTGGGCCCCCACCCCCCCCCCCCCGTCGCTCATGGATGAAATAGACTAAAGAAACTAGCAGCAATATATTGCTAATTTTATCATTTATACATTTTATAAGTTTAACGTATACATTGTGCACAAACAATTTGCACATTTTTGGCCACAATTTAAGGTGGCCCAAGAGTTAGTATACAGTTTAATCAATGAAATACATCACAGACTATATGGATAGACACAAAGTGGCAGTTACATTTCAGGCATTTGAATATCAGTGTGGCAGTTGGAAAGAATAGTGGAGGGTAGATAAAAGAATTTAGAACTTATAATGCAAAGTTACATATATATCGTATACCTACTTTTAGGCCACCTTGTATAATTTGCACTCCTTTGAAAATCTTTGGTAGAAATGTATTACCATATACAATAAGTATGGGAGATTATGCCATCAAATTGTGTGCCACTTGATAGTTAAAATATGAAGTTGGCACACAGATAAAAAAAAAAAAAAAAAAAAAAAAAATCTGTATAGCAACTATATTTTACAACCACCACGTAGGAGTATAGCTAGAGAACTGAATACACACTTTTTTAATCTGTGCACTGGAGGAGTCTCAAGGGTTGGACAGTGGGCATGGTTATATGACATTGCAGTCTGAAAACTAACCCCAAGCTCTATAGTGGTTGTGCAAAACAAACTTCACATGGACCATTATTTTATGATATTTTATATACGTCCTTTAAAGAGTAAATTTAAAATGTTTATTCAAAAATGTTGCACCCATCCCTAGATAAGATTCAGTAGTAAGGGGTTTGGGCGAGTCATTCTGTATGAGCATGTCAGGCAGATCACTAAATATTGCGTTGAAAAATAATGACCTGAAAAAAAAATTTGCTCTAATCAATAAGATTGCATGACCCCCCCAATTCCCCCTCTCCCCCCCCCCCCCCCCCCCCACACCTTTAGGACAGATGAGCTGTATAGAGAAGAGTAGTTTTGCCATCCTAACTGACAGGCACCACAACCATTTACGTACCCTTTAATTTAATTCAATGGGTGCACACACAGTCTCATTGCCCCTTGACAAAACCTACTTTAGCAGTTCAGTACTCATTAGATATGAAATAGTAGGCAAGATGTGTGTGCATAAGGTGCAGCTTTTAGTTAAAAAAAAAAAAAAGAAAAGAAATTGAAAGGGCACTAACTACAAGAATGCAGCATATTAAGGAAGTTTGTCAGCCCCTCATCTATTAGCTGGATTGTAATGGTTATTTATAAAAGCCACTATGGTTACTCTATATAATTTGAGATAGAACACGGTCTCCCACACGTGTTTTGGTTACAAGTATCAAGTTATTTATAACAAAATTGCATAACTAAAAGATCTGAGTTAAAGACCAACACCCGACCATGACGGCTTTCCTTGGGGTCCCTGGAAGGGTCCGCAAAGCTGTGGTTATGGTCAGTGATCAGCCAGAAGCCCATGTCAGTGTTTTACTCAGTGACAACTGGAAGGAATGACAAAACTTGACAGCAATAGCTCAATCTTGTCGAACTTAGGGAATATACCAAGACAAGTAGTCCCTACTTTTTCTTAGTATACACACACCCCTTTTGACTGTGTTGGAATGTCAATACACAAGATCCAGCGCACTCTCCTATCTACTAAACAGCAACTACAATGTTGACAGATTTTATTAGTTTTTAAAAGTTTTTTTAAAAACATCTAATCTAGGCAAAAAAATTAATGGGGATTCAGTTACATTATATGATAATACATTGCATAAGCCTGCCACAACGTCAATGTACCCCATCTTTGGCAGGTCCTACTCTCACAGTCTAATGTCTGCAATTGTTGTGTTGGAATGTCAGTGAAATTACAGGTTGAACTGTCAATGTGAGTAATTAAAAAAATATTTATTTTATGAAATACTGTTTAGGGGAGTTTGAGGACAGAGCCAGTTTAAGCCCAAATAAACTTAAGTGGAAGCATAGCTGGCTAAGAAACATTTCCAATTCAGCTACTTAAGACTTAAATTCTGCAAGTTTTTCTTAGCAGTTTCAGCTACACTGCTGCTAGTAACCATATACAGATATAACGTTTTCTATCAGAAGCATACTAGTACTGTACAAGAATTAGTAGATATTTGTAACACTCAGAGAATTGATAAACCGATCGGAGTATGTATACCTGTGCTAATGAGGCCTGTGTTCCCTTTTTACCCCACTTATTGTATATACTCTAAATGTGGTATTTTTTTTAAATAATTATTTCTGTTGTAACGTTTAGCCATCATGAAGAGACTGCTGCTCATGAACCTTAGGGCCACAATGCTCCTGTAATTGGATTTGTCTAATTTTTCTACCATACAGGCCCTTCATTCATCATTGGGCCCACTACATTGATGACATTTTGATCCTTTGGACAGGCAGTAGGGAATCTTTTGATGAATTTGTATCCTTACTTAACATCAATGAGTTTAATCTACACTTCACCTCAGAGTTTGGGGGAAATATACTTAACTTTTTGGACTTCACAATTACGGTGAGTGGTAATTCCATTACTACCACTCTGTATAGAAAGCCGACATCCTCAAACAGTCTCCTTCGCTGGGAGAGCTTTCATCCTCAACCCCTGAAGCGTGGCATCCCGACTGGGCAATACCTTAGAGCCCGTAGGAACTGTAGTGATGTTGAAGATTTCAAACTTCAAGCTAATATATTGCGTCAACAGTTCAAAATGAAGGGCTACCCCAATAAATGCCTCAAAAAAGCCTATAGAAGGGCCCTTGAGGCAGATAGAGGCACTTTACTATCTCCAAAACAACTGGAAACCTCCATCAAGCCCCAAGCCCCACATATGACTCAGGCTGGGAAGCTGTTAAGGCTGAGATCCAAAAGTTCTGGCCTTCTTTACTAGATGACACTCACCTCAAACGAGTCCTAGGTCCAAGGGTTGATCTGACTGCACGGAGAGGTAAAAATCTCAGGAATATCTTAGTTCCAAGTCACTTCCACGGTTCACCTACACGCACCTGGTTACATACCCCCACAGTGGGATCATACCAATGTGGCCATTGTGTTGCGTGTAAATACATTAAACGCGATTCCAAGACTATCATGGATAGCGTTGGAAAAAAGACATTCAAGATCAAATCCTTTTTCAATTGTACTACAGCTGGTATAGTTTATCTCCTTACATGCACGTGTAAGTTGCAATATGTAGGGAAAACTTTCAGGCCCTTTAACCCCTTAAGGACACATGACGTGTGTGACACGTCATGATTCCCTTTTATTCCAGAAGTTTGGTCCTTAAGGGGTTAAGGAGCGCATTAAGGAGCATGTTAGAGCCCCTAAACTGCTCACAGATACCCCCATAGGTCGTCATCTAAAAGAATGCCATGCGGGTAACCCGCAAGGACTTCGGTTCTGCGGTTTGGAATTGGTGCGCAAGGACAAACGCAGGGGCAACTATGATAGATTTTTGAGACAAAGGGAAAGTCTTTGGATTTACCAACTTAAAACGCTTCAACCGAAAGGCCTTAATGAAGGTTTTTCCTTTGCTCCCTTTATTTAAATCCCCCTTCTATCAGCTTGTACTTTTTCACCTTGTTTGGAGTGCTCCAATTTGCTATCCATTTGGTTACGTCAACACATCAATTCTATCTGAACAAATTCTCTATGCATTAACATTATTTTCCCCTTTGATATAGGAGTTCATTCTAATTTTAATATCATTAGGCAAATTTGTTATTGCCTCTATTATCATCCCATTTTGTATTTTAACATTTATCTTTTTCTTTGTTCTGGGTCTCTATTTCATTACCCTCACTACTCCATGGAGCCACTTAAAGGACCACTCTAGGCACCCAGACCACTTCAGCTTAATGAGGTGGTCTGGGTGCCAGGTCCTTCTAGGGTTAACCCATTTTTTCATAAACATAGCAGTTTCAGAGAAACTGCTATGTTTATGAATGGGTTAAGCCTTCCCCCTATGTCCTCTAGTGGCTGTCTCATTGACAGCCGCTAGAGGCGCTTGCGTGCTTCTCACTGTGATTTTCACAGTGAGAGCACGCCAGCGTCCATAGGAAAGCATTATGAATGCTTTTCTATGTGACCGGCTGAATGCGCGCGCAGCTCTTGCCGCACGTGCGCATTCAGCCGATGGGGAGGAGAAGAGGAGGGAGCAGGAGATCTCTCCGCCCAGTGCTGGAAAAAGGTAAGATTTAACCCCTTTCCCCTTTCCAGAGCCGGGCGGGAGGGGGTCCCTGAGGGTGGGGGCACCCTCAGGGCACTCTAGTGCCAGGAAAACGAGTATGCTTTCCTGGCACTAGAGTGGTCCTTTAAGGCACTATCAGGTGCAATTTTCTATGTACAACATTGAATTATTAAAGTCATCATATATGCCTTTTTCATAAAGACCTAAACAGTGTAATAACTTTCTACATTATGCCACTCTAATGAGTGGTTATCGCTTGGGTCTTTTTTTATGCTGTACAGTACGAATATATTATGGCGATGTCATCAGGTTTTGACATCATTTCACTTTATTCATAGTGCCCTTTTGTTCAGTTTATGTGCCAGTTATTCCACCCATATCGACATTTCCACACTACATATGTCATGGCTTTTAGTCTAACTTTGCTGGAATAGGTGCGATACGTTTTCACTCTATTCCGGTCTAGTGAGGGTTAATCCGTTCCCCAAACTCTCCCTTAGCCTTGCGACCTTCCCGCCCACTATTCCCTGAATGTCCAATGATTGGACGAGGACTATTGACGTCATGCCCAAGGGCGGAGCTTCAGGCACATTTAAAAAGAGGCGCCAGCACTCCGCAAACTGCTCTTGAAAAAGGCGACTTGCTTCGCAGAAACACGCGTTGAGCACTTCTAAGCGGATGATTTTAAACTTAGGATCATTTTGGCTCACATACTGTCCTCAATTATCTGATGGTAGGATTGGATACTAGTTTATTCTCACTACGATGTTAGGGACTCCTTCCCCCAAATCTCTTATAGCTTTATAGGCAACTTTCTTACATCGGCACTACCGGTCATTTAGACCACTGATTTACTTTGTAATGTTGCAGATTTAGTTTGCCTTTCTTGTTTTCGATGCAATTAACTTTCTACTTATAGACTTCATTTATTTTGCATCCAGACATTATGTGGCAGTATAAACGTTTATGCTGGACTTGCCCAAGAATAAAGAAGTTGTGGGGGTAAGTAGCAAATATTTTTTCTTATACTTGCCTCTAAAGTTAAACTTTCTTTCATATAAGGCTGTTGTGATACCAAGTAAAAACTAATAGACTGAACAGAGCAGAACTCCCTTTATAACATGATACTCCTCAAATAAAATGTTTAGTAAAAATGGCAGACACCACATTATATCACTGCCCTGACTCCACATACTGACTGTGTCCTATGGAGCAGATACACACAGCCCTGCTCTATTCTATCCTCACTCTTCCATTATGTTTTCGGCTTCTCTCTTTTGACTCTGTCCTCCTAGCCTTAACAGTTGTTAGGTTCCTCTCCCCCATTCACTAAGATAACCGCTCTCCACCAAGTGCACTACAAAACATAGCATTGTTTACTCTGTCGCCATCACAGACATATGGTCGCCATCACCCACTACTGCCTTTTAAACCCCTCGTGACAGCAACGCAACTTCCGTTTCCGGGTCATGCCAGCTAATTACGTCACAGAATCAGCATACTTTACCGAATAGAAGAAAAGAAGAAGGAAAACAATTGCAGTATATGTCGCTAGTGCTAATCAGAACAATGGCAAGCTGATAACCGAATGAAAAAAAAAAGATTGGAAGTAATTGCTGGCACATTGCCCAAATCAAAGATGGCGCACGAAATAGTGACCTTAAGTCACGTGATGTAAACAATGCTGCGGGCTCACTGTGCTGAGAGTGGAGCGCTAGATGCATGGGAAGATGGCTGGTTACATGGGGATGTATGAAGAACCGTCTGATATAACGCAGCAACAGGAGAGACATTATTACCTCCTGTCTGAACTGCAGAGCCTGGTGAAAGACCTGCCCAGGTAATGGCAGTATCTGAAACAGCTAACGGAATGGAGCATGCTAATATGCAGTTTCCATTGGGTATTTAGCAATGTTATATTAGGAGAGTGAAAGGTTATCTTTTGTTTAGCTAGTGTCGTTTTCAATAATTTTCTTAGTATTACTATTTGTTAATACGTCACTTTGTTTGCAGATTAACTATGACTAATGTCATAGTTATAGTCAGTACACAAAAATTATAAATTAATGAAAATGTGGTCATTTACCAGGACAAATAGAAGTTAGATAATCTACTAGTTGAGGAAATCGCTAAAATGACAATGTAGGGGTAAGTTATCATCATGCGTGACTTTAAAGGACCACTATAGTGCCAGGAAAACAAACTCGTTTTCCTGGCTCTATAGTGTAATAGGTCCCCCCCTCCCCTCAGGGTCCCCCTTCCGCCAGGCTCAAGAGGGATTAAGGGGTTAAACACTCACCTTTCTCAGACGCTGGGGACTCTCTTCCCTCTTCCGACATCATCTGCCACATGCCCATGCGCAGCAAGAGCCGCGCATGCATTCAATCGGTCCATAGGAAAGCATTTCTTAATGCTTTCCTATGGACGGCAGCGTCTTCTCACTGTGAAAATCACAGTGAAAAGCGCCTCTAGCTAATTAACCCTAATGTAAATCATAATCGCTTCCAGCAGCTCTATTGGTATTGTCGAGGCATCGCTGCAATACCCCCCTCATTGCTGGTGGCTGCCGGAGAACACCGGGTGATTGCTCCCCCCGGACTGGAGCATGGAGCCCGGCAGTGAGGCAGAGCATCGGAAGCTATCAGGCAGGCTTCCAAAGCTCTGCCTGTACTGAGTACCTCAAGGGGTCAAGGTCACTCAGTAAATATAAAACATTTTTAAAAAATTAAATAATGTAAAAAAAAATAACCCTTCCCTCTCCCTCCTCATGTACTTATCGATCGATGCTGTTCCCCCGCCGGCGGTTGGTCTTATTCTTATGGGGGACGGTACCCTCTCTGCATATTAGGACCCCTCTAAAAGAGTCTCCACAGTGCTGCCAGCACTGGTTTGATGGGGGTAAATTACATTGGCCGGCTTCAAAAATGTCTCGAATAGTACATGGGTGCATGATGACCAGCTGTGAAAATTCCAAGTTGGAAAACTGGAATGCGCACCCTCCATTAAGGTCTTTTACCCCCAGAGAACCTGACACACCTATACATGGGCGGTATCACTGTACTAAGGAGATGTTGCTAAACACATATTGGGGTGTTCTTTGGCAATAACCCTTAACCCCTTAAGGACGCGGGACGGTTCAGGACCGTCATCGGCATTTTCCCATTGCCGACCGACGACGGTCCTGAACCGTCCTTAATTTAAAATGTACTTACCCGATCGCCGTCGTTCCCCCGGCGGCGATCGGCGGTGCTCCCGGTGTGGGGAGACTGCCTGCAGCCCAGACAGTCTCCCCATGGCGAATTAGGACCCCTGTGGCCATGTGATCGCCCAACAGGGCGACCACATGGTCACAATAGGTGTCCTAGTCTCTGCCTGCAGGGGGACTGTCTGTGCTGACAGGCAGTCTCCCTGCATGTGTAAAATCATTAAAAAAATTTAAAGTTAAAGTTAATAAAAAAAAAATATTATTATATATGTGTGTGTATATATATATATATATATATATATATGATATATAGACATATATTATACCTATATAATATATGTCTATATATCATATATATAATGTCATGCTAAGTGTATTTTTATATTAATATGTACATATATTAATATAAAAATACACTTATAATTAAATTACACACGTATATATATAATATATAATAACTATATATATATTGTATATATATATATATATTATTATAAAATACAAATAATAAGTAAATTAAATTAAATAAAAAAAATTAAAAATAATAATAAAAAATTAAAAAAAATTATATCTATACGAAATTTTATTCTAACTGTATTTTGATATTAATATATATATATTTATATCAAAATACACTTAGAATGAAATTGTATATATATCTATGTATATATAAATAAATAAAAAGAATACGAACTATTCATATGTCCATATAAAAAATTACATAAATAATTATATAAATATACACGTAGACTTCAAATATATAAATATGCATATATATTTAAATTCTACGTGCGTATTTATGTAATATTTTTACATAATGAAGTTATTTTATTGATTGCAATTTAAGGGACCTGCCTGCCAACCCAGGCCGAAAGTCTAGAGAATTTAATTTGCTATCACTGTATTTTACCCTGTAACGTTCTACGACACCCTAAAACCTGTACATGGGGGGTACTGTTTTACTCGGGAGACTTCGCTGAACTCAAATATTAGTGATTCAAAACAGTAAAACATATCACAGCGATGATATTGTCAGTGAAAGTGACTTTTTTTGCATTTTTCACACACAAACAGCACTTTTACTGATGATATAATTGTTGTGATACATTTTCCAGTTTTGAAACACTAATATTTGTGTTCAGCAAAGTCTCCTGAGTATAACAGTACCCCCCATGTACAGGTTTTATAGCGTTTTTGAAAGTTACAGGGTCAAATATATGGGTCAAATATTTTTACATTGAAAATGGCCAGGTTGGTTATGTGCCTTTGAGAGCGTATGGTAGCCCAGGAATGAGAATTACCCCCATGATGGCATACCATTTGCAAAAGAAGACAACCCAAGGTATTGCAAATGGGGTATGTCCAGTCTTTTTTAGTAACCACTTAGTCACAAACACTGGCCAAAATTAGCGTTCAATTTAGTTTTTTACTTTGTTCACACACAAACATATATGAACGCTAACTTTGGCCAGTGTTTGCGACTAAGTGGCTACTAAAAAAGTCTGGCATACCCCATATTGAATACCCTGGGTTGTCTACTTTAAAAAAAATATGTACATGTGGGGTGTTATTCAGCGATTTATGACAGATAATAGTGTTACAATGTCACTATTGATACATTTTAAAAATGTATGTTTTGAAACCGCAATATCCTACTTGTACTTATAGCCCTATAACATGCAAAAAAATAGAAAAAAGCATGTAAACACTGGGTATTTTTAAACTCAGGACAAAATTTTGAATCTATTTAGCAGTTTTTTTCATTCGCTTTTGTAGATGAGTAAAAGATTTTTCACATAAAAGTCAAAAAACGTGTATTTTTTTCAATTTTTCATCATATTTTTTCATTTTTAAAAAATTTAATTACATGAGATTATATAAATAATGGTATGTAAAGAAAGCCCATTTTGTCCTGAAAAAAACAATATATAATTTGTATGGGAACAGTAAATGAGAGAGCGGAAAATTACAGCTAAACACAAACACCACAAAAGTGTAAAAAGATGCCTGGTCGCAAATGTACAACATCGCAAAAAAAGTCCGGTCCTTAAGGGGTTAAAGTTCTCCGTACATGTGTTCTTAAATTGCTGGGTGTAAAAAAAAAAAAATGTTTTTTTTTTGGCATAGATTGGTGGTAAAATGGTTGCATGAAAAGAGTCAAAATACCTTAGGTCAGGGGTGTCCAAACTTTTTTCAGATAGGGCCAGGTTTGATGAAATGAACATGCGTGAGAGCCAACCATTTTGCCTGACATTCTTTGAACCATTAAAATTGAATGCTAAGTAACTATTTTATGCAAAGTTTATAGCAAACCACATACTTTTCATTTAATCTCTTTATTCTGTCTCTTTATTCTGTCTCTTCTCTCTTTATTCCATCCCTTCTCTCGTTATTTCGTCCCTTCTCTCGTTATTCCGTCCCTTCTCTCGTTATTCCGTCCCTTCTCTCGTTATTCCGTCCCTTCTCTCGTTATTCCGTCCCTTCTCTCGTTATTCCGTCCCTTCTCTCGTTATTCCGTCCCTTCTCTCGTTATTCCGTCCCTTCTCTCGTTATTCCGTCCCTTCTCTCGTTATTCCGTCCCTTCTCTTGTTATTCCGTCCCTTCTCTTGTTATTCCGTCCCTTCTCTTGTTATTCCGTCCCTTCTCTTGTTATTCCGTCCCTTCTCTTGTTATTCCGTCCCTTCTCTTGTTATTCCGTCCCTTCTCTTGTTATTCCGTCCCTTCTCTTGTTATTCCGTCCCTTCTCTTGTTATTCCGTCCCTTCTCTCGTTATTCCGTCCCTTCTCTCTTTACTCTGCCTTTTTTATTCTGTACATTTTATTCTGTCCTTCTTTATTCTGTACCTTTTTATTCTGTCCATTCTCTCTTTCTGTCCCAGCAGGGAGAAGGAACCAAATCGCACGCACAAAATCCTGCGAATCCCGTGACGTCCAAGAGATCACAAGAACGCAGATTGAGGTCACTGCACGTCCGTCTGCGTTCTCGTAATCTCTTGGCCCCCCAGTGAATCCCCGAGCGCCGCTCAGGACCGCGGCATTCAAAGATCCAGGGGTACTGAGCAGCTCTCGGGGATTCACTGGGGGCCACAACAGCTAGATTTACCAAATTAACTGTGGGGCCATATTAAACTGGAATGCGGGCCGGACTTTGGACATGACTACCTTAGGTTGTCTTCCTTTAAATAATATATACATGTATAGGGTTATTCAAGGATTCCTGACAGATATCAGTGTTACAATGTAACTTGCGTTCATTTTGAAAAAAAAAATGGTTTGGAAATAGGAAAGTGCTACTTGTACTTATTGCCCTATAACTTTCCAAAAAAAGCAACAAACATGTTAACATTGGGCATTTCTAAACTCAGGACAAAATTTAGAAACTATTTAGCACAGGTGTTTTTTGGCGGTTTTAGATGAGTAACAGATTTTGGGTGTCAAAGTTCGAAAAAGTGTGTATTTTTTTTTTTACACTTTTTTCATCATATTTTATAATTTAATTTATAGTGAATTATATGATGAAAATAATGGTATCTTTAGAAAGACCATTTAATGGCGAGAAAAACGGTATATAATATATATGGGTACAGTAAATGAGTAAGAGGAAAATTACAGCTAAACACAAACACGGCAGAAATGTAAAAAGAGCCCTGGTCCTTAACGGTAAGAAAATTTAAAAACTGCCTGTTTAATAAGGGGTTAAAGGTAGACTGATAATGTAATGGAGCAGCAGGAAATACAAGCAGAATTATTGGTTGTATAGGGAGAGGTATTAGCAGTAGAAAGAGGGAAGTGCTCATGCCATTGTACAGAACACCGGTGAGACCTCACGTAAAGGACCACTATAGTGCCCGCCGGGCTCTAGGGGGTGGAAGGGGTAAAATGTACCTCTTTTTCCAGCACTAGGCGGGGAACTCTCCTCCATATCACCGTCATTGGCTGAATGCGCATGCGCAGCACAAGCCGCGCGCGCATTCAGCCAGTCCATAGGAAAGCATTACTCAATGCTTTCCTATGGACGCTGGCGTCTTCTCACTGTGAAAATCACAGTGAGAAGCGCGGAAGTGCCTCTAGCGGCTGTCAATGAGACAGCCACTAGAGGCTGGATTAACCCTATTATAAACATAGCAGTTTCTCTGAAACTGCTATGTTTATAGAAGAAAGGGTTAATCCTAGCTGGACCAGACACCCAGACCACTTCATTAAGCTGAAGTGGTCTGGGTGCCTATAGTGGTCTATTAAAAATAATATCAATATTACTGAGAGGGTAGTGGATGCATGGAATAGCCTTCCAGCTGAAGTGGTAGAGGTTAACACAGTAAACTAGTTTAAGCATGCGTGGGATAGGGATAAGACTATCCTAACTATAAGATACGGCCAGGAACTAATGAAAATATTTAGAAAATTGGGCAGACTAGATGGGCCAAATGGTTCTTATCTGCTGTCACATTCTATGTTTCTCTAAGCATAGAACAGTTTATACTGGCACCATACAGATTTAATTCAATCAATGGTTTAGCAAAACATTCCTCCAGGTGCTTATCCTGCTCTTAGTCACATACGGTATATCCCCGCAGCAAGCATTTTGCATTATGAAATATATGGATAGAGTGACTGGTGTCCCTATGTTGATGCTTCAGTCAACATTGTAAGGGAAGATTACCCTGCTTGAGTAAGTGTCCATAGGCAGGGCCAGTTTCTGTGTAGTGTGGTATGGAGCAAAGAGGACACTGACCATATGTAAGGAAACCTAGTATATTCAATCCTCATTCGGTAGTTTCCTCCCGAATCGCCAGAGCATCAGTGAATATAGCTCTCCGTTCGGTAGATGAAATAGACGAAATCTATACGAATACAAATAGCTTTATAAGATAATTCCCTTAATAAAGCATATGAATCCCCAAACATCAGCCGAAGTCAAGAAGAAGGGTACACCAGAACTGGCTTTTAATGACCACACACAGGCTTTTATGCAAGTCCCCATGCAAGGGGACATCCCACAGGGAGGGACACAGTATAACCAATCAGTTACCGTAAAACACCCCAAGCACAAACATACAATTCCCTCCCCTAGTCCTGGAGATAATCAAGTCTGATAAAGTAATAACTTGATTATCTCCAGGCAGAAAAATCTCAATTTTCCCCAATATTCAGAACACCCCTTTATACATGGGGTATCTCCACAAATAATATTATTATTTATTATTATTTATAAAATATTTTACCAGGAAAGATACATTGAGATTTCTCTCGTTTTCAAGTATGTCCTGGGTCCACAAATCATTGCATTGTTACAGTTAGTGTACAATAAAATACAAAAACAATATTAATATACAATATATACAAAATTTAACATAGAACAGGTAGGAAATATATAATCAACCATGACATGTATATGTCCCCTGATAGCCCCGATCTGGGTGACCAACATATTCAACTTTCACCCAGATCGGTTCAGGGGTTCTCAAAAAGTGTGGAAGTCCTTTGTGACCGGCTAACCGTGAGCTGGCTGCCCAAAATAGTTCCAGGAGTTTGGGTGGTTTTGCCGGTCTATTCAGTAAAGGGGTAAAAACCGAATAATTCCACGAATGGATTCCCCTGGCTCTTAGCAGCGATTGTTCCCCTCATTCAAATGCACAAAAGTACTGAATAGCGCTCTTCTAGCTATTCGGGAAATAGAGATCCAGCGTTCGCTTGTTGAGACCGATGTTCGGGAAGTCGAGTGTCCGATTTTAGTTCCAGACAATCGACGACCAAGTCCAGTTGCCTTTGTTCGCCTGAAAAAAGATGGCTGCCATTTTCTCAGCCACATGGCGTTCGGTAGTACGAACGCTGGCTGCACAGATAGAGGGTTCAATTGAAGCATTCTTTGAAGTTTAATTATCCAGGGGGTGGTCTCTGTTCGGTAGTTATATCTACCGAATGAATATGGAAGAAATATTATACATAGAGAGGGATTTTTTCACACCATATATTTAATTGTGCACTGTTGTGGTCATGGTGCCACAAGTGCCTTGCCCTCTCTACCCAATATAAGGAGTCAAACTATTTAGTAATGGTTTGACTGCTTACCCTGACTTCAATCTTGAGCTTGAGAAAGACTCTTTGGGGTCAAAACATTGCAGTACACTCTCCCAATAATTCTGCATATTCTTTGAACCTTGAGTGCCTGGAACATCTTTTGTCTTGCAATTTTCCTTAAAGCCGCTCTGTCACCAAAAATAAACTTATTTGAGCTTAACCCCTTAAGGACCAAACTTCTGGAATAAAAGGGAATCATGACATGTCACACATGTCATGTGTCCTTAAGGGGTTAAAGGACCACTATAGGCACCCAGACCACTTCAGCTCAATGAAGTGGTCTGGGTGCCAGGTCCATTTAGGGTTAACCCTGCCTGCTGTAAACATAGCAGTTTCAGAGAAACTGCTATGTTTACATATGGGTTAATCCAGCCTCTAGTGGCTGTCTCATTGACAGCCGCTAGAAGCGCTTCCGCTTCCGCGCTTCTCACTGTGATATTCACAGTGAGAAGACACCAGCGTTCATAGGAAAGCATTGAGAATGCTTTCCTATGGACTGATTGAATGCGCGTGCGGCTCTTGCCGTTCATGCGCATTTAGCCAATGACGTCGGAAGGAGGAGGAGAGTCCCCAGCGCCGAGGGAGCCCGCAACACAGTCCAAAGTTACCAAAAGACTACTTTATCTCATGGTAAAGCCTGTGGTTGATAAATTTTTTGGTAAATCTCAGCAGCTGTCACAAAAGGTCTAATATGCAAAGACCCCACAAACTGACTGATCCACCATAACCCCTTAAGGCCCAAACTTCTGGAATAAAAGGGAATCATGACATGTCACACGTCATGTGTCCTTAAGGGGTTAAGATACAGAAGGCATAAAAATAGGAAACCCTTTAAAAAAAAAAAAAGGCAAGTGGCAAGGTCTGTTTTAAGTTTTATGTTCTGCTACTTCAAACCCTCAAAATGTGACATTCTAACTTGCTATCCTGTTACACTCTCTACGTCACTACTGTAAAGGGATTCCATAGTGTTAGGACTACAATGTTTTATTCCTAACACTATAGTGCCCTTTGGTGTGGGTGTCCCCTCCGATGTCCCCTGGTGCTGGGTCACACTTTGCCTCTTCCAATGTCATCCAAAGGGTGAGACCTAATGCGAATGAGTTACGAGTGCATAGGCCCTCCCCATTGGAAAGCATTGCCTCAGTGCTTTCATGTTGGGTTTTCACTGACACTGGAGGTCCTCGTGCATAGCGTAAGAACGTCCAGCATCATTTAACAGAGTCAAACTCCTTTAGAATCCAGGAAGAGCATCTAGTAGCTGTCTTTTAGACAGTCACTAGAAGCAGTCTTAGTCCTACAATGTAAAACATTGCGATTTTTGAGAAACTGCAATGATTACTTTGCAGAACTAAGGGGGACAGAGACTACAGTGAGAAGAAGTGGTCCGGGTGCCTATAGTGTCCCTGTAACATGAATTAAACGTTGCTGTAATGTTGGTATCATCATGAAGTGCCTCAACAGAAAAGTGTGTGTGTGTGTGTATATGTATGTATGTACGTACAGTAAAGCATAAAAATCTAAATCTTAATTTTTTATCTCCACTAAAACTCTACTTGCTATTTTTTTTTCAAGCACCCAGACTAAACTAACCAAACAAAAAATAATATTTTTATAACCCTAAATGCATTTCTTACCCTATTTCTAACTGCAACAATAAAGGTAATAACTCAGAACTATGCCTGGTAGTATATATTGGCTTTCACTTGGCTTCCAGAGCAGTCACAACAAGCAATCAGTGTGTATTACTAGACTGTTGACTTCTGTAAAGGAATACAGCAATAACCATGATCTGGTAAACTGATATCAATATACTGGGACAAGAGAACGCCTCTAGCCACTTTGATCAGATTCTTGGGGAAACGTCACATTTGAGGTATCTAACGAGCACAGTCCCACCAGGACTCACTGAGACCTTTCAGGTTGCCCCACACAGTAATGGACAATTCATTGATCGTGTCTTGGTTCCAAAGTGATTAGATTCCTTACTTGTGAGTCATTAGCAGTAGCCAGTTTTCCCAGCATCACTGAAACACTCAATTAATGAAGCTTTTAAATGGCTAATTTACAGGGTTCGTTGGCCATCACCGTATCACTTCATGGCCACTATGCTGTAATTAAACCAAAGTTTATTGAATACTATACCACTAGACTTTATTTACCGACTATAAATCTTGTGTTTTTATGCTCTAAACTGGGAATTGGGGGCAAGCCAATTGCAGCTTTTAACTACAAAAAAAAAAAAAAAAACTCTTATTATATTTGCAGCTCTGTTACATAGTTACAATCTAAATTCTGGATAAAAATAACAAAGATGTGTCTATAGTTGATATGGAGAGTTTTTCCAGTCGGCTACATTAGCCTTTTTTGCATAAAGACTTTTTTTGTTTGTTTTTTTGTATATATTATTTTCTTCTTACAGAAAGTAAACCTCTGTACACATTCATATGAAGCTATCAAAGTTATTGTATTGTATCATTTGAAATGCATTAAACTTGTCTAGATGCTTGAAGTGTCCCTTTAATAGACTAATTCAAAGCAATGCTAGGTGCTCAAGATAAAAAGGCAGGGAGGTACAGCTAAATTTAACAGCAGTACTTCTAAATTGAAATGGAAAGGAAGTATCAGAGTGGATAATAAATGCAGATACTGTGTGCCTGATTAGTCCCAAGTGGAAATACTTGCAATTATGTGATGTTCGTGGCTAAGTTTTGAAGCTGAATGTTGGTCATTTGCATTTTAATAAGCACTTGTCAGAGGAAGCAATTATTTCTCCATCTCACTTGAATGAAAAGTATAGCTCAATATCCGTAAATAATAATTGTAGACTATTTTATAATTTAAAACGTGCATTAGTTTGGAAGCCCATATCAGTACGTCTTTAAAATTGTACAGTAGTTTTCTATAACTTCATAACTATCTGTATTTTTTTGTTTTTTTTTTTATTTCAAATTTTTGGAACACAAAGGCTGCAAGCTGCTGATCTTGTTGATTTAGTTTTAGGCCTCCCAATTGGTACAATTTCAGCGAGACATATACTATTTTAGGACCCTATTCCCTATTCGAGGGAACTGTCCCCAGCAAGCATTGGTCAAGCACTTGTGCAGCACTCTCTGCATGGTCATCCATGTGTGAGGTTGACCTGGGGGCTGTTACTCAGCCTCTTGTGCGTTGACTGCAGTCTAACGCAACCCTTCTGGGGTCCTGCCATTTGGGGCATAGCCTACCACCCTGTACTGATTGCATACCTACCAAAGTTGGGGGCTATATAGTTTTGTCTCTCTAAGGAACCCTATTCACTAAGTGCAAGTGTAAATAAAATACAGGTATGTTAGTTGGTCTTTTGCATGGAACATATAAAAATAACGATAATATGGTGTTCTGCCTGTTTTATTCCCAAAATATTGAAAGGTGTAGAAAATGTTTATGACCTTCCTATTTTCTTTTTTGATTCGCCTATAATTATGAGAAGTGTTGATATGAAGGAATATTTGCCCTGTTCTTAATTTTGATAAACTGATGCTAATGGGTAAACATTTTGCTTTTTGATGTCAAAATATATATATATATATATATATATATATATATATATATATATATATATGTGTGTGTATGTATGTATGTATGTATATGTAATCATTTTTATTTATTTGCAAATAGGTTGGTAAATTAGCCCTTTCTGACTATCTTCTCTTTCTACACAAAGCATAGTAGGTAGACACTGTAATAGTTTCATTTAATTGGATTAGTTATAGTTCCTGGACTTTCCTGGCACTCCCCCTCCATTCAGTGCTAAACCATTTTCGAGCAGTACTGAATGAGGATGGTCCCTAGATTTCCATGGCCAGCCCCCACTGGAGGTATGAGTAATGCAGAGAATAAACCTTTCCTTGTAGCCATACCAATTCATACAGGCACCTGTGGGCACTGTGATAACAGATAGAGTTCTGTCAGCTGACAGACAGTTTTAGCCACCCATTGCTGCTCCGACTAATGCTTTCTCATTAGCCCAAGCAGCACAGAGGTAATCAGCTGCTGGGGACTTGTTTAGCATTAGAACAATAAAACCGGTTTAATGGTGAATGGAAGTACAGCACCAAGGGACACAAGACACTGTGTAACTACTTCAATGAAATCAAGCAATTACAGCATATTACTAAACAACCATAACTAAAACCTGTCCATCTTGGTTATTCACTGGATTGAGAATTATAGGGAATTTCAAGTGAACTTCATATTTAATGCCAAAATGCACTGGAAGAATTTTTCGAGTACTTCCAGTTTAGCGGTTTTGACCTTAAATTTGAAATTCACTTTGAATTGTTGCCAATTCTTTGAGTAGCCATTAACCCTGTGAATGTGATAAAGATCCTTTGTATAAAATCCAAGGGGAAAAGGTGCTTCACAAATGTAACCAGACTTTAGCACCTTGGGCCAAAAGTTGGGGTTTAACCAGCATTTTCATTATAAAGCAGCACATAACATGCCACTAGTACATACCGGATGTACAGTTCATGCATGTATAAGTACACATGCTTCCTTATGGAAATAATTATATCTCTCTCCTCATTTGCTACTCATTAATGATGGCAAGGAGGGAGGTATAGAGAGGAGAACCAGAGATAAAGTGTCTAGGAGGAGCAGGATGTGTGCATATTAAACTGTTTGTAGACATGTAATTATTTTGTTTGTTTAATATTTAGTTATTTCTGGTTTTCTAGCTCCTGCCAGCAGCGTTTGTCTCACACCATTCTTAGTGATCTGGCTTTGGCTCTCATTGATGGTACAGTTTTCGAAATAGTACAAGGTCTGTTGGAGATTCAACATCTAACGGAGAAAAACCTTTACAATCAGCGATTAAAGCTTCACGCAGAGCACAGAGGTAACGGCAGGTCAACACTTGAGCACCAATATATTTCTGCAGTCTTGGGAACAGTCTATGGTTCCCAAGTTTTTTGTCAAATCATTTTGGGTAGTTAAGCAAAAATTACCATCCAAGCCTTGTGGATTGAGCAACACTTATTGTATATACAGTGTGTGCTATTTTGTTCTCTACTTTTATTGCATATGCTCATGGAGAGGACACAAGCCACACACACATTCTTGTGTGGGGTTCGTACCACTCCACATTTATTATTAGGAGAAAAGCAGAGGCTTCAATAAATGTGAGTTAATTTATATTCATCTTACCGATCAAATTATTACTTACTCAACATACTACGCTATAAAGGCATCTATTCTGTTTTCTGCTTTACCTGTTTACATTCTACGGCACACTGAGCCTGGACCAAGACACAAACCTCACATTCTTAGGTGAGGATTGTACCACTCATGCACTTCAAGTAGAGCTTACTTACAGCTCTTTAAAGAGTAAGTGTATTTCTTATTCTATCCTTGAGTATCCCTAACATACTACACTATGTACTTGTCTTTGTTCATTTTTTTGTTACATATCGCCTACACCTGAGGACACCCCTACAGCGCTACTCCTACTTCCCTTCCTAACAAAAACATGTGACTCTCTCTAACACCCATGGAACACCTTGGTAATGGGTAATTTGCTGTTCTACATCATCAGTTATGTCAACTTGGATAGCAGTGATGGGAAGAAAGGGCTGTGGAGAGTTAGACCCCAGTTCTCAGCCTACCATTGCCTTTAATGTTGAATAAAATTGATTCTGATAAAGTAGAAATGTATATTCCGCATTATTAAGGCAGCTGAAGGGCAGTCTTTGGGTGCTGGGCATTGGCACATATGCACATTTTTTATCACACAGTTTGACTGGAAAAAATGTGTAGGCACGTATATACTCTTTAATCTATATCTTTCACACCGCTTTGTAGTTGTTATGGTACTTAAAAGGTCACTGTAGGCTTTTGGGGGACTCTTGTTTAGCATTAAAAACATTAAAGGGACTTTAGAAGCACCCAAACCACTTAATCTCAATGAAGTGATCTGGGTGTAGAGCCCTGCTGTTTTAACCCTGCAGTGAAAAACATTGTTTTGTAGGTACAACAATGTTTTTGTTGCAAAGTTAAACACACTTCTAGTGCCGGTCTTCCTGAGTCTGATTCTGTTCTCATTCAAATGCTGCTCAGTGATGCGATTGCCATGCATGCACACTAGCCTGTCAATGCTTCCCTATGGGGAATTGCAAGGGGGAAGGGGTGACCTTAATAGTTATTAAGAGACTATAGTTTTAGTAATAAATATTTGTAATTCTAACGCTATAGTCCTCCTTTAAACATGATTGGATGCTGAATGGAAGGACAGTGGCAGGGTATTCCAGACACTATAACGACTTCAATAAGATTAAGTAGTTACTGTATCTCTTTTGCGACAATCCCTATAACGTAAAAAGGACCTACCATCACAATATTACTGAGGTGTTGTGATGATTTGTTTAGGGTAATTCATTATAAATGTAAAAAAACTATATACCAGTGGTAGTCAACCTTTTTTCAACTACCGCCCACTAATGCATCTTTTTGGTTGAAAAAATTTACTTACCGCCCACCAGTTTTCGCGCAAGTGCGGAATATTTTTTTCGAAAGGAGGGTGTTTTAAAAAAAATAAATGTACGTACATTTATCTTTTTATTTCCAATTAATGCATGTTTATAATGTTTTTAACTTTATAAAGTTTAATGAGGAAACAATAAAGTAAATTGAAATTACCTTTACTAGTGATTAATGAGATCCTTGAGGTTGATGCTGCAAGGCTAAATATTTGATATCTGGTTCGATTTTCTTAAGGAACAAACGAAGGTCTCCTCTTTCGGTGATATTCAGACGACTTCTCTGTTTGCGCATAATATGATTTCTCATCTGTGCGTCAGCTCCCCTCTTCTGCCTCCTCAATTCCCCTCCCCACCTTTTTTTCCCCCCCTTTTTTTTTTTAACCTTCCTTATAGCAATGCCCAGTAGGCAGGCTGAGCTAGGTATCCCACTATAACAGACTGGCACACATACATACATACATAGATACAGACACACATACATACATACAGACAGGCACACACACACAAGACATACATATAAAGACACATACACACAGACAGACACAAGAAACAGACACACATACATACACACACGACACATACAAAGACATACATACAGACACACACACACACGACATACATACAAAGACACACATACAAAGACGCAAGACATGCATACAAAGACACACACACGACATACAGACATACACATACATAAGACACACATACAGACACAAACAAGACATACATACAAAGACAAGACACACATATATACAGACATACACACACACACACACACAAGACACATACATAAGACACACATACAGACACACACAAGACATACATATATACAGACATACACACACACACAAGACACATACATAAGACACATACAGACACACACAAGACATACATATATACAGACATACACACACACAAGACACATACATAAGACACATACAGACACACACAAGACATACATACAAAGACAACACACATGTATACAGACATACACACACATACATAAGACACACATACATACACACACACGACATACATACAAAGACACATACACAAACAAATACACACATTATATTTAAGTCACCCTCCTGTTTCCTACCTTAAAAGGTGACTTTCCCTGGGATCCAGTGGTGGCTCAGGTGGATGGGAGTCGGCGTTCCCACTCTGACTCCCTCCTCATCCTTCCTCCCGTGCGGGCTCTCTGTATGCTGGGAGGAGTGACCGGGGAATCACTTCCTCCCAGCAGAGATGATGTCATCACAGGGGGCCCGGTCGCGCTGTTAAAGCGCCCAGCGCTGACCGGGCCCCCTCACAATCCACATCCATCGGGTGGCCCTGACAGCATGGGCCACCCGATGGATCCCTCCATATGACCGCCGGGGCCACAAGTGGTAATGGCGGTACCCAGTCACAGGTGTACCGCCAGCTCGCGCCCCGCCCGCCTGCCCAATCAATCACCCAATCTGTAAAAAAAATTTGAAAATCCCTACCGCCCACCTGGAATCCTGAAACGCCCACTAGTGGGCGGTAGGGACCAGGTTGACGACCCATGCTATATACTCTCTTATAAATGTCCCAGAATGGCTGCAAATTGCTAGGGTCTGCAGGGACGAGGAAATAAGATATGTCCATAGTTATTAGAGGGAAAGCTACACACAACCATTAAAACCCTAATTTATTCAGATAGTGAATTTATATTGATAATGGTAGAAGCACTGTACTGGTTCATATCTAGGGTTATTCACTAAAGTGACAATTCAGGGTGAATTCCAAATTTTAGGACACATATAGCAAAAATGGAAACATAGTCTTTCTAATGTTACATATTTGAGATAGAGAAGAACTATAGATAAAACTATATTGTAGTTCCACTTGAATACAACCAAACACAATTTGGGGTATTGGGTATTTGCATCCAAATACACAATATCATTGTTTGTTTTTTCACACAAAATTGTATGTTGGCTGCAAAAATTGGGGGAGGGGGGAGGGGAAGAGGAGTTGGGAGAGGTGGGAACCCCTGAGATTGTCCTCTTTGATAGTCATTTTTTTCCATTGTAGCCTGACGTGCAAAACTAGAAGAATTCACTCTGATTTTTGAGAATCTTTTACAGTGGAATCACTTGTTAATGCTTTTATTGGCTTA
Organism: Pelobates fuscus; assembly: GCF_036172605.1. NCBI lineage: Eukaryota > Metazoa > Chordata > Amphibia > Anura > Pelobatidae > Pelobates > Pelobates fuscus. The sequence continues at coordinate 159,248,283 of NC_086321.1, forward strand.
TAGCGTGTTTTAGGGGTAGTTACACTTAGATTGACATATTCAATGGACTGGAAAACTGAAGTATAGAGTCCATGTACATCTACATGTCCAGCTCACCCATGCTACTTCAAATGCTGTGCATTATATCTTGCCATGATTATCATGTATCTAATGATTGGCACATGCTGCTGTTTATGTGATCACTACAGTCTGGATATAGGTGGATAAGCTTCCCAAATTATTTCATATTTTTGGATAAACTTTATTAAAAAAAAAAAAAATCAACATATTAAATTATCAAAAATATATATTTTATTTCAAAATATTACCAAACTAAAATATATATGTATAATATTTAATCATTTTGAAAGCTTATCCAAAATATGAAATATCCACAATGTAATTGTGTTATTTTGTGTAAAAGAAATAAAACCTTTTGGAGGCGGAGCCTGACTGCCGATGAAGATGGCCGCGGTCTGAGAGAGCTCCGTGGCGGCAAACGCAACATAAGCACAAAAAACGGGCACTAACACAGGCAATCCACCCGTGAACCGAGCACTGCATACCCGACCCACACCAGAGCAAGCTGAAATGGGAGGCGGACGAAAATCCAAGTCCGGAACGGCCGTGGCACCAATCTTCAAAACCAGGTCAGACAGAGAGGCGCCATGCGCACACAGCATGCAGGCCTCGGACTCAGACTCTGACACCAGCATAACTAGCCATAGGAAAGAGACATCACCCCTTACCAGGCAAGACCTCAAGGAACTACTCACAGACATGAAATCCCTAGTGGCAGATGAACTTACTAAGCATCTGGCCCCAATCAATGAAGGCCTGACCGCCCTAACTAAGCGCACACACACGCTAGAATCCAAAATGGCTGACGTTACCGCCATAACTTCCAACCACGAAGACAAATTTAAAGACATGCAAGAACAAATAGCCTACCTGGAAGACTTACAAGAAGACCTTAATAACCGGTCAAGGCGAAACAACATTCGCATAAGGGGCCTGCCTGAATCCGCAGCACCAGAAACCCTTAACGCCATGCTCCTTGAGGCCTTCAGCAGCCTGCTGCCAGACACCGCGCCATCCGACCTCCTCCTAGACAGGGCACACAGAGCCCTTCGCCCACCCACAGCAGGCTCATCGCAACCCCGAGATATTATAGTTCGCTGCCACTACTTTCACATTAAGGAGGCGATCATGCGGGCCACCAGAGAGACCCCACTGCAGATTGAAGGCCACACGGTGCAACTATACCAAGACCTAGCACCCACGACCCTCCGCAAACGCAGAGAACTCAAACCGCTGACCCAAGCCCTCCAGGCACGGAGAATTCGCTACTCCTGGGGCCATCCCTTCAAACTTATGGTGCGGCGAGACAACCACACATACACGCTATACAGACCATCGGAAGCCCGAGAATTCGCTACGCAACTAGGCCTCCAAGACCTAATCCTGGACTCAAACGCTGCCTCGCTACGACAACCAGCGGCCCAACACGGTCCATGGGACCAACAACCACAAAGGGAACGCGACAGAAGACAACGCCCTAGACAGCCTCCAGCCTAAACCGAAGCCCACTGTTACAGCCGCGTCTCGGCTCCACTCATGGCACCTTCACTTCAAGCCCACCCTACTAACCGACCCCGGACACACAGAACTAATACCATCAGCACTGCCAAGCCGAAACTAACGACCTAACCGCGAACCCCAGAACCGGACAAAATGCACTCAACACCTATGCCTACCCTCTGGCCCTCGGGACCCACTTACTCAGCATCACCAGGGCCCTATCCCGGCAGACGCGACCACCCACCACAGCTACCCTTGCTGCCGGCCTTGAGGCATACCGGCCGGCCGACCTCAACCTGAGGCCACAACAGGCTCCAGAGACCCACCCCAAGATCCACAAGATGCTGTCCATCATCCACAACCACAGATGAAGGCGACCTCACCCAGCGATGAAACACTCCACCTCACACCCCAAGACCCGGCTGCTGGAGATCGAACTGTGCAAACTCTAAGTACATTGGGACTACAGTAAGATCACAGTGGGGACACCTTTTTTGCCTTATTCCAACTGCTTGGGGCGGGGGGAAATGGACAGGGTGGAGGGACCCGGGGCCCTGGTGGTCCCCCCTCCCCCCCCCTCTTATGAGGTGGGGGGACGGCGGGCCGCGACGGCCTCGGGCAGGGATGATATGACATGATATATACACCATGTGGCTCATACACAACCTCACTTGAGGCACAGGGGGGACTGGGGGAGGCGGGATCGATGGAACACAGTGGGACTCTGGCGGCCTTCCCCCCCCCTCCTCCAACGGGGGTGGGGGGTGGCGGGCTGCAGAGGCCCAGTAACAGACGAGGTAACGACTCCCCTGAGTCACAGAGCACGCGACCTGGCTGGAGGACGGGAATGCGTAGACAGTAAATTACAGATGGTCTGGGCCCTGGCGGCCATCCCCCCCCCCCCCTCCCACGGGACGGGGGGGGCGGCGGGCCGCGACGGCCTAGAGCCACTATGAAAAGGCACTCCCCAATAACTACAATGACCCCAGACACTCGCGGGAGGCACTATAGCCCCTCACGTCCCCAGAGAGACTGAGACCGGGGCAATACGACCCTCCAGCCTGGCCGGACCACCCACACCTAAAGAATGATCAGCCAGGTCAGTGCCACCCTGCCCCAGGCAATCTCAGACAAACAGACTGAATTCTGATTGCTCAGTAGCTTAAGACAGGCTGATAAAACCTGACAAACCATGGGAAGGTCAAAGACAGGGATCCCTGCAGGGAGGTATTTCCCAGCCACACACAACTACGGTGATTTGATACTTTGACATTCCACCCACTTAGGGTATGAAAGCAGTTTCAATTTTGGCTGATCAAGTATAGATACATGAAGACAACCCAAACTATTAATATCTTACATGCATGCCATACAGATCCTTGTGATATGTGTAATAACTTGTAACAACTGTTAAAAATGCTTACTTCGCAGAGCACTCATTGTATCCCACAACTTGCTCCCACAACTTGTTCATGTGTGTCCCCCCCCCCCCCCCCCCCCCCCCCCCGGACAGAACAGAAAAGTATCTGAAGGGTAAAGCCAAACACAAAAGACGCGACAACCTCTAAACTCCGTTGTACATAGTTAAGAAGCCTACCTTCCAGGTTTCATTCTCCCCGGTTCCTTACTAGGACAAGACTGCCCATACGAACCTATTTGCCGTTTGCCGACCACTCTCAGACGAACGACCATTACTCCCCTCACATAACCTGTTCCGTACCGCCGGTCTCCGAATACACCGACCAGTGAGACCCCCGGTACCACAGTTCACCTTTGCTGGCAATCGTCGTAAGACCAGCACGTTTACCCCCCTCCCCATACACCTTACCCGTCTTCTGAATCCTCCTGCTGCCCTTCTGGGACCACCCGGGCCCAGACCTCCTCCCTTCCTCCCCATTGACCAGTCCAACACCCCCTCATACGCTACGACACCTGACCAGACCATTCCTGACCATGCCACTCAACTTACATTGTGTCTCCATTAACGCTAAGGGCCTCAACAACCCCAAAAAACGCCATGCCCTCTTACGATGGGCACACAACCAAAAAGCAGACATCCTCCTACTCCAAGAGACACACTTCACCCCCCACAAACACTTCCCACTCAGGAACAAACACTACAACCGCAGCTTTCTCGCCAACTCCCCAGAAGCTAAAACCAAAGGGGTGGCCATCATACTTAAAGCATCCTGCCCCCTGAACGACATCCAAACCTTCCCAGACAAACAAGGTAGATACCTCACGCTCACAGGCAAAATAGGCTCCTCAACCTACTCCATCACCTCTCTATACGCCCCTACAACCCCAGACGCGACCTTTTGGCAAACATTCTCAGCACATCTCACTACGATTAAAGCCACATTCACCATTGTAGGTGGCGACTGCAACGCCACACACCACCCGCCCATTGACCGCACCACCAAAACTCAGAACGACCCAAGACCATCACACAACGACGCTCCCTTCTCCCACTTCCTACACACACACAACCTCCTGGATATCTGGAGAGCCCAACACCCCTCAACTTTGGACTATACATTCTACTCCCACCCTCACAACACTTACTCCCGCATCGATTACTTCCTCATCTCCCCAAACATAACATCGAGAATCACAAACACTTCCATTGGTCACATAACCTGGTCGGACCATGCCGACATCTCCCTTACCCTCTCAATCCCCAACATGACACGCCCCTGGACTTGGAAACTTAACTCACAACTCCTACAAGACAAGCTCATTACCTCGTCCCTAGCGGATGACATTAAGGAATATTTCACCCTGAATGACCCCTCCGTGTCCTCCCCAATCACCCTATGGGCGGCCCACAAGCCAGTAATCAGAGGCAAACTCATAGCAATAGCCACAGCGCGTAAAAAGCAGCACAACAGACAACTAATGGATGCCATCTCAGACATAGGCCGCCTAGAAACCCTCCACAAACGCCACCCGACCCCCTCACACCTTGACCAACTCACGACAGCGAGAGCCCTACTCAAACGCCTCTCCCTCTCAACCACGGCCAAAGCACTCACATGGACCAAACAAAGATATTATGAAAAGGGCAACAAGGCAGACTCGATGTTAGCTAAACGCCTCAAACACTTAACAGACACAAAACGAATCTCTAAGATCCGCACATCAGACGGTACAATGAGCACTGACCCACACACAATCGGGAAAACCTTCCAGCAATACTTCACGTCCCTCTACAACCACACCCCGGACCCCCAAACTGACCTCGCCAGATCCTTAACAGACGACTTCCTTGAGAAACTCTCCCTCCCCTCCCTCACTGACACAGCCAGAACTCTTATCTCAGCAGACATATCCCCAGAAGAACTACAAGCAGCTATAAAATCCCTGAAACCCAATAAAAGCCCCGGACCTGACGGCTTCACAGCTATCTATTATAAAACATTCGGAGACATACTCACCCCACGACTATGCAAAGTCTTCAATGCAATGCTCAAAGGCAACCCTCTACCCCCCGACATGACGCAAGCCAACATTACCCTCCTACCTAAACCCGGGAAATCCCACGAAGAACCAGGCCACTTCCGCCCCATTTCACTCTTAAACATAGACCTAAAACTCCTGACCAAAGTCATGACAACGAGAATTAATCCCCTCCTGCCCAAACTCATCAACCCAGACCAAGTAGGCTTCATCCCCCATAGACAGGCACAAGACAACACCAGAAGGGTCATAGACCTAATCTGGTACGCCAACCATAAACGCCTCCCGACCGCCATACTCTCCCTAGATGCCGAGAAGGCCTTTGACCGCCTTCTATGGCCCTATCTATTCGAAGTCCTTCGCAAATTCAAATTCCCACAAGAACTCACCCACTTTCTCCAAGCCATGTACCACACCCCGACTGCGCAGCTACTAATCCCCAATATCACCCCCCCCTCTTTCCCTATACTGAACGGAACCCGACAAGGCTGCCCCTTGTCCCCCCTACTATTCGCTATATCCCTCGAACCACTGCTGGAGACCATACGTACCAACCCACACATCAAAGGACTCAAAATTAGGGACGACACATTCACCATCGCCGCATACGCAGACGACATCCTCCTCACCCTGACTGACCCCATTCCAACCCTGACCACCCTCATAACAACCCTACAAGACTACTCAAAGATATCGGGATACCAACTCAATGCCACCAAAACAGACCTCATGCCGCTCAACCTGACAGAACCCACTATCCACTCCCTAAAACAAGACTTCCCCTTTCGGATTCGCCCAACGGCAATCACTTACCTGGGAGTCCAAATCACTAGTGACACCAACGCCTTATACAAAACCAACTATCCCCCACTCTTCCAGAAAGCAACTCAAAACCTGGAGCGCTGGAAACAGATGAACATATCTTGGCTAGGAAGGATAGCTTCCGTTAAAATGAACCTCCTACCCAAATTCCTCTATGCCTTCCAAGCACTACCCATCCCCTGCAATAAAACGGACCTCAAAAGCCTTCAAACTGCCATAGACCGATTCATTTGGAACGGGAAAAAACCCCGCATCCGCAGAGCCACATTATATGTTCCCAAACTCTCCGGAGGTCTAGGCCTCCCCAACGTTACCCACTATCTACATGCAGCCCACCTGACACAAATCCAACACTGGCATCTCCCCCCCGCACACAAACGATGGGTGGACCTGGAACACCTCATCTTTGGCCGAGACCACCCCTCCCAATACATGTGGCTCCAAAGGCAATACAGGCCACTGCCACCCCCCACATCCCCAGCAATCACCCACTCCCTAGACCTCTGGGACCGGCTCAGCGACAAATTTGACCTGTCTACAGGCCTCTCACCCCTCACCCCAATCCTCCGCAACAAAATGTTCCAACCTGGCCTCACTCCTCAACACTATGCCCATTTTGAAGACCGAGACATAGTTAGGTTGGGACACCTCTACCCCAATGGCAAGCTCCTGCAATACACGGAGCTCCCCAACCCCGAAACCCTAACCACATTTGATCACTTCCGCTACCTACAACTCCGAAGCTTCGCAGCGACCGACACGGTTCGCATAGCAGCCACCTCGTCCCTGACCAAGTTTGAAAGAGACACCCTACAGTCACCATCCAGGAAGAGCCAAATCTCATCTATCTACATAAACCTAACCACACACCACACGCAGATAGCCCTCCCATATATTACGGCGTGGGAAAAAGATCTCTGACCCCCCGAGGACCCCACGGACTGGGCCGACATCTGGGCATCTATTAAATCCATCTCAATCTGCGTCACCCATCAAGAACAGGCATACAAAATGCTCTTCAGATGGTACCTCACCCCCTGCCGCCTGAAGGCCATGAAACAAAACCACACCAACCTCTGCTGGAAAATGTGCGGAGAAACAGGCACATTCCTCCACTGCTGGTGGACATGCCCTAAACTTACACCCCTATGGAAAACTATGACGACCCTCCTATCTGGCCTACTCAACAAACCAGTACCCCTTGACCCATGGGCCCTTTTACTCTCTAAGCCCCTGGACAGCTTCACCCGTAGTGAAAATAAGCTCATAGCAAGAATAGCCCTAGCCACACGCCGAGCAATCGCCGAAAACTGGTCCACAACACGTATACCCACTCACTCTCAAATACACACGAAAATCACAGACAGCATAGACATGGACAGACTTACAGCACAGATACACGACACCCCTAATTCATTCCACAAAGTCTGGGACCCGTGGCTCGACGGACACAATGCCCTCCCATGGTGACACACCAGACCTGACGACCTACACCACCGACGCTAACCACAACTAGGATGAAGCGCACAGCTTCAACCCACCCCCAATCCAACCCCACCACCCTGGGTTCGGAGGGAAAACCCAGAAGGGCAGCAGCACTCTATTCACTCCCCCACAGTTCCTCTCCCCCCCCCTTAACTACCCCCCTACTTAACACTACCCTCCCTGTACCACCCACCCTAACCTCCTGGCCCTACAGACACAACCACAACCTCTGCCCGACTCGAAGGCCATACTCCCCCAGACAGTTATCCCCATCCCCCCAACAATAGGAGGATCACCACTGAAAGCTTCTGGCTAATGACCCTACAACCTCAACTATCTCTAATAACCGGAATATCCCGGAACAGGTAACTCGAAAGACGCCTCATAACCACCCCTAGAACCCTGTAACTCCACCTAACCGCAGGCAACACGACCCGAACGGTCGCACACGTAGCCTTCCTAACTCAAGATCCTCAAAAGAAAAGGTTATGAGAGATACCAAACCACAATGCCAGAAAAATGTCCTACTGAAATATTTTGTATCCTATTGTAACCCCCTAACTAACCAACCTCTTTTTTCTGTAAAAACGTTCACTCACTTTTGTTCATGAAAACTGAAAAATGAAAAATAAAGAATCTTTAAAAAAAAAAAAGAAATAAAACCTTTTCAAATTGCACCCTATGTGTAAATTCATGGACTTGCACACTCGCTGAATCTCCAGTGCTGAACCATGATGTAATTAAGGACTAGACAAAATACCTGTATTACTTGTGTAGAAGAATAGGTGCCAGATAAGTTAATCACAGCAGCTTTTGTACTTGAAAATAAAGTGTATTTTCTTTTCTCAGCCTTTAATTATTTTTAACTTTAATTATAATGTTATATATATATATATTTTAAATGGCTGTTTGTGGAATCACATAATTCCTGTGAATAATCAAAATCTCTCCTTTTTAAGAAGATTGTAGTTTAAGCAGGATTAAAGGAGCACTATAGGGTCAGGAACACAAACATGTATTCCTGACCCTATAGGGTTAAAACCACCATCTAGCCACTCTGGTCCCTTCATGCCTCCCTAAAAATAGTAAAATCTTACTTGTATTCAAGTCTGGAGCTGCAGGCTTTGCCCCTGTTTCCTGTAGACCTGCCCACTGCCTGCTAACATCAGCAGAAGTGGTAGCCTGATCCAATCACAATGCTTCCCCATAGGATTGGCTGAGACTGACAAAGAGGCAGATCCAGCACAATTCAAACACAGCCCTGGCCAGTCAGCATATCCTCATAGAGATGAATTGAATCAATGAATCTCTATGAGGAAAGTTCAGTGTCTGGATGCAGAGGGAGGAGATACTGAATGTTTGAATGCATTTTAGGCAGCCATCTAAGGAGTGGCCAGTGAAGTTATCACTAAGCTCTAATGTAAACACTGCATTTTCTCTGAAAAGACCGTGTTTATAGCAAAAAGCCTGAAGGGAATGATTCTACTCACCAGAACAAATGCAATAAGCTGTAGTTTTTCTGGTGACTATAGTGTCCCTTTAAGTTTGTTTCTTAACAGTATAGTAATACATGCCATGATAACACATCTTAATGTGGTGCATTTAACAAAGAATTAGAAATGAAATGTCTCAAAAATATAATGAAAGAATAAAGGTGTAGCTAAGTTTTAACTGTACTTTTTTTTTTTTTTTTCCGTTGGATAAACAACTATAAATGTTAAAGGGACACTATAGTCACCTGAACAACTTTAGCTTAATGAAGCAGTTTTGGTGTATAGGACATGCCCCTGCAGCCTCACTGCTCAATCCTCTGCCATTTAGGAGTTAAATCCCTCTGTTTATGAACCCTAGTCAGACCTCCCTGCATGTGACTTGCACAGCCTTCCAAAAACACTTCCTGTAAAGAGAGCCCTATTTAGGCTTTCTTTATTGCAAGTTCTGTTTAATTAAGATTTTCCCCTGCTATGTTAATAGCTTGCTAGACCCTGCAAGAGCCTCCTGTATGTGATTAAAGTTCAATTTAGAGATTGAGATACAATTATTTAAGGTGAAACCAGTTTTTTTTTCATGCAGGCTCTGTCAATCATAGCCAGGGGAGGTGTGGCTAGGGCTGCATAAACAGAAACAAAGTGATTTAACTCCTAAATGGCAGTGAAATTGCAGGGGGGTGATCTATACACTAAAACTGCTTTATTTAGCTAAAGTAATTTAGGTGACTATAGTGTTCCTTTAAAACGCTAAATATTTCTAGATATTGTAAAGGACAATCAAACAGAACTATACACTTGTTTGTCTGTATTTATTGATTACATTCTATTTTTTCCTCTGTATTTATTGAGTACAATGTGTTTTCTCATATAAATATATGTCTCACAAAGGGTTGAAACAAGATCTTGGACGGAAGCATAAAGAAGCACAGCAGTCCTGCAAAACACACAATATGTCTGTACTGAAAGCTGCACAGCAAAGGGAGTTAGAGGTAAAGTTTTTCGCCAGTTGTCTACTTAAAGGGAACCTGTTATGAATTTAAATTGCTCCCATATTCATTGAATACACCGTATATTACATAGATACATGGTGTATTCCAGCGCCGCCATCTTCATGCTTTGTAGGTATTTCTCTATGTGTAACAGCCACCTCCACACCATCCTCCACTCATTCTCTGCTACAGCTCTGTTCTTCTTTGATTTACCCTGCACTGGGACGCATCCCCAAGCAGGGCAAATCTTGCAGCGATGTCGTCATGCTGGCTTTGCTCCAGTGTGCCGGCGTCAGAGCGGATTGACCAGCTAGGGAGTTGCCATAGCAACTGCAACGCATGCTATGGGAGGAGAGTAGAGGGACTGTGACGGACTGCTGGCACTCCGACTGAGTACCTCCGCCAATCAATGCTCCTAGCGCTTGCCGAGGACTCCGAGCACTCCAACCGACACCATCAGCACTGCGGACCCCACTTCCAGCGATGCAGCTGCGCCGGGGTCTCGCCGTCTCTCACCCACCCTGGATCCATGACCAGGATCTCCTAAATCCAGAGAGCGTAGCAGGAACAAATCAAGCTCTTACAAGAGCTTACTCTGGGGAGTAAGTGATTATAGAAATCCCCAGAGTGTAGGCATCCCTTCCCCCAAGCATGAGCCAGGGCTTCAAGAAAGGTGCAAGTAGGTCTGGTTTATTGAGGGCTACCTGCCCGGTATTTATGCAAGTGTCCACCAGGTGGACACTCCCCTAGGGGACCTGATGGAACAATGGGACACATATTGGATATTAGCCAATCACAGACAATACAAAAAAAACACTCCCACAATGACATCACAATCCCTCCTCTCTATCCTGGAGATAATTGGGAAGTAATCAAATTATCTCCCAGAACAGAGGCAAGACTCCATTAACCACATGGTTACAAAAAGACATAAAATTACACAATGTTACAATTACTACATAAAACATACATGCAACATATCCCCAGATAGTTTAGATCTGAGCGCACATTATTACCGAATGGCGCTCAGATCACCTACATACAGTTCAATCGCCATGGAGTCGAAGCCTTTTCCATAGTCTTTCGTTACACGAATAGGCTCCATGGCATAGCTATCTGGGGTAGCACTACTCACATACTGAAAGTCCCGAACACCCTGGCAGGAATACACCAATAAACCTTTCTGCAGGGTAAAATACAGCTATCAGCACAGGGGCCATAGTCGGAAGGCAGGAGGCTAGCCAGTAGTCCCCTCCAGGCACAAGTAGCGAAGGGCACTTCGTCACAGGGACCTCCTGTAGGAGGTCTTTGCTACTCTCCCTTGTCAGTCAATACATCAGCACGCCGAGGCATTGACTGACAGTTGGGGGAAAACCTATTTTTAAATAGGTTTTTCTCATAATTAGTGATGTCCCGAACAGTTCGCCAGTGAACATAGCATGTTCGCGAACACACGCGATGTTCGGTTCGCCCCCTATTCGTCATCATTGAGTAAATTTTGACCCTGTACCTCACAGTCAGCAGACACATTCCAGCCAATCAGCAGCAGACCCTCCCTCCCAGACCCTCCCACCTCCATGACGAATAGGGGGTGGACCGAACATCACGCGTGTTCGCGACCGCGAACACGCTATGTTCGCCGGCGAACTGTTCAGGACATCACTACTCATAATCTATACATTTACTAGCAAGCTTTCCAAGCTTGCACAATGTATAGATAAAATCTTATCCTAAATACAACAAGCATAAGTTGTTTGGGACATGACGGGTGCCCTTTGAAGTCACCATTTAAATCTGCAAGGTTGTTTTTAAATTGTATTTTTTTTACCAGTACTTGTAAGAAATAGCGTTTTGGTAACCTGCTGATGACCGACTTGTCACAATGCTGTGGTCCATATGTCTTCTGAAAAGAACACTGCATAAAATACTGCAGGCGCCCAAGGTTCAAGGATTGGTTGTATAGAGCGTTATTTATTTATTTTTTCAGTGTTTTTTTTATATGTGTGTTATGGTCATGTTTTTGCCTGGAGTGTCCCTTTTAAAAACATCTAATTATTTATTCGCTACAAAATTCCTCTATCTTAACTAGAGATAGAAATGCTTTAAAATACTTTAGATTTGAATGAGACCGTTACCTCACTCTGCAGACTGAAAAAAAGAGCAGGTTAATGTGATTTCCCCTCTCCCCTCCACCCCCATTTACTTTATTCTACTTTCTTATGCTTTCCACACTCCATCAGGAGGAGGATTGCTGATCTAACCAATGAGTGTCCTACCCCTAGGACTGTGCAGTTGGAAAATCTCTTTACACTGCCAAATCCTAAATGATGATATCTGGCTTGAAAAGGGTACATTTCAAATCCAAATCTATAAAATCAAAACAGATGAAGAATGTTCTGCAGAGAATCCCACCAAAATCTTTCTTTACCTGGTTTCTCTTTTACGTTGCTTTTATACCAGGTTCACATATAAAATGTTCACAATGGTCCAAAGATAATACCTGGCCATTATGTGGAAATCTGGAGTTATCAAACCTTAAATCCTCTGTTAAAGTAGACATGCCAAAGAAGGCAAAAGTATTCAAAAATGCCAATACAAGCACTTCAGAGTTAGAAATACCATTGCAGGTTGCAATGGTGGATTCTTCCTGCCAGACCTCTGAAGACATGTATTATACAAAGAGTCAAGTGAAGACCAAACGCAAACAGCCATCAACAGAACCAAAGAAAAAAGAAACAGACCTTCAACTTCCAGAGGTTTCAAGCACAACTCCATCAATCCTAGACTTCAAAGGGGAAAGGCCCATGTCTGATATGAGTACACAAACTAAAATCCCATCACCTCAATGTCATGATTCATTCAACAAAAAGGAAAAGGAAACAGACTTCATACAGGGACCATCAGACCGGTTAACAAAACACACTGTAACTGATGTAGGTCAAGGTAGAAAAGCACGCAGACCTAGATTTTCGATTCTAGAGAAACCACTGCACCATACACCTGAGAAGCTTCAAGAGTTGAAAAAGGTTGATTTTGTTGAAGTTGAGTCACAAATGACCTCAAAGAGTCGTTCTGTCAAAAACAAATGATTGCCCCAGTGGTCGTGTCCTGTTCTGGCTCCTGACACTGTTAAGTGCTCCAATCAAATCCGTGCAAAGGCACAATATAAAATAAATAAATTGACACAGCATACTGGTGATAAGGCACCAACCGCCGCTCCTCCAGGTACTAAAGAATCCATAATGCCAGCTAAAACAGAAACTACTAAACCAGCTCAGAAAATGGCTAAGGCTGGGATTGTACTCTCACCCGGCCACCCATTTTATTAGTGCGTGCCCAAAATATCAGTCTGTGAACCTGAAAGCTAATCGTCGAAGTAAAAAACCAAGAGCACCCTCCAGGAACTCAAAGCATAATCTAATCATTCGTCAGTATTCAAAAAAATATTAGGGACCGCAGCCCTCAAGACACTCCAAGGGCTCTCACTGAGGATTAGCCAAAGGACAACGTCTTGGAGAACATTCCTACTAGTAAGCTGTCCAATCATAAGACACCTCAGGATACGGCCAAATGTCAGAGTAAGTTTTGGGTGCAAGACTGAAACAAAAAGAGCCCCAAAGATTGGAGAACTTCCAGGTGGACACTGCTTGTAGTATGAGACCACAGTGTAAAGCATATCTCCCCTCTAACGTGGAAGCCTGAAATGCTGGAAAAGTGCTTTGGGAATGCCTGATAGATTTACAAATGTGCAGTGGGAAGATCTTTTCACCTTGTGACATCCTGACAGGGGGAGAAGAGCTGGCATCTGATCACATACTGACAGGAGGAGAAGAGAAGGCGTCTGATCACATCCTGACAGGAGGAGAAGAGAGCGTCTGATCACATCCTGACGGGGCGAAAAGAGAGGGCGTCTGATCACATCCTGACGGGGCGAGAAGAGAGGGCGTCTGATCACATCCTGCCAGGGAGAGTCTGACCAGTGTGATCATGCAGAGAAGGCTCTGGTGTCTAGTTTCTCTCTCCTGCTGCTGCACAATGATGCTCTGTTTCTGCCGTAATTGGACTCATCTGAGACTGAGTTGGGTGGGTAAGAAGAAGGGTTACGCTGGAAAAACACCTAGCTGAGAGGTGTGCCCAACAACACAATCTGACAAAGTTTATAGCTTTCAGTGTCACAGAACTGGCTTGCAGAACCAGTTTGGATCACTACACTTAAACTTGCATTGTCGCTGGTCACAGGAACCCAGCTGTGGATGGATCATTGGGAAGTGGAAGACAGAATAGGCAACATAAAGGAGCACTGGGGGTAAAATAGAGAGATCACATGTAGCATATGAATTATTAGAATGGGGGGCAGTTTCCCTATAAAATGACCATGTCACCATCAAGTCCCAGGTTTGTGTTTTCTAATGTAGTGTCTTTGTATTGTTTGCACTGAAGGACAGATACCTGGATACCAAGTGCAGTATAAAATCAGAGTAAAAAAGAAAAGGGTACATTTCTTTCCAAACCAGTTTTGTTATTGGGAAGTCACTTTTTGGAGTGTCAGCTGACCGCTCTCAGCCAATCAGCAGCGCCCCTGCCCAGCAGCATTTTGCACTTTCTGAAACTGAGATTTCGAAGGTAGGTGAGATCCGCGCTGGAGGCAACCTTGGTTTAACCGCTTCAAGTAAAAAGACTCCAGGGGCCTCCGGACACTTTAACAACTTCATTTAGATTACTTAAACAGTCCCTTTAAGTCAGCATTAATACAAGCAGTCATGTCTCCTCTTAGAGGTGCAGAGTTTCTATTCGATCTAATATAAATGAAAGTGAATAAGTGAATATTGCTACATAAGCAAGTAATGCGTTTTTGTTTTTTTGGTAACAATATGACACTTTTTTTTGATCCTGCAGTCCTTTTACTCTAAGTTGGGCTGTAAAGCGGAAGTTCAAATTCCACAGGCTTAAACAGTTTGCATGTGCAGAAAAAGTCAGCTGACTCTATGAAATTCTGCTTTATAAGGCCAATTCAGAATTGAAAGACTACAGCCACTAGACATAGGAAGGTAAGTGTCAACAGTTTTACAGATTACCAAAGGATGGCATCTGAGGAGCCTGACATTATAAATACTACAGTATGCTGTATCGGTTATCATACCTATACTGTCATTTTAACTATTCAGGGTCCAAATACATTGCTTTACCAAAAAGAAAAAAATAAGAGGGGCAGGGGCAGACAGACACCTTTCGGTGGGGTTTTCACTTCTCTTTTTATCTGTTGTAGGTGAAGTTGTTTTTTTTTTTTTGTTATATTCATTCAAGCCTTGTATTTTTACCGCTACTTCTTTTTATGATATTAATGTGTATTTTGACAAATAATTTCACAGTGTACATACAATGATTAAATTTCCATATTATGCCAAATTGTTCTTTTCTTCTTGTTCTTCGTAGTCTCTGGAACATCGAATTAAAGAGGAACAGCGAATGATGGATGAAAAAATTGTTCTGGAACTCGATCAGAAAGTAATTGATCAACAGAGTACCTTAGAGAAAGCAGGTGTTTCTGGCTTCTATATTACAACAAACCCTCAGGTACTTATTAATATTTTTAGTCCAAAACAGATTTACTGTATACTTGTGTTGGGAATCCATCCAGTAAGCATGCTGCATAAAAGATTTTAATTTAGGGGGGCGGGGCCTGACCGCCATGCTAGCCGGTCGCATGCCACAGCAGCTCCAGCAACTTTTGAAGCATTAATCTATAACAAGAAACTTTTGCCCTACCCGACGACCTACAGAGGTGGGCCGGCACATGGGGAGACTCTGGAACCGGGGAGAGGCTTGCGACTAACGTTTTAGTCCCCCGGAGAGACACGCACTGCTCCTTCTGGATGAGGCCTACTCAGGCGGTGAGCGAGACGGACGGCCGCCGCCCGCTATCCTGCCCGATGCTGTCTGGCCAGACTCCCTTAGCTGAGCGGACCGGGCCCTGTTCCCCCCCCTCTGGGCCGGCGGGGGTGATCCCGGCCCGCACCCTATACGCTCTGCAGCCTCAGCTACAACGAAGCACCCGGGGCCCTGAAGGACCGCCAACACGCAGACCAGGCCACGAGCCATATCTAAAATGGCGGCGCAGTGACCCTCACCCTGCTGGTTCGCACAGATACCTGCGGCTCCCGGGGGGATGCAAACTACACAAGCCCTGTGGGTCTGGAAGGCGACTACAAGCGGACACATGCAGCCACCCAGATCTAATAGACAACCCCCCCGGGTCTGCTCAGCAGACCTGCACAGAATACACATCACCTCCATAACGGCACAGCGACACCTAACTGCAAAACCGCAAGGAGAAGACACCAAACAGCTGGAGGAAAGCGGCTGAGACAAACTCTTCAGCGCAGGGGGACTTACCAACCTTCAGCAGCCACAAAACAGAACCCAGGCAGACGGGACTTGAGAAACCAGCCTGAGTCTCAAAGCCTGCCCAACATCCCTCCTGGTAACAGGAATACCTAACTGCACGCTGGCGAAGCTGTGGGGTGCTCACACAAGCGACTACTCTCAGGACTCTAAGTTCATGTTAAACTATGTTCTAAACAATCGCAACAGCAAAAGCAGGATAGAAGACCTTAGCAAAGTTAACCCACGAGTAATCAGTCACTTAAAACTGGCGCAAGTATCGTCTAGTACCCTTACCCTGTATATTCACATTGCAAGCTATACCTATATTGACACAGCCTAAAAACCTTATGTCTAACTAGTACAGCGATGTTACTTTATATTACAAGCAAGATTTAGCAAGGTTCACCTAGCATGTTAACCCATAGGTTACAGGATTAACCAGTTCACTAAATGACCAAACGATGAGAATAGCAGATTTCCTGTGTAATCAGGTTCTATAACTAACAAAAAAGTGCTATGTACAAATGCCACGATATTGTGAAATGTAAAATATGTACTACTCCATTGGCTTGGACTAGCTATTGTGGCTTGACAAGCGTGTGTGTAAAACCTAAGCACTGCAAAAATAAAGAATTAAAAAAAAAAAAAAAAAAAAAAGATTTTAATTTAGAGCAAGAACAGTGTGCGTATGTGTGTGTGTGTATATATGTATATTTATGCCTTCCTCACTAATCTTTAAAATTGTTGGACAAACAAAGCATTGTAGTGATACATATTGAATTATGCAGCACGAGATCCAGCTGATACATTTAATCAGTATATTGTTTAATCAGTCCTATTACTTAACTTTATGGCTTTATTTCTTCTTTAGAATAGGCACTATTTGCAATTTTAAGTGAATCACCCCAGCTTCCTTTCAAAGGACCCTATAGTCCTGAAAATAACCATCGTAAATCCTGGACTATAAGTACCCCTCTGTCATTGCATTGTATCCCACTCTCTTGAAACAATTATGCAAACCAAAATAAAGCAAGAAAAACTTAAAATATGTAATAAACGTCTATAAACTTGTTCAAATAGCATTGTTGGGCACGCCTCTTAGCTATATGTTTCTTCAGCCATCTCCCTCCTACACACCCCTATCCGTTTTAGACCAGTCCACTAATGACAGAAACATTGTGCAAAGACAGAACCCGACACTGGAGCCTGCTTTGCATCATCACACTGATAACTCTCTCTATTCTCCCCTTTCAGGATGTTGCAAGGTGAAGAGATCTTCCATCTGCACATGTGTAAATGTGTCAGACAATGCCCAAATTCCTAGGGATAGGACACTAATTGGTTAGATCAGTGTCCTCCCTGGAGTGGGTGTGTAAAGCATAAGAAATAAGAAGCAGGTAAATATGATTTAAAAAAATCATATTTATCTGATTGTTTTTCATCATGCAGAGTGAGGCAACTGTCAAATCCAAAGATAAAGCTTTTGAATTAGACAGCTGATTCAAAGTCTGACATGTCCCTTTAAATAAGAGTGCAGAGATACAAAGCTAAATAGTCAAACTATAAAAATAACTTATTTGCATTTTTTTTTCAATTTGGCAATTTGGGCCTAATATTTGAAATTCCTTGGTAAGTTCCTTTCAGTTTAAAGTTTATTGAACAGCCTGTAAGTGTACTTAATTTTCTCTTTTTTATAGTGATTTATCTTAAAAGTGTTCAATAAACGAGAGTATTGGGAAATATGAAACCGTGGCACGAATATAATAACAAAACAGACTTTATTTTTTTTAAATCTGTCTTCTTTTGATCAGCTGAGCAGTATTTTGTCTGTGATAGGATTATTTCTTTGTGCAGACGTTTTATTTTATGTATCCTTTCTTCTATCCTAGGAGCTGACATTACAGCTGAATTTATTAGAGTTAATCCGCAAGCTACAACAAAAAGAATCTCTAACAAGCAAAGGGTTTCCTTGAGATTTTGGTGACTAGTTTGACAAACTGCAAATATTTGTTCTCCTGAAGTGGATTAACAAAACTGTTGTATATTGGGCCAAAATAAAAGTGATTTTGTACTGCAAAAAATGGCAAAGACATGTATGAATTAGCAATTTTTTTTCTCACCTATAGATTGCACTAACCAAGCAGGAAGAACATGATTTCTGTATTTTACATTTGCTTTCTGGCACTTCCAGCTAGTAGCCTTATAGTCCATTGAGGTGAATCTGGACCAACCTGCTTTTCAAGCTTTCACAGTGCTTTTTCTGGAGGGCAATGTGTGACTTTACATGTAGAACCAGTGTGGCAAATACCCAGTAATGTTCCAAACTGGTATGCATAAGATATCAATAATTCAAGGCATTCAGTATATATGTTTGCTAGGTGTTTTGTTAACACATTGTATAGATGAAAAGTGGCACATCTTATGTCTACTGAAAAGGAAAAAATCTTATGTGAACCATACAATAACTTTTTTTTTTTATATATATATATATATTTCCATTTATAAATTAAGTTATTTTGCCTTGAAAATGGCACTCTGTTATACAGTTGTATTAATAAACATTTTCTTGGCTTTACTTCAGACTGTATTTCTTTATCCTCATACTTCAGAAATATTATAAAATTCATAGAATGGAAATGGATTGTCTGAAGAGACTTTTCATTATTCACTGCAAATGAAGAGCAAGAAATTAGTTGGGTTTTTTTTTTTTTTGGTTTTTTTTTTTCTTATTTTCAATTCTGCAAGTACTATGAGGGGAAATGTAACAATCAAAACGAAAAGGAGAAATACCTGCACTATTTCTACGATGAAATTTTACATCCACACATTGTGCTTGCAGACATATATATATATGAAAATATCTATAATTTTTTTTTGTTTTGGCAAATGATTTAGGTAAACTAGAAAAATGGTCAGAGTTGTGGCAACTGACATTTAATGTGGATAAGTGCAAGATAATGCATCTTGGACGTAAAAACATAAGGGCAGAGTACAGAATATTTGATAGAGCCCTAACCTCAACATCTGAGGAAAGGAATTTAGGGGTGATTATTTCTGAGGACTTAAAGGTAGGAAGAAAATGAATAGAGCAGCAGGAAATGCTAGCAGAATGCTTGGTTGTATAGGGAGAGGTATTAGCAGTAGAAAGAGGGAAGTGCTCATGCCATTGTACAGAACACTGGTGAGACCTCACTTGGAGTATTGTACGCAGTACTGGAGACCATATTGATACTTTAGAGAGAGTTCAGAGAAGGGCTACTAAACTGATTCATGGATTGCAGGATAAAACAAGGAACTTAACATGTATAGCTTGGAGGAAAGACGAGACAGGAGGGATATGATAGAAACATTTAAATACATAAAGGGAATCAACACAGTAAAGGAGGAGACTAAATTTAAAAGAAGAAAAACTACCACAACAAGAGGACATAGTCTTAAATTAGAGGGACAAAGGTTTAAATTACTTGTAGTGGACATGGAATAGCCTCCGAGCTGATGTGGTAGAGGATAACACAGTGAATGAGTTTAAGCAAGAGTGGGATAGGCATAAGGATATCCTAGCTATAAGATAAGACCAGGGTCTTATAAAAGTATTTATTTAGAAAATTGGGCAGACTAGATGGCTCTTATCTGCTGTCACATTCTATGTTTCTATGTTTTGCTTATGTTGTTGTTAGCCGCCCTGCTTTCAAGTGACACAATGGCACCCTACAATTCTTTGAGTGCACACCGACATAAAATCCCCAAACGGTCTGCACACTTTTCTCAAGATATTCTTAAGTTATTTTCAGAAACACACTGTTACCCTTGGACTGGCTATTTGAGATTTTGTGATGAAAATCAAATGCAGGAAGATAGAAAAATCGAGGACCATGGCTTCCGTGATATATCATTTTTAGAATTTGTAACTGCAATAAATTAAAGGGTTACTTTAAAACATTGAGATGGTCCTGGTGCTTGAAGTGGTCATGCAATGGTCTACAGCAGACTCATAGGTGCATCGCAGCAAGTTTTGCGCATGTGCCAATGTTCCCCCCAATGCTCATCTATGAGGAGCATTTGATTGGCCTGTTATCCTAGAAGCACGCCCCCAGGATGACATAACGCTAGGAGGAGGTCGAAGCAGCAACAGGGAGACTTGGCGCTGGAGAAATTGTGAGTTATTTATTTTAGTTTTTTTATTACACAGGGAGTAAATAATAAGAGGCATCCATAATTTAGCATTAGGAATACATAAATGTTCCTTTAAAGCAGAACTGACACTTCTTCCTCATTCTTTCAACCCTCCCCCCCCCCCCCCCCCCACTTACACTACAGAAAGAATACCCAAGTATGTGGCATGTTCTGACTGAACTAGGACCGTGCCTTGCAACTTTTTAATGAAAAGAAGTGGAAGTAAAAAAAAAAATACAAAAAATTATACATAATTATATGTAGCACAACCAATAATCAAACAATATTTCTACTGCACAAACAGTTCATGCTGAGAATGTATGCAAACATGTTTGAAAAAAAAGCATGTGTTAATATTATAGACATATCACACATTTCTTAAAGATGTTATCTTAACAATGTGTAAAATACATTTTCACTCTACTGAATTTTGTTTAAACAAGTCTTTTCTGGTTTTATCTTAACAACTTCAGTGTTTCTCATATATGTTAAAACACTAATTAGTTTCTGCTGTAGTATAGAAAATTAAATGGCTTTTACACATTGTAAAGTGCAAAATTGCATTAATTAACCTATTAAATTGGGTTTGTGACTTTTCCCACTTCCAGCACCTTGCATTATAATACAGTATAAATGGACCTCTTACTGTCCCTCTTTACAGCTATTGTAGAAAATGATAAAAAAAAAAAAAAAAAAGTTGTAATAAAAGAAAATGAGCGTATTGTCATTTTTTTAAGTTCTTACATATCAACAAATTAGGCAGCGTATGTGTCAATACAGTACTGTGCAAAAGTTTTAGGCATGTGTGAAATTTTTTTGCAAAGTAGCAATGCATCCAAATGGAAAAGTTAATTGCTTATTTTTATCATATCACAAAATGCAATGGAAATTAACAGAAGTGAATCTAAATCCAATCCATATTTGGTGTGACCACCCTTTGCCTTCAAAACACCATCAATACTTCTAGGTATACTTGTACTTTTGTATCACACCACAATTCTGCCACCCTCCTCATGTGTTACCTTTTAAGAGTTAATACATTTTTAGGGGCTCATGAAAATACCCCTCCCTGCACATTGGATATTTTTTTACCTGAAGCTGAAAGAAGCAAGGCGAATTGTTTGCAGGGCCAGTCTGTCCATAGGTCACGGTGGGGCCATGGCTACAGGCAGCATTTTGTCGCCCCTGTTCACTTTAACCAGCCTGCTATGGGGCCCGGCTGCCTATCTGCATACGTGTGTGTGTATATATATATATATATATATATATCAGGGACACTGGAAGTTTGTGCTGTAAATATGTGTATGTATCTGGAGTGTAATTTTCCCCTCCAGCACAATCAGCTCCTCTGGTGCGAGAGCGATGCCATGGCAATGCTTCGGCATGCTTTGTGTGCATCGTGGAGCGTTGCTGTGGCAACCTACAACAACTCTCTTGCGACTTGCAAAAGGAGAGTAGCTGATTATGCTGAATTAGACTCCCTTTATACAGGAGAAGCATTCTGTGCCACCAGATTACCAGGGAATCTAGTGGAATAGGAATAATCTTAAGTAAAAATGAAAAAACAAAACTGCATCCACTATACAAACAAACTCTTTGTATACACTATACACACACACACACTATCTGCATACCCTGTACACACACACAGTGCATACACTGCATACAATACATACGTCATCCCCTACACAGACACTGCATAACAGTGAGTGGGCTTCACTGTGAGAAAAAGAAATGGGGAGATACTGATTTGTCGGGATTTCCACATGGCTCTTAATGCACAGCTTAACATAGATAATCATTTTGCAGCATTGGCCAGCAATTCACCAAAATTGCATACCTACAGTTATCTGTACATCCAGATTATCAAACACTACTTACCATTAATACCCATCGGGGGCTGTTCTGGTATATAGTGTTTGGCATTATACCGCCACCAGCTATTTGGCAGCGAACAATGGACAAGCTGTTGCCTGGAATTCCTGGGACCTAGTGCCTGTTTGATGACATGCTGGTGATGGGTAAATCAGAGGAAAAACAAGCAAAATGTAAAGGCCGTTTTGCAAAGACTGCAATATGGATTGAAAGTGAATTTGGATAAATGCCAATTCATGCAAGATCCCCTTGAATTGTGTGCTTATCTTGTTTTGAACCAAATCAAGTGTTTGATTATTTGTCTATCTACTCCTTTCCAAATTAATTAATTAATTAATTAATTGTGTGCACACTTTCCTAGAAGTAATTGACACTGGAGACATGTTTCTGGTTGGTAAAAAACCTGAGGAATACTTATTCCATGGGGTGGGACCTCCCTATAAAGCAGAAATATGTCATGCATAGTCACAGATAACACAAAGTATACTTTCAACAATTGGTTAACAGTCTAAGGGGTCTTTCCTGATACCACCCCACTGGGCGTGAGTCCAGCATCGTCACATGACATTTCTTTGTATCTCAGCCCCATTTTATTACACGTGGCAAGTTCTTGAGAGAGAGAGCCATTACTTGAACAAAGGAAGCGGGGGAGGGGTTAGAAAGAGAAGCAGCTCCTTTAACACAGCAAATCTCCATTTTGTTACATGAGGCTTTGCTCAATAGGAAGGGGGGTTTACAGAGGAAATGGGTACTAAGCACACAAAGGGGGAAGGGAAGCATTTTACTGAATGGGCACACATGTACAGAGAAAAATAGACATTTTATCCATTCAAGTATTTTGTCCATAACAATCTTAACAAAGAAGGGCTGCATACAATGGATGAGAAGGTCAAGGTCTTACAGGATGGTCCAACTAAGATCCTATCTTGGTCTGTTAAATTCAGGAGTTTGTTCGGTAGGTGAATGAAATAATAATAAAACAAAGGGAAATGCAATGTCCCAAACACATAGGATAGTGAAACAAAGTAATTATAATCCAGAGACAGATTGATCCATCACAGTGCTCCCCCCTTGTGAAACACACTGGCAGACCCGGTTTGACCCTTTTCAGGTCAACTTGGGGATGTCCGGACATAGGTTAGGTGCTCCGTCGGCGTTTCCATTCTGCTTACCGGGCTGGTAGTGGATGGTAAAGTTGTAGGCTGTAGTACCAAGCTCCACCGTAGCAGTTGGCCGTTGTCTCCCGCGACCTGGTTAATCTACACCAGCGGGTTGTGATCGATGACCAATGTAACTTCCTCTCCATACAAGTAAGGGGTCAGTTTGTTCAATGCCCACACCAAGGCTAAACATTATTTTTCCACTACCGCGTAGCTCACCTCCCGGGGCAACAACTTCCTACCGAGGGATGCGACAGGATACGACAGGATGCTCCCTTTCCTTTTCTCCAATTTAGGCCCACGGACTGTCATAGGGTTCAATGATGCCTAGCTGTAACATTTCCTGTACCTCCTTCCGCATCCCCTCTCGGACTGCTTCAGGGATACGGTAGGCAGGTTGTCTGTGTGGGGCTTGGCTGGGGGTCTCTACTTTGTGGGTAACTAGCGTGGTGTACCCGGGCTTTTGGGTCTGTCACTTACTTTCTAATAACTGGCAAGCCTGCTCCTTTTCTACTTCTCTTAACCTATCCCCTAGCTTCACCTGACTGATGAGATCAGTTTGAACGTCCCTTTCTAGCAGATCAAGGAAGGGGAGACTGTCTTGGTCATCTGTAACTGGAGCACATACGGCTACTATGTCTTCATGCCTCTCTAGGTATTCTTTCAGCATGTTGAAATGAAAGGATCTCCGTATCCTCTCATTGACCCAGCTGGCAACTACATAGGTGGTGCCACAGAGCTGTTCCACCACCTTGTAGGGGTCCTGCCATGCTGCCTGAAGTTTGTCTTGTCTGGTAGGCTTCAGCACCAGGACTTTCTGCCCCACCCGGAACATATGCTGACGCGCACCCCGATCATACCAAACATTCTGTCGCCCCTGGGCCGTCTGGAGATTGTCCTTTACCATCTTAGCCAACTGCTCAATGCAGTCCCTGGGTTCTAATACATACGGCATGCTGGGGGTCCCTTCATGTTCCGTTTCCCCTTCCCAGTGTTCCCTGATGAGATCAAGGAGTCCTCGCAGCCTTCTTCCATAGAGCAACTCTAAAGGGGAAAACCCAGTAGATTACTGCGGCACCTCTCGATAAGCAAACAAGAGGTGAGGCAGGAACCTCTCACAGTCTCTGCAAGCATTGGTAAAGGTCCTCAGCATCTTGCAGGATGCAAGGCCCTTTCCTCAGTCTGCTCTGAGAGAGACAAGCACAGCCTTCTGTCTGCAGCTCCGCCGGGTGCAGAGCTGCAGACTAAATTGTCTTGCGATCTCCTGCCAATCAGAGCGTTGCTGCAGGTTACCACGACAATGCTCTGACTCTGCTGGAGATTGCAAGACACTTACCATGTAGTCTGCAGCTCTGCACCCGGACTACCAGGGAAAGCTGCTCACTTACAGCAGGGAAAGCTGCCCACTGGACCAGCAGGGAATGGATTAGGAAAGAATAAAAAAAAGGTATTTCTGACAGGACAGCCCCTTCCACACTATATCACTATATCACCACCCTCTCCACACTATATCACCCCCTCTTCACATAATATCATCCCCGGTCCACACTATATCACCCCCTCCTACACACTAATACTTTGGGGAATTTGGAGAAAAATACTGGCATTGTTCAGGATATTTTCCAAAGTTTTCATGTTGCAATACAGCAGCCAACTGGACATGCATGTCTACTGGATTTCAGCCTTTTAATATACAAGGCTAGTAAAAGTCATACTATTTGCCCACATTTTTTATACTTGGTAGTACAAAAAACTATGAGGGTCAGTAACTATCTCACCCCAAATGCCTTTTGTAGGTCATGACTACTAAACAGTTGAGCAGCCAGAACCCCTGAACAATGCAATAGAGTATTATTAAAATAAAAGTGAGAATAGCCCATTGGTCCCCTTAATCCCCTCATGCATACCTGGCGAGTGGGGGATGAAATAAAATAGTGACTTGACAGTCATCACTGTTGCCTCCAAGCCGTTGCAGGTGAATGGGAACATATCTTAGAGATAGGGTAGGACCTGCCACTGGTCCCCTCCATACCCCCAAACCATTGCCCAGCAGGTGAGGGTTAACTAGTGAGTGGGTAGCCATAGCTCTGTTATATTTATTCATTATGATTTATATTAAAGATTTATCATATAGCATCATCATTCAGTTCAGATAAGGCCAAACAATGCAAATGAAAATAAGAAATATAAACAATTACTCCTTTTTTTTTGTATGCATTCTGTATGCCGGCTGCCAGGCACAAAGACAAGAGCTTACAATGGTGGCTAAAATGGAGTCACCCAGCTGCAGAATAAAGAGTTGTGGATTTGTACATTTGTTCTTATGTTTCACACCTCACGAATATACATTTGCTAACTATAGTGATAAATAAACAAATTGTTAAAAATCCAGGGTAGTGATGGATCCCCTTTGATCTTGTGGTTTTTAGTTTTTTTTTTTTTACTATTTGCCAGCTGGGTGCTAGGGCAAATTTCTAAGCTTTCCTAGATACCAGTCCAGATTTAACAATCTAGCCCCATATTTATTCATTCAGATTCATATTTCAGCCATGATCATTTCTGGACAGGCTGAAATCCAAACAAAATGTTGGTTAATATGGAATCTGTCTTGAAAAATCCAAATAGTGTTAAAGTGTGAATCCCTCAGATAGAGCCACATTTATTTAGATGATTTGGACTGGGTCATTCAATGTTCAGTGATTAATTCCCTTACCAATATATATATATATATATATATATATATATATATATATATATATATATATATATATATATTTAAGTTTCAGTGAATCAACTGTTTTACCTTTGCTGCATTGAGGGGGGCAGGGGAGGGGGCAGCCATATTTAGTCCTCTTTTGTCAGAAGCACAATGTAAGACCATACACTAGTTTCAAGAACACACACTAGTGCTTTATTACCTGCACAGTTGTGGGTCTGGTAACGTATGCTCCCGACCAAAAATAATTTTATAGAACAAAGGTAAGCTGGGAGATGCACCTGTTAGAGGTATTTATCTTAATGTATGTAAGCATTATAAAACAAGTGCATGGCTAAGTTCTGTGTGTTTTATTTTCTTTTGTATTAACACAGGCAGGTGCTTTGTTAGCATAGAATTTACCTAGGAGTTCTGACTTGACATTGGCAGATGCAGTGATACCAAACATCTTTGTTATTTAAATAGACATAGGGATTTATAATAGTGTGCAAGTAACTTTCTCAGTTTTGTATTTCAAATTAATACATACAGAAGCTATAGTACATGTAATATTTTACTTACATATTTAGTATTATTATTATTATTATTATTATCATTGTAAATATGTTTTGCGGCTCATGAAGAATACGTCAGGCATTGTGTTTGATTTTCATTATCACATAGACATGGTAAAATATGTAGTATATGTTATACATTCCAAAAAAAATGTAAACTGAACAAATTAAAATTAAACAAACTAAAACTATAAGTAAAACTTAAATTAGCGAAGAAGTGTGAGATTTCTTAACCCCTTAAGGACACATGACATGTGTGACATGTCATGATTCCCTTTAATTCCAGAAGTTTGGTCCTTAAGGGGTTAAAGGTTTGGCCCATGTGACTTAGGAAGGTTTTTATTTTTCTTCCTTGAGGGTTTTATTTAATAGTCATACAGTTTGGAATCTAAAATGGTAGTTAGAAGAAAACAGAAAAAATGCACGCCTCTCACAAACTGTGAGGGGATGCCTCCTGGAAAATACTATCTGTAAGGGCGAGATTTATGTTTCATAGTGTGGTAACTGGTTAACACTAATACTATTTTTTATGTTATGTCAATTTTAGTGTCTACCACTTTTTCTCTACCCTGCCTTAACTTGCAACTTAGATTCAGGCATAGGAGAAGCCTTATCAGGCTTGTATTTATGTCCCATTATGTTTGTTTCACTTTATAGATTAATTTGTTATTGGTAATAAGATACTGGTTTTATTTTCCAGGAGGCATCCCCTCACAGTTTGTGAGAGGCGTGCATTTTGTTCTGTTTTCTTCTAACATTCACTGGTGTGCAGATCCTCTGGATATAGACACCAACTTCAGGGTGTGTCTCTCCCGACGGACTCTGTTTTCTTTGTTCTGTTCTAAACTGAGTTATCATTATCATACTATAAAAAGTTAACAGTTTAAACATGTTAAACATGTATAAAATAAACATGGGCATGTCTTAGTCTCTCAAGTGTATTGTGTAGAACATGGTAGGATCTGGGATACAAGAGATGTTATTTTTCCACCACCTGTCAGATGTTTAGATGGGCAGAGGGTCACGACCAACTACTAGTTTAGCCAAATACCAGGCAGTGAACGCTAATGTATTCTTTACTTTGTTTTTGGAAAAAGTCTCCAGGGTAGGAATGTATTGTTTCTATATAGAAAGGAACTTTTTAACCATTAATTCTTTATTAATCAGTGTGTTTATCAAATCCATCTTAAAGTAATGGTGGAGCTTAGTTAAGAAAATTCATAGGGGGTAAGTGTCTGGTTGGTTCCAGTGTTGTAAAATGGTTTTGTATTTTACTGACATGTGACTAGTGATGTACCGAACTGTCCGCCGGCGAACAGTTCCCGGCGAACCTAGCGTGTTCGCGTTCGCCGCGGCGGGCGGACACATGCGCAGTTCGATCTGCCCCCTATTCGTCATCATTGGGCAAACTTTGACCCTGTGCCTCTCGGTCAGCAGACACATTCCAGCCAATCAGCAGCACTCCCTCCCTTCCACACCCTCCAACCTCCCTCCCAGCATCCATTTTCGATTCATTCTGAAGCTGCATGCTTAGTGAGAGGAGGGAAAGTTTAGATGCTGCTGATTAGATAGGGAAATTGATAGCTAGGCTAGTGTATTCAGTGTCCACTACAATCCTGAAGGACTCATCTGATCTCTGCTGTAAGGACAGCACCCCAAAAAGCCCTTTTTAGGGCTATAACATCAGGCTGCTTTTTTTTTTTTTTCCTGTGTAATGTAATTGCAGGTGCCTGCCTGCCTGCCAGCTTCTGTGTGAGGTTCACATTGGATACTGTGCCTACTTGCCCAGTGCCACCACTCATATCTGTTTTAACAATAGGTTAAGCTTTAGATTTAAAAGAAATAATTGTTTTTCACTGTAATAGAAGAGCAGTTGCCTGCCTGCCAGCTTCTGTGTCAGGTTGGATGCCTTGCCCATTTGCACAGTCAGTGCCACCACTCATATCTGTTTTAACAATAGGTTAAGCTTTAGATTTAAAAGAAATAATTTTTTTCACTGTAATAGAAGAGCAGTTGCCTGCCTGCCAGCTTCTGTGTCAGGTTGGATGCCTTGCCCATTTGCACAGTCAGTGCCACCACTCATATCTGTTTTAACAATAGGTTAAGCTTTAGATTTAAAAGAAATAATTTGTTTTCACTGTAATAGAAGAGCAGTTGCCTGCCTGCCAGCTTCTGTGTCAGGTTGGATGCCTTGCCCATTTGCACAGTCAGTGCCACCACTCATATCTGTTTTAACAATAGGTTAAGCTTTAGATTTAAAAGAAATAATTTTTTTTCACTGTAATAGAAGAGCAGTTGCCTGCCTGCCAGCTTCTGTGTCAGGTTGGATGCCTTG
The DNA here is from genome assembly GCF_036172605.1 of Pelobates fuscus. Classification (NCBI taxonomy): domain Eukaryota; kingdom Metazoa; phylum Chordata; class Amphibia; order Anura; family Pelobatidae; genus Pelobates; species Pelobates fuscus. The sequence continues at coordinate 159,277,285 of NC_086321.1, forward strand.
CCCATTTGCACAGTCAGTGCCACCACTCATATCTGTTTTAACAATAGGTTAAGCTTTAGATTTAAAAGAAATAATTTGTTTTCACTGTAATAGAAGAGCAGTTGCCTGCCTGCCAGCTTCTGTGTCAGGTTGGATGCCTTGCCCATTTGCACAGTCAGTGCCACCACTCATATCTGTTTTAACAATAGGTTAAGCTTTAGATTTAAAAGAAATAATTTTTTTTCACTGTAATAGAAGAGCAGTTGCCTGCCTGCCAGCTTCTGTGTCAGGTTGGATGCCTTGCCCATTTGCACAGTCAGTGCCACCACTCATATCTGTTTTAACAATAGGTTAAGCTTTAGATTTAAAAGAAATAATTTGTTTTCACTGTAATAGAAGAGCAGTTGCCTGCCTGCCTGCCAGCTTCTGTGTCAGGTTGGATGCCTTGCCCATTTGCACAGTCAGTGCCACCACTCATATCTGTTTTTACAATAGGTTAAGCTTTAGATTTAAAAGAAATAATTTTTTTTCACTGTAATAGAAGAGCAGTTAGTTGTCTGCAAGCGTCTGGGTGTCAGGCCTACTTCAGCGTGTGCTCTGCAGACCTGTGCCAGCGTGCTTTGACAGTTGCCAATCATATCTGGTGTCTCTTTAGCGTGCTTTTACAAAGAAAAAAGGTTTCCAGTGTAAGCTAATAGCAGCCAGTCAGTGTCCTTCAAGCGGCTCTGTCAGGCCTTCCTTCAGCGTGTGCCCTGCACAACCCTGCCAGCGTGCTTTGACAGTTGCCAATCATATCTGGTGTCTCTTTAGCGTGCTTTTACAAAGAAAAAAGGTTTCCAGTGTAAGCTAATAGCAGCCAGTCAGTGTCCTTCAAGCGGCTCTGTCAGGCCTTCCTTCAGCGTGTGCCCTGCACAACCCTGCCAGCGTACTTTGACAGTTGCCACTCATATCTGGTGTCTCTATAGCGTGCTTTTACAACCAAAATTTTGTTTCCACTGTAATAGAAGAGCAGTTGCCTGCCTGCCAGCTTCTATGTGGGGTTCACAGTGGATACTGTGCCCTCTTGCCCAGTGCCACCACTCATATCTGTTTTTACAATAGCTTAAGCGTGCTTTGACAGTTGCCAATCATATTTGGTGTCTCTTTAGCGTGCTTTTACAAAGAAAAAAGTTTCCAGTGTAAGCTAATAGCAGCCAGTCAGTGTCCTTCAAGCGGCTCTGTCAGTCCTTCCTTCAGCGTGTGCTCTCCAGAACTGTTCCAGTGCACATTGCCAATCATATCTGGTGTCTCTATAGCGTGCTTTTAAAAACAACATTTTTTTTTCACTGTTATAGATTGAATAGCAGTTACTTGTCTTCAAGCGGGTGTGTCAGGCCTACAGTGTGTGCTCTGCAGAACTGTTCAAGTGCACATTGCCAATCATATCTGGTGTCTCTATAGCGTGCTTTTAAAAACAAAATTTTTTTTTCACTGTTATAGATTGAATAGCAGTTACTTGTCTTCAAGCGGGTGTGTCAGGCCTACAGTGTGTGCTCTGCCGAACTGTTCAAGTGCACATTGCCAATCATATCTGGTGTCTCTATAGCGTGCTTTTACAAAGAAAAAAGGTTTCTAGTGTAAGCTAATAGCAGCCAGTCAGTGTCCTTTAAGCGGCTCTGTCAGTCCTTCCTTCAGCGTGTGCTCTCCAGAACTGTTCCAGTGCACATTGCCAATCATATCTGGTGTCTTTATAGCGTGCTTTTAAAAACAAATTTTTTTTTCACTGTTATAGATTGAATAGCAGTTACTTGTCTTCAAGCGGGTGTGTCAGGCCTACAGTGTGTGCTCTGCAGAACTGTTCAAGTGCACATTGCCAATCTTATCTGGTGTCTCTATAGCGTGCTTTTAAAACCAAAATTTGTTTTTCACTGTTATAGATTGAATAGCAGTTACTTGTCTTCAAGCGGGTGTGTCAGGCCTACAGTGTGTGCTCTGCAGAACTGTTCAAGTGCACATTGCCAATCATATCTGGTGTCTCTATAGCGTGCTTTTACAAACAAAAAAGGTTTCTAGTGTAAGCTAATAGCAGCCAGTCAGTGTCCTTCAAGCGCCTCTGTCAGTCCTTCCTTCAGCGTGTGCTCTCCAGAACTGTTCCAGTGCACATTGCCAATCATATCTGGTGTCTCTATAGCGTGCTTTTAAAAACAAATTTTTTTTTTCACTGTTATAGATTGAATAGCAGTTACTTGTCTTCAAGCGGGTGTGTCAGGCCTACAGTGTGTGCTCTGCAGAACTGTTCAAGTGCACATTGCCAGTCATATCTGGTGTCTCTTTAGCGTGCTTTTACAAAGAAAAAAGGTTTCCAGTGTAAGCTAATAGCAGCCAGTCAGTGTCCTTCAAGCGGCTCTGTCAGGCCTTCCTTCAGCGTGTGCCCTGCACAACCCTGCCAGCGTACTTTGACAGTTGCCACTCATATCTGGTGTCTCTTTAGCGTGCTTTTACAAAGAAAAAAGGTTTCCAGTGTCAGCTAATAGCAGCCAGTCAGTGTCCTTCAAGCGGCTCTGTCAGGCCTTCCTTCAGCGTGTGCCCTGCACAACCCTGCCAACGTACTTTGACAGTTGCCACTCATATCTGGTGTCTCTATAGCGTGCTTTTACAACCAAAATTTTGTTTCCACTGTAATAGAACAGCAGTTGCCTGCCTGCCAGCTTCTGTGTGGGGTTCACAGTGGATACTGTGCCCTCTTGCCCAGTGCCACCACTCATATCTGTTTTTACAATAGCTTAAGCTTTAGATTTAAAATAAATAATTTTTTTTCGCTGTAATAGAAGAGCAGTTAGTTGTCTGCAAGCGTCTGGGTGTCAGGCCTACTTCAGCGTGTGCTCTGCAGACCTGTGCCAGCGTGCTTTGACAGTTGCCAATCATATTTGGTGTCTCTTTAGCGTGCTTTTACAAAGAAAAAAGGTTTCTAGTGTAAGCTAATAGCAGCCAGTCAGTGTCCTTCAAGCGGCTCAGTCAGTCCTTCCTTCAGCGTGTGCTCTCCAGAACTGTTCCAGTGCACATTGCCAATCATATCTGGTGTCTCTATAGCGTGCTTTTAAAAACAACATTTTTTTTTCACTGTTATAGATTGAATAGCAGTTACTTGTCTTCAAGCGGGTGTGTCAGGCCTACAGTGTGTGCTCTGCAGAACTGTTCAAGTGCACATTGCCAATCATATCTGGTGTCTCTATAGCGTGCTTTTAAAAACACATTTTTTTTTTCACTGTTATAGATTGAATAGCAGTTACTTGTCTTCAAGCGGGTGTGTCAGGCCTACAGTGTGTGCTCTGCAGAACTGTTCAAGTGCACATTGCCAATCATATCTGGTGTCTCTATAGCGTGCTTTTACAAAGAAAAAAGGTTTCTAGTGTAAGCTAATAGCAGCCAGTCAGTGTCCTTCAAGCGGCTCTGTCAGTCCTTCCTTCAGCGTGTGCTCTCCAGAACTGTTCCAGTGCACATTGCCAATCATATCTGGTGTCTCTATAGCGTGCTTTTAAAAACAATTTTTTTTTTCACTGTTATAGATTGAATAGCAGTTACTTGTCTTCAAGCGGGTGTGTCAGGCCTACAGTGTGTGCTCTGCAGAACTGTTCAAGTGCACATTGCCAATCATATCTGGTGTCTCTTTAGCGTGCTTTTACAAAGAAAAAAGGTTTCTAGTGTAAGCTAATAGCAGCCAGTCAGTGTCCTTCAAGCGCCTCTGTCAGTCCTTCCTTCAGCGTGTGCTCTCCAGAACTGTTCCAGTGCACATTGCCAATCATATCTGGTGTCTCTATAGCGTGCTTTTAAAAACAAATTTTTTTTTTCACTGTTATAGATTGAATAGCAGTTACTTGTCTTCAAGCGGGTGTGTCAGGCCTACAGTGTGTGCTCTGCAGAACTGTTCAAGTGCACATTGCCAATCATATCTGGTGTCTCTATAGCGTGCTTTTAAAAACAATTTTTTTTTTTCACTGTTATAGATTGAATAGCAGTTACTTGTCTTCAAGCGGGTGTGTCAGGCCTACAGTGTGTGCTCTGCAGAACTGTTCAAGTGCACATTGCCAATCATATCTGGTGTCTCTATAGCGTGCTTTTACAAAGAAAAAAGGTTTCTAGTGTAAGCTAATAGCAGCCAGTCAGTGTCCTTCAAGCGGCTCTGTCAGTCCTTCCTTCAGCGTGTGCTCTCCAGAACTGTTCCAGTGCACATTGCCAATCATATCTGGTGTCTCTATAGCGTGCTTTTAAAAACAATTTTTTTTTTTCACTGTTATAGATTGAATAGCAGTTACTTGTCTTCAAGCGGGTGTGTCAGGCCTACAGTGTGTGCTCTGCAGAACTGTTCAAGTGCACATTGCCAATCATATCTGGTGTCTCTATAGCGTGCTTTTAAAACCAAAATTTGTTTTTCACTGTTATAGATTGAATAGCAGTTACTTGTCTTCAAGCAGGTGTGTCAGGCCTACAGTGTGTGCTCTGCAGAACTGTTCAAGTGCACATTGCCAATCATATCTGGTGTCTCTATAGCGTGCTTTTACAAACAAAAAAGGTTTCTAGTGTAAGCTAATAGCAGCCAGTCAGTGTCCTTCAAGCGCCTCTGTCAGTCCTTCCTTCAGCGTGTGCTCTCCAGAACTGTTCCAGTGCACATTGCCAATCATATCTGGTGTCTCTATAGCGTGCTTTTAAAAACAAAATTTTTTTTTCACTGTTATAGATTGAATAGCAGTTACTTGTTTTCAAGCGGGTGTGTCAGGCCTACAGTGTGTGCTCTGCAGAACTGTTCAAGTGCACATTGCCAGTCATATCTGGTGTCTCTTTAGCGTGCTTTTACAAAGAAAAAAGGTTTCCAGTGTAAGCTAATAGCAGCCAGTCAGTGTCCTTCAAGCGGCTCTGTCAGGCCTTCCTTCAGCGTGTGCCCTGCACAACCCTGCCAGCGTACTTTGACAGTTGCCACTCATATCTGGTGTCTCTATAGCGTGCTTTTACAAAGAAAAAAGGTTTCCAGTGTAAGCTAATAGCAGCCAGTCAGTGTCCTTCAAGCGGCTCTGTCAGGCCTTCCTTCAGCGTGTGCCCTGCACAACACTGCCAGCGTGCTTTGACAGTTGCCAATCATATCTGGTGTCTCTTTAGCGTGCTTTTACAAAGAAAAAAGGTTTCCAGTGTAAGCTAATAGCAGCCAGTCAGTGTCCTTCAAGCGGCTCTGTCAGGCCTTCCTTCAGCGTGTGCCCTGCACAACCCTGCCAGCGTACTTTGACAGTTGCCACTCATATCTGGTGTCTCTATAGCGTGCATTTACAACCAAAATTTTGTTTCCTCTGTAATAGAAGAGCAGTTGCCTACCTGCCAGCTTCTGTGTGGGGTTCACAGTGGATACTGTGCCCTCTTGCCCAGTGCCACCACTCATATCTGTTTTTACAATAGCTTAAGCTTTAGATTTAAAATAAATAATTTTTTTTCACTGTAATAGAAGAGCAGTTAGTTGTCTGCAAGCGTCTGGGTGTCAGGCCTACTTCAGCGTGTGCTCTGCAGACCTGTGCCAGCGTGCTTTGACAGTTGCCAATCATATTTGGTGTCTCTTTAGCGTGCTTTTACAAAGAAAAAAGGTTTCTAGTGTAAGCTAATAGCAGCCAGTCAGTGTCCTTCAAGCGGCTCTGTCAGTCCTTCCTTCAGCGTGTGCTCTCCAGAACTGTTCCAGTGCACATTGCCAATCATATCTGGTGTCTCTATAGCGTGCTTTTAAAAACAATTTTTTTTTTTCACTGTTATAGATTGAATAGCAGTTACTTGTCTTCAAGCGGGTGTGTCAGGCCTACAGTGTGTGCTCTGCAGAACTGTTCAAGTGCACATTGCCAATCATATCTGGTGTCTCTATAGCGTGCTTTTAAAACCAAAATTTGTTTTTCACTGTTATAGATTGAATAGCAGTTACTTGTCTTCAAGCAGGTGTGTCAGGCCTACAGTGTGTGCTCTGCAGAACTGTTCAAGTGCACATTGCCAATCATATCTGGTGTCTCTATAGCGTGCTTTTACAAACAAAAAAGGTTTCTAGTGTAAGCTAATAGCAGCCAGTCAGTGTCCTTCAAGCGCCTCTGTCAGTCCTTCCTTCAGCGTGTGCTCTCCAGAACTGTTCCAGTGCACATTGCCAATCATATCTGGTGTCTCTATAGCGTGCTTTTAAAAACAAAATTTTTTTTTCACTGTTATAGATTGAATAGCAGTTACTTGTTTTCAAGCGGGTGTGTCAGGCCTACAGTGTGTGCTCTGCAGAACTGTTCAAGTGCACATTGCCAGTCATATCTGGTGTCTCTTTAGCGTGCTTTTACAAAGAAAAAAGGTTTCCAGTGTAAGCTAATAGCAGCCAGTCAGTGTCCTTCAAGCGGCTCTGTCAGGCCTTCCTTCAGCGTGTGCCCTGCACAACCCTGCCAGCGTACTTTGACAGTTGCCACTCATATCTGGTGTCTCTATAGCGTGCTTTTACAAAGAAAAAAGGTTTCCAGTGTAAGCTAATAGCAGCCAGTCAGTGTCCTTCAAGCGGCTCTGTCAGGCCTTCCTTCAGCGTGTGCCCTGCACAACACTGCCAGCGTGCTTTGACAGTTGCCAATCATATCTGGTGTCTCTTTAGCGTGCTTTTACAAAGAAAAAAGGTTTCCAGTGTAAGCTAATAGCAGCCAGTCAGTGTCCTTCAAGCGGCTCTGTCAGGCCTTCCTTCAGCGTGTGCCCTGCACAACCCTGCCAGCGTACTTTGACAGTTGCCACTCATATCTGGTGTCTCTATAGCGTGCATTTACAACCAAAATTTTGTTTCCTCTGTAATAGAAGAGCAGTTGCCTACCTGCCAGCTTCTGTGTGGGGTTCACAGTGGATACTGTGCCCTCTTGCCCAGTGCCACCACTCATATCTGTTTTTACAATAGCTTAAGCTTTAGATTTAAAATAAATAATTTTTTTTCACTGTAATAGAAGAGCAGTTAGTTGTCTGCAAGCGTCTGGGTGTCAGGCCTACTTCAGCGTGTGCTCTGCAGACCTGTGCCAGCGTGCTTTGACAGTTGCCAATCATATTTGGTGTCTCTTTAGCGTGCTTTTACAAAGAAAAAAGGTTTCTAGTGTAAGCTAATAGCAGCCAGTCAGTGTCCTTCAAGCGGCTCTGTCAGTCCTTCCTTCAGCGTGTGCTCTCCAGAACTGATCCAGTGCACATTGCCAATCATATCTGGTGTCGCTATAGCGTGCTTTTAAAAACAAATTTTTTTTTTCACTGTTATAGATTGAATAGCAGTTACTTGTCTTCAAGCGGGTGTGTCAGGCCTACAGTGTGTGCTCTGCAGAACTGTTCAAGTGCACATTGCCAATCATATCTGGTGTCTCTATAGCGTGCTTTTACAAAGAAAAAAGGTTTCTAGTGTAAGCTAATAGCAGCCAGTCAGTGTCCTTTAAGCGGCTCTGTCAGTCCTTCCTTCAGCGTGTGCTCTCCAGAACTGTTCCAGTGCACATTGCCAATCATATCTGGTGTCTCTATAGCGTGCTTTTAAAAACAAATTTTTTTTTTCACTGTTATAGATTGAATAGCAGTTACTTGTCTTCAAGCGGGTGTGTCAGGCCTACAGTGTGTGCTCTGCAGAACTGTTCAAGTGCACATTGCCAATCTTATCTGGTGTCTCTATAGCGTGCTTTTAAAACCAAAATTTGTTTTTCACTGTTATAGATTGAATAGCAGTTACTTGTCTTCAAGCGGGTGTGTCAGGCCTACAGTGTGTGCTCTGCAGAACTGTTCAAGTGCACATTGCCAATCATATCTGGTGTCTCTATAGCGTGCTTTTACAAACAAAAAAGGTTTCTAGTGTAAGCTAATAGCAGCCAGTCAGTGTCCTTCAAGCGCCTCTGTCAGTCCTTCCTTCAGCGTGTGCTCTCCAGAACTGTTCCAGTGCACATTGCCAATCATATCTGGTGTCTCTATAGCGTGCTTTTAAAAACAAAATTTTTTTTTCACTGTTATAGATTGAATAGCAGTTACTTGTCTTCAAGCGGGTGTGTCAGGCCTACAGTGTGTGCTCTGCAGAACTGTTCAAGTGCACATTGCCAATCATATCTGGTGTCTCTATAGCGTGCTTTTACAAACAAAAAAGGTTTCTAGTGTAAGCTAATAGCAGCCAGTCAGTGTCCTTCAAGCGCCTCTGTCAGTCCTTCCTTCAGCGTGTGCTCTCCAGAACTGTTCCAGTGCACATTGCCAATCATATCTGGTGTCTCTATAGCGTGCTTTTAAAAACAAAATTTTTTTTTCACTGTTATAGATTGAATAGCAGTTACTTGTCTTCAAGCGGGTGTGTCAGGCCTACAGTGTGTGCTCTGCAGAACTGTTCAAGTGCACATTGCCAGTCATATCTGGTGTCTCTTTAGCGTGCTTTTACAAAGAAAAAAGGTTTCCAGTGTAAGCTAATAGCAGCCAGTCAGTGTCCTTCAAGCGGCTCTGTCAGGCCTTCCTTCAGCGTGTGCCCTGCACAACCCTGCCAGCGTACTTTGACAGTTGCCACTCATATCTGGTGTCTCTTTAGCGTGCTTTTACAAAGAAAAAAGGTTTCCAGTGTAAGCTAATAGCAGCCAGTCAGTGTCCTTCAAGCGGCTCTGTCAGGCCTTCCTTCAGCGTGTGCCCTGCACAACCCTGCCAGCGTACTTTGACAGTTGCCACTCATATCTGGTGTCTCTATAGCGTGCTTTTACAACCAAAATTTTGTTTCCACTGTAATAGAAGAGCAGTTGCCTGCCTGCCAGCTTCTGTGTGGGGTTCACAGTGGATACTGTGCCCTCTTGCCCAGTGCCACCACTCATATCTGTTTTTACAATAGCTTAAGCTTAAGATTTAAAATAAATAATTTTTTTTCACTGTAATAGAAGAGCAGTTAGTTGTCTGCAAGCGTCTGGGTGTCAGGCCTACTTCAGCGTGTGCTCTGCAGACCTGTGCCAGCGTGCTTTGACAGTTGCCAATCATATTTGGTGTCTCTTTAGCATGCTTTTACAAAGAAAAAAGGTTTCTAGTGTAAGCTAATAGCAGCCAGTCAGTGTCCTTCAAGCGGCTCTGTCAGTCCTTCCTTCAGCGTGTGCTCTCCAGAACTGTTCCAGTGCACATTGCCAATCATATCTGGTGTCTCTATAGCGTGCTTTTAAAAACAACATTTTTTTTTCACTGTTATAGATTGAATAGCAGTTACTTGTCTTCAAGCGGGTGTGTCAGGCCTACAGTGTGTGCTCTGCAGAACTGTTCAAGTGCACATTGCCAATCATATCTGGTGTCTCTATAGCGTGCTTTTAAAAACAAATTTTTTTTTTCACTGTTATAGATTGAATAGCAGTTATTTGTCTTCAAGCGGGTGTGTCAGGCCTACAGTGTGTGTTCTGCAGAACTGTTCAAGTGCACATTGCCAATCATATCTGGTGTCTCTATAGCGTGCTTTTACAAAGAAAAAAGGTTTCTAGTGTAAGCTAATAGCAGCCAGTCAGTGTCCTTCAAGCGGCTCTGTCAGTCCTTCCTTCAGCGTGTGCTCTCCAGAACTGTTCCAGTGCACATTGCCAATCATATCTGGTGTCTCTATAGCGTGCTTTTAAAAACAATTTTTTTTTTTCACTGTTATAGATTGAATAGCAGTTACTTGTCTTCAAGCGGGTGTGTCAGGCCTACAGTGTGTGCTCTGCAGAACTGTTCAAGTGCACATTGCCAATCTTATCTGGTGTCTCTATAGCGTGCTTTTAAAACCAAAATTTGTTTTTCACTGTTATAGATTGAATAGCAGTTACTTGTCTTCAAGCGGGTGTGTCAGGCCTACAGTGTGTGCTCTGCAGAACTGTTCAAGTGCACATTGCCAATCATATCTGGTGTCTCTATAGCGTGCTTTTACAAACAAAAAAGGTTTCTAGTGTAAGCTAATAGCAGTCAGTCAGTGTCCTTCAAGCGCCTCTGTCAGTCCTTCCTTCAGCGTGTGCTCTCCAGAACTGTTCCAGTGCACATTGCCAATCATATCTGGTGTCTCTATAGCGTGCTTTTAAAAACAAATTATTTTTTTCACTGTTATAGATTGAATAGCAGTTACTTGTCTTCAAGCGGGTGTGTCAGGCCTACAGTGTGTGCTCTGCAGAACTGTTCAAGTGCACATTGCCAATCATATCTGGTGTCTCTTTAGCGTGCTTTTACAAAGAAAAAAGGTTTCCAGTGTAAGCTAATAGCAGCCAGTCAGTGTCCTTCAAGCGGCTCTGGCAGGCCTTCCTTCAGCGTGTGCCTTGCACAACCCTGCCAGCGTACTTTGACAGTTGCCACTCATATCTGGTTTCTCTATAGCGTGCTTTTACAAAGAAAAAAGGTTTCCAGTGTAAGCTAATAGCAGCCAGTCAGTGTCCTTCAAGCGGCTCTGTCAGGCCTTCCTTCAGCGTGTGCCCTGCACAACACTGCCAGCGTGCTTTGACAGTTGCCAATCATATCTGGTGTCTCTTTAGCGTGCTTTTACAAAGAAAAAAGGTTTCCAGTGTAAGCTAATAGCAGCCAGTCAGTGTCCTTCAAGCGGCTCTGTCAGGCCTTCCTTCAGCGTGTGCCCTGCACAACCCTGCCAGCGTACTTTGACAGTTGCCACTCATATCTGGTGTCTCTATAGCGTGCATTTACAACCAAAATTTTGTTTCCACTGTAATACAAGAGCAGTTGCCTGCCTGCCAGCTTCTGTGTGGGGTTCACAGTGGATACTGTGCCCTCTTGCCCAGTGCCACCACTCATATCTGTTTTTACAATAGCTTAAGCTTTAGATTTAAAATAAATAATTTTTTTTCACTGTAATAGAAGAGCAGTTAGTTGTCTGCAAGCGTCTGGGTGTCAGGCCTACTTCAGCGTGTGCTCTGCAGACCTGTGCCAGCGTGCTTTGACAGTTGCCAATCATATTTGGTGTCTCTTTAGCGTGCTTTTACAAAGAAAAAAGGTTTCTAGTGTAAGCTAATAGCAGCCAGTCAGTGTCCTTCAAGCGGCTCTGTCAGTCCTTCCTTCAGCGTGTGCTCTCCAGAACTGTTCCAGTGCACATTGCCAATCATATCTGTTGTCGCTATAGCGTGCTTTTAAAAACACATTTTTTTTTTCACTGTTATAGATTGAATAGCAGTTACTTGTCTTCAAGCGGGTGTGTCAGGCCTACAGTGTGTGCTCTGCAGAATTGTTCAAGTGCACATTGCCAATCATATCTGGTGTCTCTATAGCGTGCTTTTAAAAACAAATTTTTTTTTTCACTGTTATAGATTGAATAGCAGTTACTTGTCTTCAAGCGGGTGTGTCAGGCCTACAGTGTGTGCTCTGCAGAACTGTTCAAGTGCACATTGCCAATCATATCTGGTGTCTCTATAGCGTGCTTTTAAAACCAAAATTTGTTTTTCACTGTTATAGATTGAATAGCAGTTACTTGTCTTCAAGCGGGTGTGTCAGGCCTACAGTGTGTGCTCTCCAGAACTGTTCCAGTGCACATTGCCAATCATATCAGGTGTCTCTATAGCGTGCTTTTAAAAACAATTGTTTTTTTTTCACTGTTATAGATTGAATAGCAGTTACTTGTCTTTAAGCGGGTGTGTCAGGCCTACAGTGTGTGCTCTGCAGAACTGTTCAAGTGCACATTGCCAATCATATCTGGTGTCTCTATAGCGTGCTTTTACAAAGAAAAAAGGTTTCTAGTGTAAGCTAATAGCAGCCAGTCAGTGTCCTTCAAGCGGCTCTGTCAGTCCTTCCTTCAGCGTGTGCTCTCCAGAACTGTTCCAGTGCACATTGCCAATCATATCTGGTGTCTCTATAGCGTGCTTTTAAAAACAATTTTTTTTTTCACTGTTATAGATTGAATAGCAGTTACTTGTCTTCAAGCGGGTGTGTCAGGCCTACAGTGTGTGCTCTGCAGAACTGTTCAAGTGCACATTGACAATCATATCTGGTGTCTCTATAGCGTGCTTTTAAAAACAACATTTTTTTTTCACTGTTATAGATTGAATAGCAGTTACTTGTCTTCAAGCGGGTGTGTCAGGCCTACAGTGTGTGCTCTGCAGAACTGTTCAAGTGCACATTGCCAATCATATCTGGTGTCTCTATAGCGTGCTTTTACAAAGAAAAAAGGTTTCTAGTGTAAGCTAATAGCAGCCAGTCAGTGTCCTTCAAGCGGCTCTGTCAGTCCTTCCATCAGCGTGTGCTCTCCAGAACTGTTCCAGTGCACATTGCCAATCATATCTGGTGTCTCTATAGCGTGCTTTTAAAACCAAGATTTGTTTTTCACTGTTATAGATTGAATAGCAGTTACTTGTCTTCAAGCGGGTGTGTCAGGCCTACAGTGTGTGCTCTGCAGCACTGTTCAAGTGCACATTGCCAATCATATCTGGTGTCTCTATAACGTGCTTTTAAAACCAAAATTCGTTTTTCACTGTTATAGATTGAATAGCAGTTACTTGTCTTCAAGCGGGTGTGTCAGGCCTACAGTGTGTGCTCTCCAGAACTGTTCCAGTGCACATTGCCAATCATATCTGGTGTCTCTATAGCGTGCTTTTAAAAACAAAATTTTTTTTCACTGTTATAGATTGAATAGCAGTTTATTGTCTTCAAGCGGGTGTGTCAGGCCTACAGTGTGTGCTCTGCAGAACTGTTCAAGTGCACATTGCCAATCATATCTGGTGTCTCTTTAGCGTGCTTTTACAAAGAAAAAAGGTTTCCAGTGTAAGCTAATAGCAGCCAGTCAGTGTCCTTCAAGCGGCTCTGTCAGGCCTTCCTTCAGCGTGTGCCCTGCACAACCCTGCCAGCGTACTTTGACAGTTGCCACTCATATCTGGTGTCTCTTTAGCGTGCTTTTACAAAGAAAAAAGGTTTCCAGTGTAAGCTAATAGCAGCCAGTCAGTGTCCTTCAAGCGGCTCTGTCAGGCCTTCCTTCAGCGTGTGCCCTGCACAACCCTGCCAGCGTACTTTGACAGTTGCCACTCATATCTGGTGTCTCTATAGCGTGCTTTTACAACCAAAATTTTGTTTCCACTGTAATAGAAGAGCAGTTGCCTGCCTGCCTGCCAGCTTCTGTGTGGGGTTCACAGTGGATACTGTGCCCTCTTGCCCAGTGCCACCACTCATATCTGTTTTTACAATAGCTTAAGCTTTAGATTTAAAATAAATAATTTTTTTTCACTGTAATAGAAGAGCAGTTAGTTGTCTGCAAGCGTCTGGGTGTCAGGCCTACTTCAGCGTGTGCTCTGCAGACCTGTGCCAGCGTGCTTTGACAGTTGCCAATCATATTTGGTGTCTCTTTAGCGTGCTTTTACAAAGAAAAAAGGTTTCTAGTGTAAGCTAATAGCAGCCAGTCAGTGTCCTTCAAGCGGCTCTGTCAGTCCTTCCTTCAGCGTGTGCTCTCCAGAACTGTTCCAGTGCACATTGCCAATCATATCTGGTGTCGCTATAGCGTGCTTTTAAAAACAAAATTTTTTTTTCACTGTTATAGATTGAATAGCAGTTACTTGTCTTCAAGCGGATGTGTCAGGCCTACAGTGTGTGCTCTGCAGAACTGTTCAAGTGCACATTGCCAATCATATCTGGTGTCTCTATAGCGTGCTTTTAAAAACAAATTTTTTTTTCACTGTTATAGATTGAATAGCAGTTACTTGTCTTCAAGCGGGTGTGTCAGGCCTACAGTGTGTGCTCTGCAGAACTGTTCAAGTGCACATTGCCAATCATATCTGGTGTCTCTATAGCGTGCTTTTAAAACCAAAATTTGTTTTTAACTGTTATAGATTGAATAGCAGTTACTTGTCTTCAAGCGGGTATGTCAGGCCTACAGTGTGTGCTCTGCAGAACTGTTCAAGTGCACATTGCCAATCATATCTGGTGTCTCTATAGCGTGCTTTTAAAAACAAATTTTTTTTTTCACTGTTATAGATTGAATAGCAGTTACTTGTCTTCAAGCGGGTGTGTCAGGCCTACAGTGTGTGCTCTGCAGAACTGTTCAAGTGCACATTGCCAATCATATCTGGTGTCTCTATAGCGTGCTTTTAAAACCAAAATTTGTTTTTCACTGTTATAGATTGAATAGCAGTTACTTGTCTTCAAGCGGGTGTGTCAGGCCTACAGTGTGTGCTCTCCAGAACTGTTCCAGTGCACATTGCCAATCATATCTGGTGTCTCTATAGCGTGCTTTTAAAAACATTTTTTTTTTCACTGTTATAGATTGAATAGCAGTTACTTGTCTTCAAGCGGGTGTGTCAGGCCTACAGTGTGTGCTCTGCAGAACTGTTCAAGTGCACATTGCCAATCATATCTGGTGTCTCTATAGCGTGCTTTTACAAAGAAAAAAGGTTTCTAGTGTAAGCTAATAGCAGCCAGTCAGTGTCCTTCAAGCGGCTCTGTCAGTCCTTCCTTCAGCGTGTGCTCTCCAGAACTGTTCCAGTGCACATTGCCAATCATATCTGGTGTCTCTATAGCGTGCTTTTAAAAAAAAAATTTTTTTCACTGTTATAGATTGAATAGCAGTTACTTGTCTTCAAGCGGGTGTGTCAGGCCTACAGTGTGTGCTCTGCAGAACTGTTCAAGTGCACATTGGCAATCATATCTGGTGTCTCTATAGCGTGCTTTTAAAAACAACATTTTTTTTTCACTGTTATAGATTGAATAGCAGTTACTTGTCTTCAAGCGGGTGTGTCAGGCCTACAGTGTGTGCTCTGCAGAACTGTTCAAGTGCACATTGCCAATCATATCAGGTGTCTCTATAGCGTGCTTTTAAAACCAAAATTTGTTTTTCACTGTTATAGATTTAATAGCAGTTAGTTGTCTTCAAGCGGGTGTGTCAGGCCTACAGTGTGTGCTCTCCAGAACTGTTCCAGTGCACATTGCCAATCATATCTGGTGTCTCTATAGCGTGCTTTTACAAAGAAAAAAGGTTTCTAGTGTAAGCTAATAGCAGCCAGTCAGTGTCCTTCAAGCGGCTCTGTCAGTCCTTCCTTCAGCATGTGCTCTCCAGAACTGTTCCAGTGCACATTGCCAATCATATCTGGTGTCTCTATAGCGTGCTTTTAAAAACAAATTTTTTTTTTCACTGTTATAGATTGAATAGCAGTTACTTGTCTTCAAGCGGGTGTGTCAGGCCTACAGTGTGTGCTCTGCAGAACTGTTCAAGTGCACATTGCCAATCATATCAGGTGTCTCTATAGCGTGCTTTTAAAACCAAAATTTGTTTTTCACTGTTATAGATTTAATAGCAGTTAGTTGTCTTCAAGCGGGTGTGTCAGGCCTACAGTGTGTGCTCTGCAGAACTGTTCAAGTGCACATTGCCAATCATATCTGGTGTCTCTATATCGTGCTTTTACAAAGAAAAAAGGTTTCTAGTGTAAGCTAATAGCAGCCAGTCAGTGTCCTTCAAGCGGCTCTGTCAGGCCTTCCTTCAGCGTGTGCCCTGCACAACCCTGCCAGCGTACTTTGACAGTTGCCACTCATATCTGGTGTCTCTATAGCGTGCATTTACAACCAAAATTTTGTTTCCACTGTAATACAAGAGCAGTTGCCTGCCTGCCAGCTTCTGTGTGGGGTTCACAGTGGATACTGTGCCCTCTTGCCCAGTGCCACCACTCATATCTGTTTTTACAATAGCTTAAGCTTTAGATTTAAAATAAATAATTTTTTTTCACTGTAATAGAAGAGCAGTTAGTTGTCTGCAAGCGTATGGGTGTCAGGCCTACTTCAGCGTGTGCTCTGCAGACCTGTGCCAGCGTGCTTTGACAGTTGCCAATCATATTTGGTGTCTCTTTAGCGTGCTTTTACAAAGAAAAAAGGTTTCTAGTGTAAGCTAATAGCAGCCAGTCAGTGTCCTTCAAGCGGCTCTGTCAGTCCTTCCTTCAGCGTGTGCTCTCCAGAACTGTCCCAGTGCACATTGCCAATCATATCTGTTGTCGCTATAGCGTGCTTTTAAAAACAAAATTTTTTTTTCACTGTTATAGATTGAATAGCAGTTACTTGTCTTCAAGCGGGTGTGTCAGGCCTACAGTGTGTGCTCTGCAGAACTGTTCAAGTGCACATTGCCAATCATATCTGGTGTCTCTATAGCGTGCTTTTAAAAACAAATTTTTTTTTTCACTGTTATAGATTGAATAGCAGTTACTTGTCTTCAAGCGGGTGTGTCAGGCCTACAGTGTGTGCTCTGCAGAACTGTTCAAGTGCACATTGCCAATCATATCTGGTGTCTCTATAGCGTGCTTTTAAAACCAAAATTTGTTTTTCACTGTTATAGATTGAATAGCAGTTACTTGTCTTCAAGCGGGTGTGTCAGGCCTACAGTGTGTGCTCTCCAGAACTGTTCCAGTGCACATTGCCAATCATATCTGGTGTCTCTATAGCGTGCTTTTAAAAACAATTGTTTTTTTTCACTGTTTTAGATTGAATAGCAGTTACTTGTCTTCAAGCGGGTGTGTCAGGCCTACAGTGTGTGCTCTGCAGAACTGTTCAAGTGCACATTGCCAATCATATCTGGTGTCTCTATAGCGTGCTTTTACAAAGAAAAAAGGTTTCTAGTGTAAGCTAATAGCAGCCAGTCAGTGTCCTTCAAGCGGCTCTGTCAGTCCTTCCTTCAGCGTGTGCTCTCCAGAACTGTTCCAGTGCACATTGCCAATCATATCTGGTGTCTCTATAGCGTGCTTTTAAAAACAATTTTTTTTTTCACTGTTATAGATTGAATAGCAGTTACTTGTCTTCAAGCGGGTGTGTCAGGCCTACAGTGTGTGCTCTGCAGAACTGTTCAAGTGCACATTGACAATCATATCTGGTGTCTCTATAGCGTGCTTTTAAAAACAACATTTTTTTTTCACTGTTATAGATTGAATAGCAGTTACTTGTCTTCAAGCGGGTGTGTCAGGCCTACAGTGTGTGCTCTGCAGAACTGTTCAAGTGCACATTGCCAATCATATCTGGTGTCTCTATAGCGTGCTTTTAAAACCAAAATTTGTTTTTCACTGTTATAGATTGAATAGCAGTTACTTGTCTTCAAGCGGGTGTGTCAGGCCTACAGTGTGTGCTCTGCAGCACTGTTCAAGTGCACATTGCCAATCATATCTGGTGTCTCTATAACGTGCTTTTAAAACCAAAATTCGTTTTTCACTGTTATAGATTGAATAGCAGTTACTTGTCTTCAAGCGGGTGTGTCAGGCCTACAGTGTGTGCTCTCCAGAACTGTTCCAGTGCACATTGCCAATCATATCTGGTGTCTCTATAGCGTGCTTTTAAAAACAAAATTTTTTTTTCACTGTTATAGATTGAATAGCAGTTTATTGTCTTCAAGCGGGTGTGTCAGGCCTACAGTGTGTGCTCTGCAGAACTGTTCAAGTGCACATTGCCAATCATATCTGGTGTCTCTTTAGCGTGCTTTTACAAAGAAAAAAGGTTTCCAGTGTAAGCTAATAGCAGCCAGTCAGTGTCCTTCAAGCGGCTCTGTCAGGCCTTCCTTCAGCGTGTGCCCTGCACAACCCTGCCAGCGTACTTTGACAGTTGCCACTCATATCTGGTGTCTCTTTAGCGTGCTTTTACAAAGAAAAAAGGTTTCCAGTGTAAGCTAATAGCAGCCAGTCAGTGTCCTTCAAGCGGCTCTGTCAGGCCTTCCTTCAGCGTGTGCCCTGCACAACCCTGCCAGCGTACTTTGACAGTTGCCACTCATATCTGGTGTCTCTTTAGCGTGCTTTTACAAAGAAAAAAGGTTTCCAGTGTAAGCTAATAGCAGCCAGTCAGTGTCCTTCAAGCGGCTCTGTCAGGCCTTCCTTCAGCGTGTGCCCTGCACAACCCTGCCAGCGTACTTTGACAGTTGCCACTCATATCTGGTGTCTCTATAGCGTGCTTTTACAACCAAAATTTTGTTTCCACTGTAATAGAAGAGCAGTTGCCTGCCTGCCAGCTTCTGTGTGGGGTTCACAGTGGATACTGTGCCCTCTTGCCCAGTGCCACCACTCATATCTGTTTTTACAATAGCTTAAGCTTTAGATTTAAAATAAATAATTTTTTTTCACTGTAATAGAAGAGCAGTTAGTTGTCTGCAAGCGTCTGGGTGTCAGGCCTACTTCAGCGTGTGCTCTGCAGACCTGTGCCAGCGTGCTTTGACAGTTGCCAATCATATTTGGTGTCTCTTTAGCGTGCTTTTACAAAGAAAAAAGGTTTCTAGTGTAAGCTAATAGCAGCCAGTCAGTGTCCTTCAAGCGGCTCTGTCAGTCCTTCCTTCAGCGTGTGCTCTCCAGAACTGTTCCAGTGCACATTGCCAATCATATCTGGTGTCGCTATAGCGTGCTTTTAAAAACAAAATTTTTTTTTCACTGTTATAGATTGAATAGCAGTTACTTGTCTTCAAGCGGGTGTGTCAGGCCTACAGTGTGTGCTCTGCAGAACTGTTCAAGTGCACATTGCCAATCATATCTGGTGTCTCTATAGCGTGCTTTTAAAAACAAATATTTTTTTTCACTGTTATAGATTGAATAGCAGTTACTTGTCTTCAAGCGGGTGTGTCAGGCCTACAGTGTGTGCTCTGCAGAACTGTTCAAGTGCACATTGCCAATCATATCTGGTGTCTCTATAGCGTGCTTTTAAAACCAAAATTTGTTTTTAACTGTTATAGATTGAATAGCAGTTACTTGTCTTCAAGCGGGTGTGTCAGGCCTACAGTGTGTGCTCTGCAGAACTGTTCAAGTGCACATTGCCAATCATATCTGTTGTCGCTATAGCGTGCTTTTAAAAACAAAATTTTTTTTTCACTGTTATAGATTGAATAGCAGTTACTTGTCTTCAAGCGGGTGTGTCAGGCCTACAGTGTGTGCTCTGCAGAACTGTTCAAGTGCACATTGCCAATCATATCTGGTGTCTCTATAGCGTGCTTTTAAAAACAAATTTTTTTTTCCCTGTTATAGATTGAATAGCAGTTACTTGTCTTCAAGCGGGTGTGTCAGGCCTACAGTGTGTGCTCTGCAGAACTGTTCAAGTGCACATTGACAATCATATCTGGTGTCTCTATAGCGTGCTTTTAAAAACAACATTTTTTTTCACTGTTATAGATTGAATAGCAGTTACTTGTCTTCAAGCGGGTGTGTCAGGCCTACAGTGTGTGCTCTGCAGAACTGTTCAAGTGCACATTGCCAATCATATCTGGTGTCTCTATAGCGTGCTTTTACAAAGAAAAAAGGTTTCTAGTGTAAGCTAATAGCAGCCAGTCAGTGTCCTTCAAGCGGCTCTGTCAGTCCTTCCATCAGTGTGTGCTCTCCAGAACTGTTCCAGTGCACATTGCCAATCATATCTGGTGTCTCTATAGCGTGCTTTTAAAAACAAAATTTTTTTTTCACTGTTATAGATTGAATAGCAGTTACTTGTCTTCAAGCGGGTGTGTCAGGCCTACAGTGTGTGCTCTGCAGAACTGTTCAAGTGCACATTGCCAATCATATCTGGTGTCTCTATAGCGTGCTTTTAAAACCAAAATTTGTTTTTCACTGTTATAGATTGAATAGCAGTTACTTGTCTTCAACCGGGTGTGTCAGGCCTACAGTGTGTGCTCTGCAGCACTGTTCAAGTGCACATTGCCAATCATATCTGGTGTCTCTATAACGTGCTTTTAAAACCAAAATTCGTTTTTCACTGTTATAGATTGAATAGCAGTTACTTGTCTTCAAGCGGGTGTGTCAGGCCTACAGTGTGTGCTCTCCAGAACTGTTCCAGTGCACATTGCCAATCATATCTGGTGTCTCTATAGCGTGCTTTTAAAAACAAAATTTTTTTTTCACTGTTATAGATTGAATAGCAGTTTATTGTCTTCAAGCGGGTGTGTCAGGCCTACAGTGTGTGCTCTGCAGAACTGTTCAAGTGCACATTGCCAATCATATCTGGTGTCTCTTTAGCGTGCTTTTACAAAGAAAAAAGGTTTCCAGTGTAAGCTAATAGCAGCCAGTCAGTGTCCTTCAAGCGGCTCTGTCAGGCCTTCCTTCAGCGTGTGCCCTGCACAACCCTGCCAGCGTACTTTGACAGTTGCCACTCATATCTGGTGTCTCTTTAGCGTGCTTTTACAAAGAAAAAAGGTTTCCAGTGTAAGCTAATAGCAGCCAGTCAGTGTCCTTCAAGCGGCTCTGTCAGGCCTTCCTTCAGCGTGTGCCCTGCACAACCCTGCCAGCGTACTTTGACAGTTGCCACTCATATCTGGTGTCTCTTTAGCGTGCTTTTACAAAGAAAAAAGGTTTCCAGTGTAACCTAATAGCAGCCAGTCAGTGTCCTTCAAGCGGCTCTGTCAGGCCTTCCTTCAGCGTGTGCCCTGCACAACCCTGCCAGCGTACTTTGACAGTTGCCACTCATATCTGGTGTCTCTATAGCGTGCTTTTACAACCAAAATTTTGTTTCCACTGTAATAGAAGAGCAGTTGCCTGCCTGCCAGCTTCTGTGTGGGGTTCACAGTGGATACTGTGCCCTCTTGCCCAGTGCCACCACTCATATCTGTTTTTACATTAGCTTAAGCTTTAGATTTAAAATAAATAATTTTTTTTCACTGTAATAGAAGAGCAGTTAGTTGTCTGCAAGCGTCTGGGTGTCAGGCCTACTTCAGCGTGTGCTCTGCAGACCTGTGCCAGCGTGCTTTGACAGTTGCCAATCATATTTGGTGTCTCTTTAGCGTGCTTTTACAAAGAAAAAAGGTTTCTAGTGTAAGCTAATAGCAGCCAGTCAGTGTCCTTCAAGCGGCTCTGTCAGTCCTTCCTTCAGCGTGTGCTCTCCAGAACTGTTCCAGTGCACATTGCCAATCATATCTGGTGTCGCTATAGCGTGCTTTTAAAAACAAAATTTTTTTTTCACTGTTATAGATTGAATAGCAGTTACTTGTCTTCAAGCGGGTGTGTCAGGCCTACAGTGTGTGCTCTGCAGAACTGTTCAAGTGCACATTGCCAATCATATCTGGTGTCTCTATAGCGTGCTTTTAAAAACAAATTTTTTTTTTCACTGTTATAGATTGAATAGCAGTTACTTGTCTTCAAGCGGGTGTGTCAGGCCTACAGTGTGTGCTCTGCAGAACTGTTCAAGTGCACATTGCCAATCATATCTGGTGTCGCTATAGCGTGCTTTTAAAAACAAATTTTTTTTTCACTGTTATAGATTGAATAGCAGTTACTTGTCTTCAAGCGGGTGTGTCAGGCCTACAGTGTGTGCTCTGCAGAACTGTTCAAGTGCACATTGCCAATCATATCTGGTGTCTCTATAGCGTGCTTTTAAAAACAAATTTTTTTTTTCACTGTTATAGATTGAATAGCAGTTACTTGTCTTCAAGCGGGTGTGTCAGGCCTACAGTGTGTGCTCTGCAGAACTGTTCAAGTGCACATTGCCAATCATATCTGGTGTCTCTATAGCGTGCTTTTAAAACCAAAATTTGTTTTTAACTGTTATAGATTGAATAGCAGTTACTTGTCTTCAAGCGGGTGTGTCAGGCCTACAGTGTGTGCTCTGCAGAACTGTTCAAGTGCACATTGCCAATCATATCTGGTGTCTCTATAGCGTGCTTTTAAAAACAATTTTTTTTTTTCAGTGTTATAGATTGAATAGCAGTTACTTGTCTTCAAGCGGGTGTGTCAGGCCTACAGTGTGTGCTCTGCAGAACTGTTCAAGTGCACATTGCCAATCATATCTGGTGTCTCTATAGCGTGCTTTTAAAAACAAATTTTTTTTTTCACTGTTATAGATTGAATAGCAGTTACTTGTCTTCAAGCGGGTGTGTCAGGCCTACAGTGTGTGCTCTGCAGAACTGTTCAAGTGCACATTGCCAATCATATCTGGTGTCTCTATAGCGTGCTTTTAAAACCAAAATTTGTTTTTCACTGTTATAGATTGAATAGCAGTTACTTGTCTTCAAGCGGGTGTGTCAGGCCTACAGTGTGTGCTCTGCAGCACTGTTCAAGTGCACATTGCCAATCATATCTGGTGTCTCTATAACGTGCTTTTAAAACCAAAATTCGTTTTTCACTGTTATAGATTGAATAGCAGTTACTTGTCTTCAAGCGGGTGTGTCAGACCTACAGTGTGTGCTCTCCAGAACTGTTCCAGTGCACATTGCCAATCATATCTGGTGTCTCTATAGCGTGCTTTTAAAAACAAATTTTTTTTTTCACTGTTATAGATTGAATAGCAGTTTATTGTCTTCAAGCGGGTGTGTCAGGCCTACAGTGTGTGCTCTGCAGAACTGTTCAAGTGCACATTGCCAATCATATCTGGTGTCTCTTTAGCGTGCTTTTACAAAGAAAAAAGGTTTCCAGTGTAAGCTAATAGCAGCCAGTCAGTGTCCTTCAAGCGGCTCTGTCAGGCCTTCCTTCAGCGTGTGCCCTGCACAACCCTGCCAGCGTACTTTGACAGTTGCCACTCATATCTGGTGTCTC
Source organism: Pelobates fuscus (assembly GCF_036172605.1). Taxonomy (NCBI): domain Eukaryota; kingdom Metazoa; phylum Chordata; class Amphibia; order Anura; family Pelobatidae; genus Pelobates; species Pelobates fuscus. The sequence continues at coordinate 159,299,646 of NC_086321.1, forward strand.
TATAGCGTGCTTTTACAACCAAAATTTTGTTTCCACTGTAATAGAAGAGCAGTTGCCTGCCTGCCAGCTTCTGTGTGGGGTTCACAGTGGATACTGTGCCCTCTTGCCCAGTGCCACCACTCATATCTGTTTTTGCAATAGCTTAAGCTTTAGATTTAAAATAAATAATTTTTTTTCACTGTAATAGAAGAGCAGTTAGTTGTCTGCAAGCATCTGGGTGTCAGGCCTACTTCAGCGTGTGCTCTGCAGACCTGTGCCAGCGTGCTTTGACAGTTGCCAATCATATTTGGTGTCTCTTTAGCGTGCTTTTACAAAGAAAAAAGGTTTCTAGTGTAAGCTAATAGCAGCCAGTCAGTGTCCTTCAAGCGGCTCTGTCAGTCCTTCCTTCAGCGTGTGCTCTCCAGAACTGTTCCAGTGCACATTGCCAATCATATCTGGTGTCTCTATAGCGTGCTTTTAAAAACAAATTTTTTTTTTCACTGTTATAGATTGAATAGCAGTTACTTGTCTTCAAGCGGGTGTGTCAGGCCTACAGTGTGTGCTCTGCAGAACTGTTCAAGTGCACATTGCCAATCATATCTGGTGTCTCTATAGCGTGCTTTTAAAAACAAATTTATTTTTTCACTGTTATAGATTGAATAGCAGTTACTTGTCTTCAAGCGGGTGTGTCAGGCCTACAGTGTGTGCTCTGCAGAACTGTTCAAGTGCACATTGCCAATCATATCTGGTGTCGCTATAGCGTGCTTTTAAAAACAATTTTTTTTTCACTGTTATAGATTGAATAGCAGTTACTTGTCTTCAAGCGGGTATGTCAGGCCTACAGTGTGTGCTCTGCAGAACTGTTCAAGTGCACATTGCCAATCATATCTGGTGTCTCTATAGCGTGCTTTTAAAAACAAATTTTTTTTTTCACTGTTATAGATTGAATAGCAGTTACTTGTCTTCAAGCGGGTGTGTCAGGCCTACAGTGTGTGCTCTGCAGAACTGTTCAAGTGCACATTGCCAATCATATCTGGTGTCTCTATAGCGTGCTTTTAAAACCAAAATTTGTTTTTAACTGTTATAGATTGAATAGCAGTTACTTGTCTTCAAGCGGGTGTGTCAGGCCTACAGTGTGTGCTCTGCAGAACTGTTCAAGTGCACATTGCCAATCATATCTGGTGTCTCTATAGCGTGCTTTTAAAAACAATTTTTTTTTTTCAGTGTTATAGATTGAATAGCAGTTACTTGTCTTCAAGCGGGTGTGTCAGGCCTACAGTGTGTGCTCTGCAGAACTGTTCAAGTGCACATTGCCAATCATATCTGGTGTCTCTATAGCGTGCTTTTAAAACCAAAATTTGTTTTTCACTGTTATAGATTGAATAGCAGTTACTTGTCTTCAAGCGGGTGTGTCAGGCCTACAGTGTGTGCTCTCCAGAACTGTTCCAGTGCACATTGCCAATCATATCTGGTGTCTCTATAGCGTGCTTTTAAAAACAAATTTTTTTTTTCACTGTTATAGATTGAATAGCAGTTACTTGTCTTCAAGCGGGTGTGTCAGGCCTACAGTGTGTGCTCTGCAGAACTGTTCAAGTGCACATTGCCAATCATATCTGGTGTCTCTATAGCGTGCTTTTAAAAACAAATTTATTTTTTCACTGTTATAGATTGAATAGCAGTTACTTGTCTTCAAGCGGGTGTGTCAGGCCTACAGTGTGTGCTCTGCAGAACTGTTCAAGTGCACATTGCCAATCATATCTGGTGTCGCTATAGCGTGCTTTTAAAAACAATTTTTTTTTCACTGTTATAGATTGAATAGCAGTTACTTGTCTTCAAGCGGGTGTGTCAGGCCTACAGTGTGTGCTCTGCAGAACTGTTCAAGTGCACATTGCCAATCATATCTGGTGTCTCTATAGCGTGCTTTTAAAAACAAATTTTTTTTTTCACTGTTATAGATTGAATAGCAGTTACTTGTCTTCAAGCGGGTGTGTCAGGCCTACAGTGTGTGCTCTGCAGAACTGTTCAAGTGCACATTGCCAATCATATCTGGTGTCTCTATAGCGTGCTTTTAAAACCAAAATTTGTTTTTAACTGTTATAGATTGAATAGCAGTTACTTGTCTTCAAGCGGGTGTGTCAGGCCTACAGTGTGTGCTCTGCAGAACTGTTCAAGTGCACATTGCCAATCATATCTGGTGTCTCTATAGCGTGCTTTTAAAAACAATTTTTTTTTTTCAGTGTTATAGATTGAATAGCAGTTACTTGTCTTCAAGCGGGTGTGTCAGGCCTACAGTGTGTGCTCTGCAGAACTGTTCAAGTGCACATTGCCAATCATATCTGGTGTCTCTATAGCGTGCTTTTAAAACCAAAATTTGTTTTTCACTGTTATAGATTGAATAGCAGTTACTTGTCTTCAAGCGGGTGTGTCAGGCCTACAGTGTGTGCTCTCCAGAACTGTTCCAGTGCACATTGCCAATCATATCTGGTGTCTCTATAGCGTGCTTTTAAAAACAATTGTTTTTTTTCACTGTTATAGATTGAATAGCAGTTACTTGTCTTCAAGCGGGTGTGTCAGGCCTACAGTGTGTGCTCTGCAGAACTGTTCAAGTGCACATTGCCAATCATATCTGGTGTCTCTATAGCGTGCTTTTACAAAGAAAAAAGGTTTCTAGTGTAAGCTAATAGCAGCCAGTCAGTGTCCTTCAAGCGGCTCTGTCAGTCCTTCCTTCAGCGTGTGCTCTCCAGAACTGTTCCAGTGCACATTGCCAATCATATCTGGTGTCTCTATAGCGTGCTTTTAAAAACAATTTTTTTTTTCACTGTTATAGATTGAATAGCAGTTACTTGTCTTCAAGCGGGTGTGTCAGGCCTACAGTGTGTGCTCTGCAGAACTGTTCAAGTGCACATTGCCAATCATATCTGGTGTCTCTATAGCGTGCTTTTACAAAGAAAAAAGGTTTCTAGTGTAAGCTAATAGCAGCCAGTCAGTGTCCTTCAAGCGGCTCTGTCAGTCCTTCCTTCAGCGTGTGCTCTCCAGAACTGTTCCAGTGCACATTGCCAATCATATCAGGTGTCTCTATAGCGTGCTTTTAAAACCAAAATTTGTTTTTCACTGTTATAGATTTAATAGTGTGTCAGGCCTACAGTGTGTGCTCTCCAGAACTGTTCCAGTGCACATTGCCAATCATATCTGGTGTCTCTATAGCGTGCTTTTAAAAACAAAATTTTTTTTTCACTGTTATAGATTGAATAGCAGTTTATTGTCTTCAAGCGGGTGTGTCAGGCCTACAGTGTGTGCTCTGCAGAACTGTTCAAGTGCACATTGCCAATCATATCTGGTGTCTCTTTAGCGTGCTTTTACAAAGAAAAAAGGTTTCCAGTGTAAGCTAATAGCAGCCAGTCAGTGTCCTTCAAGCGGCTCTGTCAGGCCTTCCTTCAGCGTGTGCCCTGCACAACCCTGCCAGCGTACTTTGACAGTTGCCACTCATATCTGGTGTCTCTTTAGCGTGCTTTTACAAAGAAAAAAGGTTTCCAGTGTAAGCTAATAGCAGCCAGTCAGTGACCTTCAAGCGGCTCTGTCAGGCCTTCCTTCAGCGTGTGCCCTGCACAACCCTGCCAGCGTACTTTGACAGTTGCCACTCATATCTGGTGTCTCTATAGCGTGCTTTTACAACCAAAATTTTGTTTCCACTGTAATAGAAGAGCAGTTGCCTGCCTGCCAGCTTCTGTGTGGGGTTCACAGTGGATACTGTGCCCTCTTGCCCAGTGCCACCACTCATATCTGTTTTTACAATAGCTTAAGCTTTAGATTTAAAATAAATAATTTTTTTTCACTGTAATAGAAGAGCAGTTAGTTGTCTGCAAGCGTCTGGGTGTCAGGCCTACTTCAGCGTGTGCTCTGCAGACCTGTGCCAGCGTGCTTTGACAGTTGCCAATCATATTTGGTGTCTCTTTAGCGTGCTTTTACAAAGAAAAAAGGTTTCTAGTGTAAGCTAATAGCAGCCAGTCAGTGTCCTTCAAGCGGCTCTGTCAGTCCTTCCTTCAGCGTGTGCTCTCCAGAACTGTTCCAGTGCACATTGCCAATCATATCTGGTGTCGCTATAGCGTGCTTTTAAAAACAAAATTTTTTTTTCACTGTTATAGATTGAATAGCAGTTACTTGTCTTCAAGCGGGTGTGTCAGGCCTACAGTGTGTGCTCTGCAGAACTGTTCAAGTGCACATTGCCAATCATATCTGGTGTCTCTATAGCGTGCTTTTAAAAACAAATTTTTTTTTTCACTGTTATAGATTGAATAGCAGTTACTTGTCTTCAAGCGGGTGTGTCAGGCCTACAGTGTGTGCTCTGCAGAACTGTTCAAGTGCACATTGCCAATCATATCTGGTGTCTCTATAGCGTGCTTTTAAAACCAAAATTTGTTTTTAACTGTTATAGATTGAATAGCAGTTACTTGTCTTCAAGCGGGTGTGTCAGGCCTACAGTGTGTGCTCTGCAGAACTGTTCAAGTGCACATTGCCAATCATATCTGGTGTCTCTATAGCGTGCTTTTAAAAACAAATTTTTTTTTTCAGTGTTATAGATTGAATAGCAGTTACTTGTCTTCAAGCGGGTGTGTCAGGCCTACAGTGTGTGCTCTGCAGAACTGTTCAAGTGCACATTGCCAATCATATCTGGTGTCTCTATAGCGTGCTTTTAAAACCAAAATTTGTTTTTCACTGTTATAGATTGAATAGCAGTTACTTGTCTTCAAGCGGGTGTGTCAGGCCTACAGTGTGTGCTCTCCAGAACTGTTCCAGTGCACATTGCCAATCATATCTGGTGTCTCTATAGCGTGCTTTTAAAAACATTTTTTTTTTTCACTGTTATAGATTGAATAGCAGTTACTTGTCTTCAAGCGGGTGTGTCAGGCCTACAGTGTGTGCTCTGCAGAACTGTTCAAGTGCACATTGCCAATCATATCTGGTGTCTCTATAGCGTGCTTTTACAAAGAAAAAAGGTTTCTAGTGTAAGCTAATAGCAGCCAGTCAGTGTCCTTCAAGCGGCTCTGTCAGTCCTTCCTTCAGCGTGTGCTCTCCAGAACTGTTCCAGTGCACATTGCCAATCATATCTGGTGTCTCTATAGCGTGCTTTTAAAAACAATTTTTTTTTTTCACTGTTATAGATTGAATAGCAGTTACTTGTCTTCAAGCGGGTGTGTCAGGCCTACAGTGTGTGCTCTGCAGAACTGTTCAAGTGCACATTGCCAATCATATCAGGTGTCTCTATAGCGTGCTTTTAAAACCAAAATTTGTTTTTCACTGTTATAGATTTATTAGCAGTTAGTTGTCTTCAAGCGGGTGTGTCAGGCCTACAGTGTGTGCTCTCCAGAACGGTTCCAGTGCACATTGCCAATCATATCTGGTGTCTCTATAGCGTGCTTTTAAAAACACATTTTTTTTCACTGTTATAGATTGAATAGCAGTTACTTGTCTTCAAGCGGGTGTGTCAGGCCTACAGTGTGTGCTCTGCAGAACTGTTCAAGTGCACATTGCCAATCATATCTGGTGTCTCTATAGCGTGCTTTTAAAACCAAAATTTGTTTTTAACTGTTATAGATTGAATAGCAGTTACTTGTCTTCAAGCGGGTGTGTCAGGCCTACAGTGTGTGCTCTGCAGAACTGTTCAAGTGCACATTGCCAATCATATCTGGTGTCTCTATAGCGTGCTTTTACAAAGAAAAAAGGTTTCTAGTGTAAGCTAATAGCAGCCAGTCAGTGTCCTTCAAGCGGCTCTGTCAGTCCTTGCTTCAGCATGTGCTCTCCAGAACTGTTCCAGTGCACATTGCCAATCATATCTGGTGTCTCTATAGCGTGCTTTTAAAAACAAATTTTTTTTTTCACTGTTATAGATTGAATAGCAGTTACTTGTCTTCAAGCGGGTGTGTCAGGCCTACAGTGTGTGCTCTGCAGAACTGTTCAAGTGCACATTGCCAATCATATCAGGTGTCTCTATAGCGTGCTTTTAAAACCAAAATTTGTTTTTCACTGTTATAGATTTAATAGCAGTTAGTTGTCTTCAAGCGGGTGTGTCAGGCCTACAGTGTGTGCTCTCCAGAACTGTTCCAGTGCACATTGCCAATCATATCTGGTGTCTCTATAGCGTGCTTTTAAAAACACATTTTTTTTTCACTGTTATAGATTGAATAGCAGTTACTTGTCTTCAAGCAGGTGTGTCAGGCCTACAGTGTGTGCTCTGCAGAACTGTTCAAGTGCACATTGCCAATCATATCTGGTGTCTCTATAGCGTGCTTTTAAAACCAAAATTTGTTTTTAACTGTTATAGATTGAATAGCAGTTACTTGTCTTCAAGCGGGTGTGTCAGGCCTACAGTGTGTGCTCTGCAGAACTGTTCAAGTGCACATTGCCAATCATATCTGGTGTCTCTATAGCGTGCTTTTAAAAACAAATTTTTTTTTCACTGTTTTAGATTGAATAGCAGTTACTTGTCTTCAAGCGGGTGTGTCAGGCCTACAGTGTGTGCTCTGCAGAACTGTTCAAGTGCACATTGCCAATCCTATCTGGTGTCTCTATAGCGTGCTTTTAAAACCAAAATTTGTTTTTCACTGTTATAGATTGAATAGCAGTTACTTGTCTTCAAGCGGGTGTGTCAGGCCTACAGTGTGTGCTCTCCAGAACTGTTCCAGTGCACATTGCCAATCATATCTGGTGTCTCTATAGCGTGCTTTTAAAAACATTTTTTTTTTCATTGTTATAGATTGAATAGCAGTTACTTGTCTTCAAGCGGGTGTGTCAGGCCTACAGTGTGTGCTCTGCAGAACTGTTCAAGTGCACATTGCCAATCATATCTGGTGTCTCTATAGCGTGCTTTTACAAAGAAAAAAGGTTTCTAGTGTAAGCTAATAGCAGCCAGTCAGTGTCCTTCAAGCGGCTCTGTCAGTCCTTCCTTCAGCGTGTGCTCTCCAGAACTGTTCCAGTGCACATTGCCAATCATATCTGGTGTCTCTATAGCGTGCTTTTAAAAACAATTTTTTTTTTCACTGTTATAGATTGAATAGCAGTTACTTGTCTTCAAGCGGGTGTGTCAGGCCTACAGTGTGTGCTCTGCAGAACTGTTCAAGTGCACATTGGCAATCATATCTGGTGTCTCTATAGCGTGCTTTTAAAAACAACATTTTTTTTTCACTGTTATAGATTGAATAGCAGTTACTTGTCTTCAAGCGGGTGTGTCAGGCCTACAGTGTGTGCTCTGCAGAACTGTTCAAGTGCACATTGCCAATCATATCTGGTGTCTCTATAGCGTGCTTTTACAAAGAAAAAAGGTTTCTAGTGTAAGCTAATAGCAGCCAGTCAGTGTCCTTCAAGCGGCTCTGTCAGTCCTTCCTTCAGCATGTGCTCTCCAGAACTGTTCCAGTGCACATTGCCAATCATATCTGGTGTCTCTATAGCGTGCTTTTAAAAACAAATTTTTTTTTTCACTGTTATAGATTGAATAGCAGTTACTTGTCTTCAAGCGGGTGTGTCAGGCCTACAGTGTGTGCTCTGCAGAACTGTTCAAGTGCACATTGCCAATCATATCAGGTGTCTCTATAGCGTGCTTTTAAAACCAAAATTTGTTTTTCACTGTTATAGATTTAATAGCAGTTAGTTGTCTTCAAGCGGGTGTGTCAGGCCTACAGTGTGTGCTCTGCAGAACTGTTCAAGTGCACATTGCCAATTATATCTGGTGTCTCTATAGCGTGCTTTTACAAAGAAAAAAGGTTTCTAGTGTAAGCTAATAGCAGCCAGTCAGTGTCCTTCAAGCGGCTCTGTCAGTCCTTCCTTCAGCGTGTGCTCTCCAGAACTGTTCCAGTGCACATTGCCAATCATATCTGGTGTCTCTATAGCGTGCTTTTACAAAGAAAAAAGGTTTCTAGTGTAAGCTAATAGCAGCCAGTCAGTGTCCTTCAAGTGGCTCTGTCAGTCCTTCCTTCAGCGTGTGCTCTCCAGAACTGTTCCAGTGCACATTGCCAATCATATCTGGTGTCTCTATAGCGTGCTTTTAAAAACAATTTTTTTTTTCACTGTTATAGATTGAATAGCAGTTACTTGTCTTCAAGCGGGTGTGTCAGGCCTACAGTGTGTGCTCTGCAGAACTGTTCAAGTGCACATTGCCAATCATATCTGGTGTCTCTATAGCGTGCTTTTACAAAGAAAAAAGGTTTCTAGTGTAAGCTAATAGCAGCCAGTCAGTGTCCTTCAAGCGGCTCTGTCAGTCCTTCCTTCAGCGTGTGCTCTCCAGAACTGTTCCAGTGCACATTGCCAATCATATCTGGTGTCTCTATAGCGTGCTTTTAAAAACAATTTTTTTTTCACTGTTATAGATTGAATAGCAGTTACTTGTCTTCAAGCGGGTGTGTCAGGCCTACAGTGTGTGCTCTGCAGAACTGTTCAAGTGCACATTGCCAATCATATCTGGTGTCTCTATAGCGTGCTTTTACAAAGAAAAATTTGTTTTTCACTGTTATAGATTGAATAGCAGTTACTTGTCTTCAAGCGGGTGTGTCAGGCCTACAGTGTGTGCTCTGCAGAACTGTTCAAGTGCACATTGCCAATCATATCTGGTGTCTCTATAGCGTGCTTTTACAAAGAAAAAAGGTTTCTAGTGTAAGCTAATAGCAGCCAGTCAGTGTCCTTCAAGCGGCTCTGTCAGTCCTTCCTTCAGCGTGTGCTCTCCAGAACTGTTCCAGTGCACATTGCCAATCATATCTGGTGTCTCTATAGCGTGCTTTTACAAAGAAAAAAGGTTTCTAGTGTAAGCTAATAGCAGCCAGTCAGTGTCCTTCAAGCGGCTCTGTCAGTCCTTCCTTCAGCGTGTGCTCTCCAGAACTGTTCCAGTGCACATTGCCAATCATATCTGGTGTCTCTATAGCGTGCTTTTAAAAACAATTTTTTTTTCACTGTTATAGATTGAATAGCAGTTACTTGTCTTCAAGCGGGTGTGTCAGGCCTACAGTGTGTGCTCTGCAGAACTGTTCAAGTGCACATTGCCAATCATATCTGGTGTCTCTATAGCGTGCTTTTACAAAGAAAAAAGGTTTCTAGTGTAAGCTAATAGCAGCCAGTCAGTGTCCTTCAAGCGGCTCTGTCAGTCCTTCCTTCAGCGTGTGCTCTCCAGAACTGTTCCAGTGCACATTGCCAATCATATCTGGTGTCTCTATAGCGTGCTTTTAAAAACAATTTTTTTTTCACTGTTATAGATTGAATAGCAGTTACTTGTCTTCAAGCGGGTGTGTCAGGCCTACAGTGTGTGCTCTGCAGAACTGTTCAAGTGCACATTGCCAATCATATCTGGTGTCTCTATAGCGTGCTTTTACAAAGAAAAATTTGTTTTTCACTGTTATAGATTGAATAGCAGTTACTTGTCTTCAAGCGGGTGTGTCAGGCCTACAGTGTGTGCTCTGCAGAACTGTTCAAGTGCACATTGCCAATTATATCTGGTGTCTCTATAGCGTGCTTTTACAAAGAAAAAAGGTTTCTAGTGTAAGCTAATAGCAGCCAGTCAGTGTCCTTCAAGCGGCTCTGTCAGTCCTTCCTTCAGCGTGTGCTCTCCAGAACTGTTCCAGTGCACATTGCCAATCATATCTGGTGTCTCTATAGCGTGCTTTTACAAAGAAAAAAGGTTTCTAGTGTAAGCTAATAGCAGCCAGTCAGTGTCCTTCAAGTGGCTCTGTCAGTCCTTCCTTCAGCGTGTGCTCTCCAGAACTGTTCCAGTGCACATTGCCAATCATATCTGGTGTCTCTATAGCGTGCTTTTAAAAACAATTTTTTTTTTCACTGTTATAGATTGAATAGCAGTTACTTGTCTTCAAGCGGGTGTGTCAGGCCTACAGTGTGTGCTCTGCAGAACTGTTCAAGTGCACATTGCCAATCATATCTGGTGTCTCTATAGCGTGCTTTTACAAAGAAAAAAGGTTTCTAGTGTAAGCTAATAGCAGCCAGTCAGTGTCCTTCAAGCGGCTCTGTCAGTCCTTCCTTCAGCGTGTGCTCTCCAGAACTGTTCCAGTGCACATTGCCAATCATATCTGGTGTCTCTATAGCGTGCTTTTAAAAACAATTTTTTTTTCACTGTTATAGATTGAATAGCAGTTACTTGTCTTCAAGCGGGTGTGTCAGGCCTACAGTGTGTGCTCTGCAGAACTGTTCAAGTGCACATTGCCAATCATATCTGGTGTCTCTATAGCGTGCTTTTACAAAGAAAAATTTGTTTTTCACTGTTATAGATTGAATAGCAGTTACTTGTCTTCAAGCGGGTGTGTCAGGCCTACAGTGTGTGCTCTGCAGAACTGTTCAAGTGCACATTGCCAATCATATCTGGTGTCTCTATAGCGTGCTTTTACAAAGAAAAAAGGTTTCTAGTGTAAGCTAATAGCAGCCAGTCAGTGTCCTTCAAGCGGCTCTGTCAGTCCTTCCTTCAGCGTGTGCTCTCCAGAACTGTTCCAGTGCACATTGCCAATCATATCTGGTGTCTCTATAGCGTGCTTTTACAAAGAAAAAAGGTTTCTAGTGTAAGCTAATAGCAGCCAGTCAGTGTCCTTCAAGCGGCTCTGTCAGTCCTTCCTTCAGCGTGTGCTCTCCAGAACTGTTCCAGTGCACATTGCCAATCATATCTGGTGTCTCTATAGCGTGCTTTTAAAAACAATTTTTTTTTCACTGTTATAGATTGAATAGCAGTTACTTGTCTTCAAGCGGGTGTGTCAGGCCTACAGTGTGTGCTCTGCAGAACTGTTCAAGTGCACATTGCCAATCATATCTGGTGTCTCTATAGCGTGCTTTTACAAAGAAAAAAGGTTTCTAGTGTAAGCTAATAGCAGCCAGTCAGTGTCCTTCAAGCGGCTCTGTCAGTCCTTCCTTCAGCGTGTGCTCTCCAGAACTGTTCCAGTGCACATTGCCAATCATATCTGGTGTCTCTATAGCGTGCTTTTAAAAACAATTTTTTTTTCACTGTTATAGATTGAATAGCAGTTACTTGTCTTCAAGCGGGTGTGTCAGGCCTACAGTGTGTGCTCTGCAGAACTGTTCAAGTGCACATTGCCAATCATATCTGGTGTCTCTATAGCGTGCTTTTACAAAGAAAAATTTGTTTTTCACTGTTATAGATTGAATAGCAGTTACTTGTCTTCAAGCGGGTGTGTCAGGCCTACAGTGTGTGCTCTGCAGAACTGTTCAAGTGCACATTGCCAATCATATCTGGTGTCTCTATAGCGTGCTTTTACAAAGAAAAAAGGTTTCTAGTGTAAGCTAATAGCAGCCAGTCAGTGTCCTTCAAGTGGCTCTGTCAGTTCTTCCTTCAGCGTGTGCTCTCCAGAACTGTTCCAGTGCACATTGCCAATCATATCTGGTGTCTCTATAGCGTGCTTTAAAAAATTTTTTTTTTTCACTGTTATAGATTGAATAGCAGTTACTTGTCTTCAAGCGGGTGTGTCAGGCTGTGAGGAACTGACTCTGCTGGGTTTCGAACCCTGGTTTACATGCTGCTAAACCTCTTCCTTACCACTACACCAGCCTGCCTTTTGCAAATGTACCTGAGATCTGGTAACCTTGACTCTATAAGCATTGGTATCAGTGACAAGTCTCTTCAGCTGTGTCTGGTCATGTGTCTGGTTCTTGGCCTATAAAAGCCACTTCCTGTCTCTGTACCTTTGCCAGATTATTGTGGTTCCTGTACTCTCTAATCAAGCTTGTTCCTGTTTCTCCTACCTGTTGCTGATTTTGGATCGTTTTGACTTTGCTGCTTCTCCTTCCCACTGACCTCGGCTTGCCTCACTACGATTATCATCTCTCTGTTCCAGTCTCCCATCTCTGCTTAAGACCAGAAGGCCACTCAAGGCTCAAGGGCTCAACCACCTGGGTAACGAGTGGCTACCTCTGGCAGAAAACATTGCTGATCTGGCTACTGGACTCCAACACTTTGCAACATCAATATCATTGCAGAATAATCTGGCCCATTCATGGAGACCGTCGGATCAGATTCTGCATTGGCCCAGCAGGTTGCTTATAATGCAAGAACTATGCAGACCCAGGCACAGACCATTCAAATGCTGCAAGATCAGGTAGCTGAACTGCAAAATGAAGTTCGATCAATGCATAGTGAGCTTACCAGCTACAGGGCACATGATGTTGCGGCTGCTGCTGCTACTACTGTTACACCTGCACAAGATGCCCGCTTGCCTCTACCAGAAAAATTTGGAGGAGACCGCAAAAAATGTAGGGGTTTCCTAAATCAATGCCGTTTGCATTTCATGATGTTACTGTCAGGATCGGGACAGGGATCCAACACGCAGAGTACAAACAGTAGCCAGATACGTATACCGGACCTTAGAATGGCCGGACTAACGTAAGTAGTACAGTATAGAATGGTCAAAGACAAGCCGAGGTCGAGGGTAACAGAAGACAGGTAAGCGAGAGACAAGCCGAATCAAGGGTAACAGAGATAAGCAGAGTAAGGTAAACAAGCCGGGTCAAAACCAAAAGGGATAATAGAATACACAAGCACTGAGTGACTAGAACAAGCTAGAACCACGACAGGGCAATGAGCTAATGAAAGAAGCTCTGTTAAATACCCTGTTCAGAGCAGTAACCACGCCTCCAAGGCGTCTTGATTGGTCCTGCAGCAATTGATTGACAGGTCGTTCCGGGGGAGTGTCCTGATGACTACTTCCTGCCTAGATGCTGTAAAAGGCAGTCACTCCCTCGCGGCCGGCCTAGCATGACCGGATAGACCGCGGGGAAGGGAGCCATCAGACCGTCTGGATGGAGGAACAGCTAAGTCTCTACCTCTTTCGGAGGTAGAGACCACAGGTACCCTGACAGTACCCCCCCTCTCAGATACGCCCACCGGGCGGAATGAACCGGGACGAGATGGGAAGCGAGAGTGATACGCCCTGCGGAGACGGGGAGCATGAACATCCTCCTGAGGTACCCAACTCCTCTCCTCAGGACCATATCCCTTCCAATCAACCAGATATTGTACTCTCCCCCGGGAGATTCGAGAATCAATAATAGAGTTAACCTCATACTCCTCCTGACCCTCCACCTGAACGGAGCGAGGAGGGGCTATTGTGGAGGAAAATCTGTTACATATGAGTGGTTTCAGCAATGAAACGTGAAACGAGTTCGGGATGCGTAAGGTATTAGGAAAAGCTAAACGATACGCAACTGGATTGATACGGGTCAGCACCCTGTAGGGTCCAATATAACGAGGAGCGAACTTCATGGATGGCACTTTTAAACGGATGTTCCTCGTGCTCAGCCATACCCTATCACCTGGAACAAAGACCGGAGCCGCCCTTCTACGTTTATCAGCATGTTTCTTAACCAACATAGAGTTGTGCACAAGGATTTGTCGAGTTTGATCCCACAACTTCCTCAAATTGGCAACATGAACATCAACCGACGGCACCCCCTGGGAAGGAGAATCCGAAGGAAGAATAGACGGATGAAAACCATAATTCATGAAGAAGGGGCTTGAATGAGTAGAATCGCAAACGAGATTGTTGTGTGCAAACTCCGCCCAAGGAATCAAACCGACCCAATCATCCTGGTGTTCAGAAACAAAGCATCGTAAATATTGTTAAATTTTCTGGTTGGTACGTTCAGCAGCTCCGTTAGACTGAGGATGATAGGCAGAAGAAAAGTTTAATTTAATACCAAGTTGAGAGCAGAAGGACCTCCAAAAGCGGGAAACAAATTGGGAGCCTCTGTCCGATACAATTTGAGAGGGTATCCCATGTAGGCGAAAAATCTCCTTAGCGAATATCTCTGCCAATTCGGGAGAAGACGGGAGTTTAGGCAGGGGAATGAAGTGTGCCATCTTAGTAAACCTGTCAACCACGGTGAGGATAACAGTCTGTCTTTTAGAGATAGGTAGATCGACAATAAAGTCCATGGCCAAACAGGACCATGGTGTTTCTGGAACCTCCAAGGGGTGCAGGAATCCACATGGAAGCGTATGGGGTTGTTTGGTTTTAGTACAAACTTCACATGCAGCGATGAACTCCTCAATATCCCTCCGTAAAGCAGGCCACCAGAAGTCCTTAGAGATCAATGCGTAAGTTTTGCGAATACCAGGATGTCCCGCCATCTTGCTATTATGTAAACACTGTAAAAGTTCCAGTTGAAGAGCAGGAGGAACGAAATGACGGCCCGCAGGAGTCTGTTTAGGTGCTAGATGTTGCAACTTAATGATCTCGGCCAGTAATGGAGAATGAATCCTGAGATTCGTATTAGCAATGATATTGCATTTCGGAACTATAGAAGAAAGAACTGGTTCAGGTACAGTAGAAGGTTCATATTGGCGAGATAATGCATCGGCTTTAGAGTTTTTAGAACCAGGTCTGTAAGTCAGTACATAATTGAAGTGAGTCAGGAATAAGGACCAACGAGCTTGTCTAGAGGATAAGCGCTTAGCCTCCCCAATATAGGACAAGTTTTTGTGGTCCGTCAAAATCGTAATAGGGTGTAGGGTCCCCTCCAACAAATGTCTCCACTCCTTTAAGGCTTTAATGACTGCTAACAGTTCCCTTTCCCCGATGTCATATCTGCTCTCAGGCCCAGAAAATTTCTTAGAGAAGAAACCACAAGGGTGTAACGGTTTATCCACCCCTAACCTTTGAGACAGAACAGCCCCAACTGCTGTCTCAGAGGCATCGACCTCAAGCAAGAAAGGCAGAGTCGTATCAGGATGGACTAGAATGGGAGCCGAGGCAAAAAGTTCCTTGAGAGTCTTGAAAGCACCAAGGGCTTCCTTAGACCAGAACTTAGTATCAGCCCCTTGTTTGGTAATATTGGTAATAGGCGCAATGATAGAGGAGTATCCTTTAATGAAGCGCCTATAGTAGTTGGAAAAAACAATAAACCTTTGGATAGCTTTGAGTCCTTTGGGCAAGGGCCAGTCTAAAATAGATTGGAGTTTTACAGGATCCATTTTAAAACCCTCCCCAGAAATCACGTATCCAAGAAAGTCTACCTGAGACTGATCAAAACTGCACTTCTCCAATTTGCAATATAGACCATGTTGCAGCAGCTTGTGTAATACCTTTCTGACCTGTCTATGGTGAGTCTCAATCTCCTTAGAGTGTATTAGTATGTCGTCCAGGTAAACAATAACACAATCATGCTGAAACTCCCTAAGTACCTCATTAATCAAATCTTGAAATACTGCAGGCGCATTGCATAGTCCAAATGGCATAACAGTGTATTCGTAATGGCCATACCGGGTATTAAATGCCGTCATCCACTCGTGACCTTGCTGGATTCTCACCAAATTGTAAGCCCCTCTGAGATCTAACTTGGTGAAGATTTTGGAGCCCTTAAGACGATCAAATAACTCGGTAATCAGTGGGATAGGATAGGCATTTCTGACAGTTATTTTATTCAAGCCTCGGTAATCGATACATGGTCTCAGCGTGCCATCCTTCTTCTTAATGAAAAAGAACCCAGCCCCGGCCGGAGAAGAAGACCTCCTGATGAATCCCTTTTCTAAATTCTCCCGAATATACTCCTCTAGAACCGAGTTTTCCTGAACAGACAAAGGATATACATGGCCCCTCGGAGGCATAGTGCCGGGTAGAAGCTTAATCTTACAGTCAAATGACCTGTGTGGAGGCAAAGAATCGGCATTCTTCTTGTCAAACACTGCCCTTAAGTCTAGGTAAAGGTCTGGTATTTGTCTTTCTGTGGACTGAGTAGGATTCTCCGGTATGTTAATATTAGCTAATGGAGAAACCTTGCACAAACACCGATCCTGGCAGCCCTGGCCCCACGAGAGTATCTCTCCTAACTCCCAATCGATAATAGGGTTATGTTTTTTCAACCATGGGTACCCCAGAACTATGGGAACGGAAGGAGACGAAATGAGCATAAGAGATAAATTCTCCACGTGTAGGATACCAACATTTAAATCAATGGGTATGGTCTCACGAAAGATAACAGGGTCTAGTAGTGGTCTACCATCTATGGCCTCAACGGCCAAAGGTGTCTCCGTTAGCTGGGATGGGAAATTGTTCTTACTAGCAAAGGCTTGGTCGATAAAATTCTCAGCAGCACCGGAATCTATCAATGCCATAGCCCTTACTACTTCCTTCCCCCAAGTTAAGGAAACTGGTAGCAGAAGCCTGTGATCTTTATAATTAGGAGTAGAGGACAAAATAGAAACACCCAAGGCCTGTCCTCTAGAGAGACTTAGGTGCGAGCGTTTCCCGGGCGGTTAGAACAGTTCGAGAGTAAATTACCCTTGGCCCCACAGTACATACACAAACCCTCTCTTCTCCTGTGCTGTCTTTCCTCCTCAGAGAGGCGGGTATATCCTATCTGCATAGGTTCAGTAAGCAAAGATATAGTGGAGTCAGGACTTGGAAAAGCGGGAGCTAACCTAAAAGAAGATCTCTGGTTCCTCTCTCGAGTGTTCTGTCTCTCTCTTAGACGTTCATCTATACGAGAGATGAACGAAATTAAATCCTCTAAATTCTCAGGGAGTTCTCTGGTAGCAACCTCATCAAGGATTACATCAGATAGGCCATTCAAAAATACATCCATATACGCCTGCTCATTCCACTTGATTTCTGCCGCCAGAGACCTGAACTCTAGTGCATAATCCACCAGTGTTCGGTTCTCCTGTCTCAGGCGCAACAGTAATCTGGCTGCATTAACCTTTCTACCTGGAGGGTCAAATGTTCTTCTAAAAGCAGCTACAAATGCGTTATAGTTATAAACTAATGGGTTATCATTCTCCCATAGTGGGTTGGCCCATCTCAGAGCTTTCTCAATGAGTAGGGTGATAATAAATCCTACTTTTGCCCTATCTGTAGGATAAGAGCGAGGTTGCAATTCAAAGTGGATACTAATTTGGTTTAAAAAACCACGACACTTCTCAGGAGCCCCACCATAGCGTACTGGGGGGGTAATGTGAGAAGAAGCACCCACTGTGGCTACCTCTAGACCTGAACCGACAGGAGAAACAGGGGTATTACGTATCTCCTCTGGTGGGTTATTGGCACAAGCTAATAGAGCCTGTAGCGCAAGCGCCATCTGATCCATTCTGTGATTCATGGCTTCAAACCTAGGATCAGGAGCAGCCAGCTTACTGTTTGTACTTGCAGGATCCATTGGCCCTGTCGTAATGTCAGGATCGGGACAGCGATCCAACACGCAGAGTACAAACAGTAGCCAGATACGTATACCGGACCTTAGAATGGCCGGACTAACGTAAGTAGTACAGTATAGAATGGTCAAAGACAAGCCGAGGTCGAGGGTAACAGAAGACAGGTAAGCGAGAGACAAGCCGAATCAAGGGTAACAGAGATAAGCAGAGTAAGGTAAACAAGCCGGGTCAAAACCAAAAGGGATAATAGAATACACAAGCACTGAGTGACTAGAACAAGCTAGAACCACGACAGGGCAATGAGCTAATGAAAGAAGCTCTGTTAAATATCCTGTTCAGAGCAGTAACCACGCCTCCAAGGCGTCTTGATTGGTCCTGCAGCAATTGATTGACAGGTCGTTCCGGGGGAGTGTCCTGATGACTACTTCCTGCCTAGATGCTGTAAAAGGCAGTCACTCCCTCGCGGCCGGCCTAGCATGACCGGATAGACCGCGGGGAAGGGAGCCATCAGACCGTCTGGATGGAGGAACAGCTAAGTCTCTACCTCTTTCGGAGGTAGAGACCACAGGTACCCTGACAGTTACCTAACCGTTTTCCATCTGAAAGAGAGAAGGTGGGATTTATTTTCTCCCTATTCAAAGATGAAGCCCTGGCTTGGGGCTCCCCTTTTCTGGAACAGGACAGTCCAGTCTTGGGAAATTTAAAAGACTTTCTTGAGGCCATGTGCCTAGTTTTTGATGACCCCAATCGCTGTGCTACAGCAGAAGCCACTCTCCTTCATTTTCATCAAGGGAGGCGCTCTGTGGCTGAATATGCTGCTGAATTCAGACAGTGGGTTGCTGATACTACTTGGAACCAATCAGCCCAGAGGTTCCACTTCAGAAGGGGTCTCTCAGAAGCTATAAAAGATGAGCTAGCTCGTGTTGATCTTCCTGTTGAGTTTGATGCATTTGTGCGGTTGGCTATCCGTATTGATCGGAGACTTTCAGAAAGAAGATTGGAAAGACAGGGCTCTTTTAAACCAAGTGCTACTCCTACTTTCTATTCAAGAATTTCTACTCCGACCCCACAAACACCTACAGACTCTGAACCTGAGGCTATGCAGGTAGATCTAATAAGAGGGTCATTATCCAATGAAGAAAAACAGTGGCGACGCACTCACAATTTATGCCTGTATTGTGGTAGTGCAGGGCATTATGCCATCAATTGCCCTAGCAAGTCTAAAAGAACAATAGCTATGACTGCTGAGGGTGCACAGATTCAACACCAATCCCAGATTTCAGACCAACTGGATTCTGTCACACAACCCTTGTTTTCTCTGGCTCAGGGTGAAGAGGGTATGATGACTCAACATCCTCATTTGGTGGTGCCTATCACTTTGCAATATGGTGATAATAAAATTTCAACTACAGCTATGATAGATTCTGGAGCAGGCGGAAACTTTATGGATATTAAATTTGCAGCAGGAAATAAAATTCAGTCTATCCCTAAATCTTCACCTGTGTTAATGGAAACAGTAGACGGTTCTCCACTTACGTCAGGCCCGGTTACACATGAGACTGTGCCCTTAAAATTTATTCTGGAAGTGAATCACCATGAGTCTATATCTTTCCACCTAATTTCCTCAACACAGTTTCCAGTGATTTTGGGTATACCCTGGCTTGCTCTGCATAACCCACAGATTGATTGGAAGACTAGAACTTTGTCCTTTCCTTCAGAACACTGCTTAATGAATTGTCAACCCTCTAAGGCAACACCTGTTGCCACAACAATTAATGAAATGGTTGATACAAACTTTACTAAGCTTCCTCTACAATATCGGGATTTTGCAGATGTCTGTGATAAGAAGAATGCTGATCAGCTTCCACCTCACAGGCCTTATGATTGCCCCATAGAGCTGCTACCTGGAGCTGCTATCCCATTTGGCCGTATATACTCCCTTTCTGAGCCTGAATTGAAAGCACTTCGTGAATACATACAAGAAAATCTTGCCAAAGGCTTTATTAGACCATCTACTTCTCCAGCAGGAGCTCCTATATTCTTTGTAGAAAAGAAAGATGGCAGTCTACGGCCATGTGTCGATTACAGGGACATTAATAAAATCACTGTTAAAAACCGCTATTCCTTGCCTCTCATTCCTGAACTTCTGGAGAGACTTCGTTCAGCTAAAATATTTACGAAGCTTGATCTACGGGGGGCATATAATCTGGTTCGCATAAGACCAAATGATGAATGGAAAACAGCTTTCAGAACCAGGTACGGACATTACGAATATCTAGTAATGCCATTTGGGCTTTGTAATGCCCCTGCAACTTTTCAGCATCTAATCAATGATGTACTACGGGATCTCCTGGATCAGTTTGTTGTGGCATATTTGGATGATATCCTGATATTTTCTGATAATCTTGAAAATCACAGAAAACAGGTCTGCATTGTTCTTGAGCGCCTTCGTACCCACCACCTATACATTAAACTGGAAAAATGTGAGTTTGAACAAACAGAAATTCAATTCCTGGGATATGTAATAACTCCTAAAGGTTTAAGTATGGACGCAAGTAAAATTAAAGCTGTGCTGGACTGGCCCATCCCCAAGAATGAAAAAGATATTCAGAGATTTGTGGGGTTTGCCAATTTTTGCAGGCGTTTCATTAAGAATTTCTCTGCCGTTATTACACCAATCACTGAACTTACACGTAAAGGGACTCCTTTTCAGTGGTCCAATAAGGCTGACACTGCATTTTCCAGATTAAAGACTCTGTTTACATCTGCCCCTATCCTGGTACATCCTCAGCCAGAATTGCCATTTACTGTAGAGGTAGATGCTTCTGATTCAGCTGTTGGGGCTATACTGTCTCAAAGGACTGGACCTAAGATGTTGTTACATCCATGTGCCTTCTATTCCCGCCAGATGTTACCAGCAGAAAGAAATTATGACATAGGGAATAAAGAACTTTTGGCTATAAAAGCTGCCTTTGCCGAATGGAGACATCTCTTGGAGGGAGCCACCCATCCAATTACTGTCCTCACAGATCACAAAAATCTGGAATGTATTCAATCAGCTAACAGACTGTCAGCCAGACAAGCACGCTGGTCCCTATTTTTCTCAAGGTTTAATTTTTTGATTTCATACCGCCCTGGTTCCAGAAATGGCAAGGCAGATGCCTTGTCTAGGATAGCTGACCCCCTCCATACTACAGTAACCAAAGCCACCATCTTGCCTGAGAGTAGATTTTTAGGAGTTACCTTTCCTTCTGATCTAATGTCTCGCATTAAAAAGGGCTACGCTGATGATTTTTCGTGATCCTCCTCGTGATCTTCATATGACCATGCTTAATGGGTTTTGGATTTTTCAACAACGTCTGTTTGTTCCAGAATCAGTGCGACTGGACGTTTTACATCTCTACCATGACTCAAAACCAGCAGGTCATCCAGGAATCTGAAAGACACAAGAACTACTTACCCGATCCTTTTGGTGGCCTAAATATTATGAGGATGTTAAGAAGTATGTGTCCTCTTGTGATGTATGTGCCAGACATAAGACTCCTCGCTCATCCCCTGTTGGCATGCTTCAGCCTCTTCCTATTCCTCATCGTCCCTGGGGATCTATATCCATGGACTTTATTGTGGAACTACCCCCCTCTAAGGAACACACTACCATTCTTGTTGTTGTGGACCGGTTAACTAAGATGAGTCATTTCATACCAGCTCGTGGTCTCCCTTCAGCTAAACAGACTGCTGACCTAGTTATTCGGGAAATATTTCGCTTGCATGGAGTGCCTGATGAAGTAATTTCTGACAGGGGAGTGCAGTTTACATCTCATTTTTGGAAATATTTTTGTTCTATTCTAGGTATTAATGTAAATCTGTCGTCAGCTTTTCATCCACAAAGTAATGGACAGACTGAGCGAACCAACCAGACGTTAGAACAATATTTGCGGTGCTATATTAGTTACCTGCAGGATGACTGGCTGGATTTTCTACCCACGGCGGAATTTGCCTATAACAATGCCCAACACTGCTCCACTTCTCTGAGCCCATTTTTTGCTAATTATGGTTACCATCCAACCTTTCTAGTGAGTCTCCCAATTACTACTTCCATTCCTGCAGTCACTGACCGGCTAACCGCCTTACGAGATTCCCAAGAACTGTTGAAGAAGACTCTTTCGGAGGCTCAGGAATGTTACAAAAGAGCTGCTGATAGGCATAGAAAGGAGGCCCCAGTTTATCATGTTGGTGACAAGGTTTGGCTGTCAACAAAGAATCTTAAGCTTAGGATTCCTTCTCATAAATTGGGTCAAAAGTTCATGGGACCTTTTGAGATCATCGCTCAGATCAATGCTGTCACCTTCCGTCTGCAACTTCCAGATTCCATGAAAATACATCCGGTGTTTCACGTTGCACTGCTTAAACCTTTTCATAAAAATACTTTCCCTGGTCGAGCCCTGCCTGCCCCACCACCAGTCCTCGTGGATGGTGAAGATGAATACGAGGTGGAAAAAATTCTTGACTCCAGGATATTCCGCAACAAGCTTCAATATTTGGTTCTTTGGAAAGGCTATGGTGAAGAGGATAGATCATGGGAACCAGTGGACAGGACAATATTCATGCTCCTGATCTTCTTCCGTCTTTCCATGCACAGTACCCTGCTAAACCAGGAAATAGGGCATCCAGAGGCTGCGCCTGTAGAGGTGGGAGTAATGTGAGGAACTGACTCTGCTGGGTTTGGAACCCTGGTTTACATGCTGCTAAACCTCTTCCTTACCACTACACCAGCCTGCCTTTTGCAAATGTACCTGAGATCTGGTAACCTTGACTCTATAAGCATTGGTATCAGTGACAAGTCTCTTCAGCTGTGTCTGGTCATGTGTCTGGTTCTTGGCCTATAAAAGCCACTTCCTGTCTCTGTACCTTTGCCAGATTATTGTGGTTCCTGTACTCTCTAATCAAGCTTGTTCCTGTTGATACCGGAGAAACTGACGGAAGCCAAGCACAGAGAGATGGACACAGGTTTCTTCAGGAAGGAAGAGATTCTTTATTGGATCACCGATCGGGACTCAGAGGGACTAGTGTCACCAAAATACAACAAGTTCTGAGCCCCGGACAATAGTGCAGGCTCCTTATATAGGCACATAACTCCTCCCATATTAAGCTCCACCCGCACATTCTCTTGACCAATCAATACAAATAAGAATTAACTTCCTGCTTGACCGCATGGCCTGTCCAGCACAATGGAGGAGGGGAATACTACATCCTGTATTCTTGCACATGCTCCGTACACTACTGATCGTATCTTGCCTCGTGCAACCAACTGATCGATACGTCAGCATATGCACGTACACATGCCACGTGGTAATCTCGGCCTACTAAATTTATTTTTACCGAGATTCCACCACATTCCCCCCTTTGATGCCTCTTGATATTTCACAATTACTTGAGGCATCACTTAACCTTAGTTTGCATACACCGCAAGTTACCTTGAACCAGACCAGACTTATCTTATGATGTGAATCTTCAACACTCATCTTCCTGCATTGGTTCTCCCTGATCTAGAGCCTCATATTTATAAATTGCCATTATCTGTGCAGCAGCCTTCCTCTCTGCTATATTTTCTATCAGGCTTTGCACAGACCTAACTACTAAGGGTATAAGACACGGCAGGAGTAGACACAACATTAAAATCAGTAGGACTCCACCTACCACTGCCTTAAGCCCTCCAAACCACTCATACCAGCTACCAAACCAACTACTTGGATTATACCCTTTCCATACCTGAGTAGGCACATGCGCTAGTTTAACCATATGGCTAGTAAGCTCAGCTATTGCTTGCCCTTCGTCATCTATTTGAAGACAGCAATTGCTCAGGTTAAGCTTCCCACATACACCTCCCTCAACTGCCAAAAGGTAATCCAAGGCTAATCTATTTTGGTAGACTGCTGTCCTCATCCTGGTATTATGCTTCGCTAGAAGATTGAGCGCTTGTGATGTCTCATTAGTAATAATCTCAACCACCGCCTGTAATCTTATAATACGGTTGAGCATATAAATAGGGGTTCTATAACCAAAGGTACCATCCTCTGCCCATGTGGCTGGCCCATAATAATCTATAATAAGCTGGGGAGGCCATTCATTATCTTCCCAGGCGCCTATCTCTATGGGTCCCCTTTTCTTCCTATGATTCACATCATATACTTTAACACCTAAAGTCTCACCTGTTTCAATAGGTAACAAGAAGAAGGATGGTTTGAGCATACCCAACACACATGCCCCTTCCCAGTCCTGTGGCAACTCCGAATAGGCTTTCTTACCACAGATCCAGTACAAATTTGCTGGGGCTCTCCAGGTAGATGTGATGGATAGATCAAACCACACATCCTTTAAATTGGCATATCTAGCAAACGGGTTAGATGGTTCTGAGACATTTGAAGCCGACCACCAAGTTGTATTCTTTGTATCATCATCATAAGCTTTTTGCCCTAGACAAGTTAATTCTCCTACAGAAGTATTATACATTATTCCTTTCCTTGCTATGCAAACATAACCTATGATGGAGGTCTTTAATCTCCACTCAGATTTACCTCTAACACTCATATGATAATCGGCTTGTGTAGATATTAATTGGTCAACTGCCTCAGAACCGGACATTACCTCCTTTGCTTCCCAAGGCCATTGTTCTCCCATGTTAGTACCTCCACACACATAGCAGTTGGTAACATTAAGACTACCGGCAATACTTTCGGCTAAATCAATGAACAGGTTTTTAGCATTATGGGGGATCTTATTATCTATACTCATCTCTTCATAAAAGGAATGGTATACTTGATGAGTTTGGGAGGATACCGTATCAGTCTCTATCCCTATAAACAATACTGTCCCAGGATCTAAACCCGTCCCATATATTTGAAACCCAAATAAATTACCATATTTGTCTAAGAACTTGTCGGGGTTATTTATAAGTATATGGACTGGATTGCATTCCATAGACTTACAATATGGGCTGGTAGGCAACTTAGTCACTATCATGTCCTTATCTACTGTCTGTCCCCAAGTTGCCCACCCCACACAAGACCAATATGGGCAAAAGTTATAATCTCTATTTGGGCATCTAGGACTCACATATTTATTTTTACTACTGGGACAAATATATTTATCATTAGACCCATACGTCCTCTCCCATCTAAGATCCCCACATACATTCCACGGCTTTCTACCACTTGATATCGCCTTACACGCATCAAATAGCAAAACACCCGAAGAATATACGGATTCTAATACTGTCTTGTTAATTAGGGTCCCCTGAGGATCTCCATTCCTGAGAGTCAACCAAATTGTACGAGGTTGATACTCCGGACTGAAGCACTTAGGTTCTCCTACTCCTAAATGGCACACACTATATTCTATATTTAGGTATCTACATCTTGATACATCTCCTTTACACTCGTATTGTGAATGCCAAATTAGGGTTTGGGAAATATGGTTACCTGTTCTTGTAGTCTTAATGCATACCTCACAGCTAGGAGTGTCGGTACCTCTACCTTCCTGAATATAAAAATACACATAAATAAACATTATCAAGAACACATCTTTCGTCGTCATCCTCAGTCTTCGTCCGTGCGAAGGCACCTCAGCTTCCAGGATGTAAGGGCTGCAGGGAATGGAGTTCTACTCGTCTTCACAGGAGTCCCTTCGAGACTTTCCCTGGCTTATATACTATACGTCGGTGGGCGGACAGGCTTTATTATGGCCTTCTCACTCACGCACCAAATCCCTGAAACAATAAAATTTTGTAATCCACAAAAGTTCCTCGTTACTCCGACTGAGTCGTGCGTTTTAACCGGATCTTGCAGGGATTCTCTGGATCTGCTGTAACTTGCCAAGAATCGACTGCTGCTGCTTTAACCCTGGAGTGATGTATCCACGGAGTCACTTCGGCTACTTTTATCGCTGTAGGGGTAGACAAAAGAACAACATAAGGACCTCTCCACTTGGGCCCTAACGGTACATTATTCCACTCTTTAATCCACACTTGGTCTCCTGGATGATAACTATGAACAGGGGGATATATATTCACAGGTAATCTATCTTGTACCCATTTCTGTACCTCCTCCATAGTCTTACCCAACTCTACAACCTGCTGCCGGGTAATTCCTTCTCCCAACTGACTCAAGTCCCCCCTTAAGTTACCAAGTACGGGAGGTGGTCGCCCATACATGATTTCAAAAGGAGAGAGGCCCATCCTTCTGGTAGGGGTACTGCGGATTCGCAATAAAGCTAGGTTGGGTTTCCTGACACATTTTAGCCAACTGATTCTTAATAGTTCTATTCATTCTCTCTACCTTACCAGAACTCTGGGGTCTATATGCCATATGAAGCCTCCACTTTATACCAAGCATATGAGTCAGTTGTTGTAGGCACTGATGAACAAAAGCTGGACCATTGTCCGATCCTATAGAGCAAGGTAGTCCATATCGGGGTATTATTTCTCGTAGCAGGAATCTCACAACTTCTCCTGCTTTCTCTGTACGAGTAGGACATGCTTCTACCCAGCCTGAATAGGTGCACACAATTACCAGCAGGTAACGATGTCCACCCGATTTAGGCATCACTGTATAGTCAATTTGTAAATCGGACATGGGGAGTCCCCCCATAAACTGGACTCCTGGTGGCTTTACTGGTCCTTGTCTTGCATTATTTTTAGCACACGTTACACATCTTCGTACAATGGCCTGAGTCAAGTTGGACAATCTTGGTATGTAGAAATGTTTTCTGAGAGATTCTTCTGTGCTGTCTCTCCCAGAATGTGTCCCGTTGTGATAATTTTGGACAATTTCTACCGCTAGTGATGCCGGAATGACTATTCTTCCATCTTCTAACTGATACCATTTGTTCTCCAAATACTTTCCAGGTTCAGTCTTTAACCACTCCTCTTCTTGAGCTGTATAAACTGGAGTCCATTGAGACAGTGGAGTTGGTATAAGAGCAGCTATATGCCCCACATATTCCTGTCTTCCCGATTCAGCGGCACGCTTAGCTGCACCATCTGCCATCCGATTTCCCTTGGTTACATCACCATCTCCTCTCAGATGCGCTCGACAATGTATGATACCGACTTCTTTCGGCTCCCACACTGCTTCCAATAGTTGTAGGATTTCAGCTGCATACTTGATTTCTTTGCCTTCTGAATTCAATAGTCCTCTTTCTTTATACAAAGCTCCGTGGGCATGAGTGGTTAAAAACGCATACTTGGAGTCCGTGTAGATGTTCACTCTTAAACCTTCAGCCAATTGTAACGCTCGTATCAGTGCTATCAATTCTGCCTTTTGTGCTGATGTTCCTTTCGCCAGTGGCCGAGCTTCTATCACCTTGTCTATTGTTGTTACTGCATATCCTGCATAGCGGATCCCTTCTTTCACATAACTACTGCTGTCGGTATAATATTGAACATCGGGGTTCTGGATGGGAAAATCACGAAGATCTGGTCTACTTGAAAATACTTCATCCATTACTTCCAAACAATCATGTTGACTTTCAGTAGGTTGTGGCAAAAGGGTAGCTGGATTTAAGGTGTTTACAGTCTCTAAATGCACTCTTGGGTTTTCACACAACATTGCTTGATACTTGGTCATACGGCTGTTACTAAACCAATGATTTCCTTTGTAATCCAACAACGTCTGTACTGCATGTGGAACTCGTACATAAAGTTCTTGACCCAGAGTGAGTTTATCGGCTTCAGCTACTAGCAGGGCGGCTGCAGCTACGGCTCTTAGACAAGGTGGAAGTCCGCTGGCCACTGCATCCAGTTGCTTAGACATGTAGGCCACAGGTCTTTACCATGATCCCAAGTACTGTGTCAATACTCCCACAGCCATTCTTCTTTGCTCATGTACATAAAGGTAGAATGGTCGTGTGTGATCAGGTAGACCTAATGCTGGGGCACTCATCAAAGCCTTCTTCACATCTTCAAATGCCGTTTGCTGTTCTTGAGTCCATAAGAAGGGGTCGTGCTCTGTACCTTTGATAGCTGCATACAGAGGTTTTGCCAGTATCGCGTAGCTGGGAATCCATATCCTACAGAAGCCTGCTGCCCCCAAGAATTCTCGCACTTGTCTTCTATTCTTGGGTATCGGTATTTGGCACACAGCTTCTTTTCTCTCTGGCCCCATAATTCTTTGACCTTCAGAGATATGGAATCCCAGATATTTGACAGTTGGCAAACACAACTGAGCCTTCTTTCTAGACACCTTGTATCCTGCCTTCCAGAGAATGTGTAGTAGATCGTGCGTTGCTTGCTGACATATTTCCTTTGTAACTGCTGCTATCAACAAGTCATCTACATATTGTAACAATACACACTCTCCTGGGATGGACTCGAAATCCAGTAGATCTTGACTTAGAGCTGAACCAAATAGGGTAGGTGAATTTTTAAACCCTTGGGGCAGTCTTGTCCAAGTCATTTGGCGTTTTGAGCCCGTTACAGCGTTCTCCCATTGGAAAGCGAAAATATATTGACTTTCGGAGGCAAAAGAAGGCATCTTTGAGGTCTAAGACTGTAAAGTAAGTAGCCCCGCCCGGAATTAAAGCAAGCAGGTTATATGGATTGGGCACAACTGGATGTATACTAACAACCGCATCATTGACTGCTCTCAAGTCCTGCACAGGTCGATACTCATCTGTACCGGGCTTTTGAACAGGCAGCAATGGGGTGTTCCAGGGGGAAGTACAGAATTTTAGGATACCATACCGTATGAACTTATCCAGATAAGATTGGATGTTCTTCTTAGCCTTCTGCGGGATGTGATATTGTCTTAGGCTCACTGGATAAACCCCAAGTTTTAGTTCAATTTTAATAGGTGGAATATTGCGGGCCAGTCCTGGTGGGTTGTTCTCTGCCCAAACTCCTGGTATGTTGAATAAAGACTCATCACTCCTAGGGTTTTGGCTAGTCAACGCTGTATAAAGTCGCCACTCTTCTTCCTTTGGTACGGATAATGTCATAATACCTGAAGGTCCATTAAACTTTAAGGATGTTGTTCCATTTGGTAGGAACGTAATCTGCGCTTGTAATTTAGATAGCATATCACGTCCCAGCAATTGGACTGGACATTCAGGCATATAAAGGAATTGATGTTTTACTACGTGGCCTCCCAATGTACAGAGTCGACTTTTAAGAACCGTTTTTTCAGCACTTCTTCCAGTTGCTCCTATTACAGTAATAGTCCTTCCAGATGGAGGAGCAACTAGATTAGTCACCACTGAATGTTCAGCACCAGTGTCGATCATGAACGCACTCCTTTTTCCCCCTATTGATACATCGACCATAGGCTCCGCTCGACCAAGGGGGATGGAGCCCGGTCGGTATCAATAGTCCTCCAT
The DNA here is from genome assembly GCF_036172605.1 of Pelobates fuscus. Lineage (NCBI taxonomy): Eukaryota > Metazoa > Chordata > Amphibia > Anura > Pelobatidae > Pelobates > Pelobates fuscus. Next base: position 159,328,129 of record NC_086321.1, read on the forward strand.
GACCGTGTCAGCCAATCCTACAAAGTCCCTACCTTCTCTATCGCGGGACCTTTGCGCTGCTGGAAAATACCTATCTTCCCTAACACTTCCTCTGTTCCCATTGCTCCCTCTATTACCATTACTCCCTCCGGGGCCTCCTCTACCTCTCGCTCTGCCTCTAAAGTTTCCATAACCTGTCCTAGGTCTGTCTCTCTCACACTGTTCTCTTCGCGGACACTCATTTCTCCAATGCCCTTCTTCCCTACAGTATGCGCACTGATTTCTACTTAGAGGTTCCTCATTCCACTTACTATCGCCTCTATCTGGGCCCCGTCTATCTACGCCTGCGATCGCTACCGCTAGCATATCTGCCTTTCTACGCATCTTGCGCTCTTCCTCTTTCTTACTTTCTGTTTCCCTGTTCATGTATACTTTATTCGCTACCTCCATTAGTTGGGTGATAGACATACCTGCAAACCCTTCTAACTTCTGTAGCTTGCGCTTAATATCTCCGTAAGCTTGGCTGACAAAGGCGGAGTTCACCATTCGGGAATTATCTGCGTCTTCCGGATTAAAGGGGGTATACAAGCGGTATGCCTCCAATAATCGGTCATAAAAGACACTGGGCGCTTCATCACTTTTCTGAATCACCTCAACTGTCTTCGACATATTAATGGCTTTCTTTCCTCCAGCTTTCATGCCAGCAATTATAGCGTCTCTATAGGCTCTGAGTTGAACCATATCAGCACCATTTACATTCCAGTCGGGATCGGTGTTAGGATAATGTGTTGCGGCCCATGCTGATGGATTGGCTTGATTCAAAGCACGGGCTTTATCCTCTAGCGCTTTAATGGCCGCTTGATTAATTCTTGTCCTTTCCTCATTATTGAACAAAGTCATTAATAACTGCTGGCAATCAGCCCATGTCGGGTTATGTGTCTGAACTATCGAGGTGAACAGATCAGTCATAGCTTGTGGTTTCTCGGTATACGAGGAATTGTGGGTCTTCCAATTCAAGAGATCGGTAGTCGTGAACGGGACATATACGAAGACTGGGTCAGCATGTGCCATTTGACCTGCGGCATCGATATAGGCTGACCCGGGATTCAGACGAAGAGGCATCTGATAATGTTTTAATTGTTGGGTACCGGTCAGTTGTCGGGTTAGTATGGGGCTACGTGGAGGGGCGTCAGTTAGAGGTTCCGGTCGGGGGGTAATAAAACATGAGGATGTGGGAGCTTGGTTTTGGGAAAAGTTAGTAAAAAGAACACTTCGAGCTGAGCTAGAAGAAGCTTGACCGGAAGTCTGAAGTGGCGCCAAATCAGGATATTCAGATCTAATGGGGGTTGGCTCTGGTTCCGGAAGGGGAGATTTAGTACGAGAGGGGGTGGATTCTGTACTGGAGGAGGAAGCGGATGGGGGCAATGGGGGAAGGGGTGCAGGACTTCCTGCATTTGCGTCACTTCCTCTTAACGGAAAGTAAGGGGGCGGCAAAGGGATCTCGGACTCAGGGGGCGTGTCCAAAATGGGCCTAACACCGGTCCTAGTGGACAAACAAGTCCTAGCCACCATGAGGCGACATTGCTCCTCGTGGCATGTCTGAATCCATTTTGGCGAGTCATTTACGGCCTGTCTCCAACAATCAATATAAGGAAACTGCCCGTAAAGTTCAGGCCTACCCGATACAGCCACGTGTAAGCGCTGTACCAGAGTTGGATCCAAACTGCCACGTGGCGGCCATGCCGCAACCAAAGTAGGCCACTCCCTAGTACACAAAGTGACCAAACGTACAGGAGACATTTTAACCCCCAAATCACATGTCTTGAATCCCTTTTTAAAATTCTTCACCATACAACCTAAGGGATCCGGAATCGTTGACTGCGACGCGCCCATACTTATCAATGGAACGTCGTTGACAACGAATACTATGCACGCGTACTATTCAACAATCACAGCCGTTTCCTCTGGCAACAGCACCACGTGGTACGGTTACCAAGTGAAACGTACACAATAACACAATAAACACTCAGGGAATTCCCGTACACACACAGCTGTTACACCAGTCACTAGATAATCAATATTATGCCCTTTGGCGAAACTATACAGTCACCCACGCTATAATTCTCTATATACGAATTACCCGTCTATAACACACCCCAGTAACATCGTCTTTTACAAATAGCGGTTACAGTACGGTTAGCATAGGTCAAAGCACAATTTAAGGTCACAATACAATTATTAGTGGTTATGGTGTTAAACATGCAATATACGACAATGATTAGTACTTATATACAGTGTCAGTAAATATACAGGGTTATGGTACCGTGCACTATAATACAGCAACACACTATTAACACTCTCGCTAGACGGCTGAGCTCGCGCTATCTAACAAGATATACACTTTACTAAACAATCTTTATCACATTTACAATTCCCAACTAAACTATTGGCCAGTACCTTGAATGGACTACCTAAAACTATCTACATCCGTTTTGGTTAGCCACACTGCCCAAGCACCACATATAGCGAGCTAGAGGACCGAATTTACACAGACGCCTCTTAGTCGATTACTATCAAAAATCTAGTGGGTTCCAAATTTACACGCCTTCCCACTTAGCCAAGATAGGTTGAGAGCTAGCGAACCGAATTTACACAGACGCCGCTTAGTCTCCCGGTCCCTCCGACCTAGCGAACAAAATATACACCCTAGAACGCTAGTCTAGACAAGACACCGGTGTCCGGCTAGGGCTATTTACACCAGAGCCCCGCCTGACTAACAAAATCAAACGGTCTGACTAAAGAGCGTTCGATCGAGCGGTGCGGCTTTCGCTCCTTCCCTCCGACAGAGGGGGCAGATTCCATACACCAATAACCCCTTATGGGCCTACCGCACAATCGGTATACCCCTAGTGGGTCTGCCATCTAAAACAGCAGTTGTCTTACCTCCTCGTTCCTGAACCTGAGTTCACACTCATCGACGGGGACACCCCAGCACTTCTTACGTAGAGGCCGATGATCTCCTGGACAACAGACCAGTGGCGCTGAGACGAAGGGAGGTCCACGCAGAAGTTCAGAGGTGCAGCCGTAGAGAACGTGGGCAAAGATAGACCGTCTCACGCCTCTGCCTCTCAGCTACCGTTGAACGATGAGCTTCCCGGCCAATGCACGAAATGATACCGGAGAAACTGACGGAAGCCAAGCACAGAGAGATGGACACAGGTTTCTTCAGGAAGGAAGAGATTCTTTATTGGATCACCGATCGGGACTCAGAGGGACTAGTGTCACCAAAATACAACAAGTTCTGAGCCCCGGACAATAGTGCAGGCTCCTTATATAGGCACATAACTCCTCCCATATTAAGCTCCACCCGCACATTCTCTTGACCAATCAATACAAATAAGAATTAACTTCCTGCTTGACCGCATGGCCTGTCCAGCACAATGGAGGAGGGGAATACTACATCCTGTATTCTTGCACATGCTCCGTACACTACTGATCGTATCTTGCCTCGTGCAACCAACTGATCGATACGTCAGCATATGCACGTACACATGCCACGTGGTAATCTCGGCCTACTAAATTTATTTTTACCGAGATTCCACCACACTGTTTCTCCTACCTGTTGCTGATTTTGGACCGTTTTGACTTTGCTGCTTCTCCTTCCCACTGACCTCGGCTTGCCTCACTACGATTATCATCTCTCTGTTCCAGTCTCCCATCTCTGCTTAAGACCAGAAGGCCACTCAAGGCTCAGGGGCTCAACCACCTGGGTAACGAGTGGCTACCTCTGGCAGAAAACATTGCTGATCTGGCTACTGAACTCCAACACTTTGCAACATACAATATCATTACACAGGCCTACAGTGTGTGCTCTGCAGAACTGCTCAAGTGCACATTGCCAATCATATCTGGTGTCTCTATAGCGTGCTTTTAAAAACAAAGTTTTTTTTTCCACTGTTATAGATTGAATAGCAGTTACTTGTCTTCAAGCGGGTGTGTCAGGCCTACAGTGTGTGCTCTGCAGAACTGTTCCAGTGCACATTGCCAATCATATCTGGTGTGTCTATAGCGTGCTTTTAAAAACAAATTTTTTTTTTCACTGTTATAGATTGAATAGCAGTTACTTGTCTTCAAGCGGGTGTGTCAGGCCTACAGTGTGTGCTCTGCAGAACTGTTCAAGTGCACATTGCCAATCATATCTGGTGTCTCTATAGCATGTTTTTACAAAGAAAAAAGGTTTCTAGTGTAAGCTAATAGCAGCTAGTCAGTGTCCTTCAAGCGGCTCTGTCAGTCCTTCCTTCAGCGTGTGCTCTCCAGAACTGTTCCAGTGCACATTGCCAATCATATCTGGTGTCTCTATAGCGTGCTTTTAAAAACAAAAACATTTTTTTCACTGTTATAGATTGAATAGCAGTTACTTGTCTTCAAGCGGGTGTGTCAGGCCTACAGTGTGTGCTCTGCAGAACTGTTCAAGTGCACATTGCCAATCATATCTGGTGTCTCTATAGCGTGCTTTTAAAAACAAATTTTTTTTTTCACTGTTATAGATTGAATAGCAGTTACTTGTCTTCAAGCGGGTGTGTCAGGCCTACAGTGTGTGCTCTGCAGAACTGTTCAAGTGCACATTGCCAATCATATCTGGTGTCTCTATAGCGTGCTTTTACAAAGAAAAAAGGTTTCTAGTGTAAGCTAATAGCAGCCAGTCAGTGTCCTTCAAGCGGCTCTGTCAGTCCTTCCTTCAGCGTGTGCTCTCCAGAACTGTTCCAGTGCACATTGCCAATCATATCTGGTGTCTCTATAGCGGGCTTTTAAAAACAAATTTTTTTTTTCACTGTTATAGATTGAATAGCAGTTACTTGTCTTCAAGCGGGTGTGTCAGGCCTACAGTGTGTGCTCTGCAGAACTGTTCAAGTGCACATTGTCAATCATATCTGGTGTCTCTATAGCGTGCATTTAAAACCAAAATTTGTTTTTCACTGTTATAGATTGAATAGCAGTTACTTGTCTTCAAGCGGGTGTGTCAGGCCTACAGTGTGTGCTCTCCAGAACTGTTCCAGTGCACATTGCCAATCATATCTGGTGTCTCTATAGCGTGCTTTTAAAAACAATTTTTTTTTTCACTGTTATAGATTGAATAGCAGTTACTTGTCTTCAAGCGGGTGTGTCAGTGTCAGGGTACCTGAAGTCTCTACCTCCGAGAGAGGTAGAGACTTAGACGTCTATCCGTCCGGACGGGCTGTTTCCTCTGTTCCTCGCGGTCCACCCGGTCACGTAAACGCCGGCCGCGAGGGAGTCACTTCCTTTTGTAGCAGGACGTCCGGAAACTGACGTCATGACGCCAGCCCGGAACGACCTGTCACTCAATCCTTTAGAGACTAATCAGATCTCGTCGGAGGCGTGTCTATCCCTCCGAGCCAGGGTATTTAAACTTGCTTCTCCCATTTGCTCATTGCCCTGTCGTGGTTCTAGCCTGTCTAGTCACACAGTGCTCTGGTATTTTCTGTTATCCCTTTGGTTCCGACCCGGCTTGTTTGACTTACTCTGTTTACCTCTGTTATCCTTGACCCGGCTTGTTCCTCACTTACCTGTCCTCTCGTTCCCTCGGCTTGTCTCTGACCATTCTCTATACTCTCCGTACGTTAGTCCGGCCATTCTAAGGTCCGGTATACGTATCCTGTACCTGTTTGTACTCTGCGTGTTGGATCCCTGTCCCGATCCTGACATTACGACAGGGCCAATGGATCCTGCAAGTACAAACAGTCAGCTTGGTCCCTCTGATCCTAGGTTCGAAGCCATGGAACACAGAATGGACCAAATGGCACTAGCGCTACAGGCGTTATTATCTCGTGCCAATAATCCACCAGAGGAGACACGTACTACGTCTATCTCCCCTGTAAGTTCTGGCCTAGAGGTAGCTACTGTAGGTGCCTTCTCCCGCATTACCCCACCAGTACGTTATGGTGGTTCACCTGAAAAGTGTCGTGGTTTTTTAAACCAGATTAGTATCCACTTTGAATTGCAACCTCGTTCCTATCCTACTGATAGGGCAAAGGTTGGATTTATTATCACCTTACTCATTGAGAAAGCTCTGAGATGGGCCAACCCACTATGGGAGAACGATAACCCGTTAGTATATAATTATAATGCCTTTGTAGCTGCCTTTAGAAGAACTTTTGACCCCCCTGGTAGAAAGGTCAATGCAGCCAGATTACTGTTGCGCCTGAGACAGGAGAACCGAACTCTCGTGGATTATGCACTAGAGTTCAGGTCTCTGGCGTCAGAAGTTAAGTGGAATGAGCAGGCTTATATAGATGTATTTTTGAACGGGCTATCAGACGTAATCCTTGATGAGGTTGCTTCTAGAGAACTCCCTGAAAATTTGGAGGATTTAATTTCGTTCATTTCTCGTATTGATGAGCGTTTAAGAGAGAGACAAAACACTCGAGAGAGGAACCTTAGACCTTCCTTTAAATTAGCTCCCGCATTTCAAAGTCCTGATTCCACTACCTCACTGTTTCCTGAACCTATACCTCAGAAGAAGAGAGACAGTACAGGAGAAGAGAGGGATTATGCATGTATTGTGGAGTCAGAGGTCACTTACGCCTGAATTGTCCTAATCGTTCGGGAAACGCTCGCACCTAAGTTTCTCTAGAGGACAGGCCTTGGGTGTTTCTATTTTGTCCTCTACTCATAATTATAAAGATCACAGGCTTCTGCTACCAGTTTCTTTAACTTGGGAGAAGGGAGTACTAAAGACTATGGCTTTGATAGATTCCGGAGCTGCTGAGAATTTTATCGACCAAGCCTTTGCTACTAAACACACTGTCCCATCCCAGTTAAGGGATACACCCTTGGCCGTTGAGGCCATAGATGGTAGACCTTTACTTGAGCCTGTTATCTCCCGTGAGACTATACCCGTTAACTTAACTGTTGGTATCTTACACGAGGAGAACTTATCACTTATGCTAATTTCGTCCCCTTCGGTCCCCATAGTCCTGGGGTACCCATGGTTAAAAAGACATAACCCTATTATCGATTGGGAGTTAGGGGAGATACTCTCATGGGGTCAGGGCTGCCAGGAGAAGTGTTTATGCAGGGTTTCCCCATTGGCTGTAATAAACACACCGGGTAGTTCCACTCAGTCTACAGAGGGACAGATACCGTTCATCTACCAGGACTTAAAAGCAGTATTCGACAAGAAGAATGCCGATACCTTACCTCCACACAGGTCATTTGATTGTAAAATTAAGCTTCTACCTGGTACTATTCCTCCGAGGGGCAATGTATATCCTCTATCCACTCAAGAGAACTCAGTTCTAGAGGAATATATTCGTGAGAATCTAGAAAAGGGATTCATTAGGAGATCCTCTTCCCCCGCCGGGGCTGGTTTTTTTTTCGTTAAAAAGAAGGATGGTACTTTGAGACCTTGTATTGATTACCGAGGTTTGAATAAGATAACCATCAGAAATGCCTATCCCATTCCTTTGATTACCGAGCTGTTTGATCGTTTAAAGGGCTCTAAAATTTTCACCAAGTTAGATCTCAGAGGGGCGTATAACTTGGTGAGAATCCAGCATGGACACGAGTGGATGACAGCGTTCAATACCCGTTATGGTCACTATGAATACACGGTTATGCCATTTGGTCTTTGCAATGCTCCGGCAGTATTTCAGGATTTGATTAATGAAGTTCTTAGGGAGTTTCAACATGATTGTGTCATTGTATACCTGGATGACATACTTATACACTCTAGGGAGATTGAGACCCACCACAGACAAGTCAGAAAGGTATTGCACAAACTTCTGCAACATGGCCTATACTGTAAATTGGAGAAATGCAGTTTTGACCAGTCTCAGATAGACTTTCTTGGGTACGTGATTTCTGGGGAAGGCTTTAAGATGGATCCTGACAAACTCCAATCTATTTTAGATTGGCCATTGTCTAGGGGACTCAAGGCTATTCAGAGGTTTATTGGTTTCTCTAATTATTATAGGCGCTTTATTAAGGGATACTCTTCTATTATTGCGCCTGTTACCAATATGACCAAACAAGGGGCTGATACTAAGACCTGGTCTACTGAGGCTCTTGTTGCTTTCAAGACGCTCAAGGAACTTTTTGCTTCTGCTCCAATTTTGGTCCATCCTGATACGACTCTGCCGTTCCTACTCGAGGTCGATGCCTCTGAGACGGGAGTAGGGGCTGTTCTGTCACAAAGGTTAGGGGTGGACAAACCGTTACACCCTTGTGGGTTTTTCTCTAAGAAACTATCTGGTCCTGAAAGCAGATATGACATCGGTGACAGGGAACTGTTAGCGGTCATTATGGCTCTTAAGGAGTGGAGACATTTATTAGAGGGGACCTTACATCCTGTTACTATTTTAACGGACCACAAGAACTTGTCCTATATTGGGGAGGCTAAGCGCCTATCCGCCAGGCAAGCTCGTTGGTCCTTATTCCTGACTCACTTCAATTATGTGCTTACTTATAGACCTGGTTCTAAGAACTCCAAAGCCGATGCTTTATCTCGCCAATATGAACCGTCCACTATAGCTGAGCCAGTTCTTTCCTCGATAGTTCCTAAATGTAATATCATCGCTAACACGAATCTCAGGATTCATTCTCCGTTGCTTACCGAGATCATAAAGTTACAACATCTAGCTCCTAAACAGACTCCTGGGGATAGACACTTCGTTCCTCCTGCTCTCCAACTGGAAGTGTTACGGTGTTTCCACAACAGCAAGGTAGCTGGGCATCCTGGCATTCGCAAGACGTATGCTTTAATCTCCAAAGATTTCTGGTGGCCTGCTTTGCGTAAGGATATTAAAGATTTCATCGATACTTGTGAGGTCTGTACTAAGACTAAGCAACCTCATACGCTTCCATGTGGATTTCTGCATCCCTTAGAGGTTCCAGAGAAGCCATGGTCCTGTTTAGCTATGGACTTCATTGTCGATTTGCCTATCTCTAAAAAACAGACTGTCATCCTCACCGTGGTTGACAGATTCACCAAGATGGCTCACTTCGTTCCTCTGCCTAAACTCCCGTCTTCACCCGAATTGGCAGAGATATTCGCAAGGGAGATTTTTCGTTTACATGGGATACCCTCCCAAATTGTATCTGACAGAGGTTCCCAATTTGTTTCCCGTTTTTGGAGGTCCTTCTGCTCTCAACTGGGTATCAAATTGAATTTCTCTTCTGCCTATCATCCTCAGTCTAACGGAGCTGCTGAACGCACCAACCAAAAAATTGAACAATATTTACGTTGTTTTGTTTCTGAACACCAGGACGATTGGGTTGGTTTGATTCCTTGGGCGGAGTTTGCACACAACAATCTCGTTTGTGATTCTACTCATTCAAGCCCCTTCTTCATGAATTATGGCTTTCATCCATCTATTCTTCCCTCGGCTTCTCCTTCCCAAGGGATACCGTCGGTTGATGTTCATGTTGCCAATTTGAGGAAGTTGTGGGATCAGACTCGACAAATTCTTCTGCACAATTCTATGCTGGTTAAGAAACACGCCGATAGACGTAGAAGGGCGGCTCCGGTGTTTGTTCCTAGGTGATAGAGTATGGTTGAGTACAAGAAACATCCGTTTAAAAGTACCTTCCATGAAGTTCGCTCCTCGTTATATTGGACCTTACAGGGTGCTGACTCGAATTAACCCAGTTGCGTATCGTCTAGCTCTTCCAACTGCCTTACGCATCCCTAACTCATTTCATGTTTCATTGCTGAAACCACTAGTCTGCAACAGATTTTCCTCCACAACGTCCTCTCCTCGCTCTGTTCAGGTGGAGGGTCAGGAGGAGTATGAGGTTAACTCTATTATCGATTCTCGAATCTCCCGGGGGAGAGTACAATATCTGGTCGATTGGAAGGGATATGGTCCTGAGGAGAGGAGTTGGGTACCTCAAGAGGATGTTCATGCTCCTCGTTTCCGCAGGGCGTTTCACTCCCGCTTCCCATCTCGTCCTGGTTCCTTCCGCCCGGTGGGCGTATCTGAGAGGGGGGGTACTGTCAGGGTACCTGAAGTCTCTACCTCCGAGAGAGACTTAGACGTCTATCCGTCCGGACGGGCTGTTTCCTCTGTTCCTCGCGGTCCACCCGGTCACGTAAACGCCGGCCGCGAGGGAGTCACTTCCTTTTGTAGCAGGACGTCCGGAAACTGACGTCATGACGCCAGCCCGGAACGACCTGTCACTCAATCCTTTAGAGACTAATCAGATCTCGTCGGAGGCGTGTCTATCCCTCCGAGCCAGGGTATTTAAACTTGCTTCTCCCATTTGCTCATTGCCCTGTCGTGGTTCTAGCCTGTCTAGTCACACAGTGCTCTGGTATTTTCTGTTATCCCTTTGGTTCCAACCCGGCTTGTTTGACTTACTCTGTTTACCTCTGTTATCCTTGACCCGGCTTGTTCCTCGCTTACCTGTCCTCTCGTTCCCTCGACCTCGGCTTGTCCCTGACCATTCTCTATACTCTCCGTACGTTAGTCCGGCCATTCTAAGGTCCGGTATACGTATCCTGTACCTGTTTGTACTCTGCGTGTTGGATCCCTGTCCCGATCCTGACAGTCAGGCCTACAGTGTGTGCTCTGCAGAACTGTTCAAGTGCACATTGCCAATCATATCTGGTGTCTCTATAGCGTGCTTTTACAAAGAAAAAAGGTTTCTAGTGTAAGCTAATAGCAGCCAGTCAGTGTCCTTCAAGCGGCTCTGTCAGTCCTTCCTTCAGCGTGTGCTCTCCAGAACTGTTCCAGTGCACATTGCCAATCATATCTGGTGTCTCTAGAGCATGCTTTTAAAAACAAAATTTTTTTTTCACTGTTATAGATTGAATAGCAGTTACTTGTCTTCAAGCGGGTGTGTCAGGCCTACAGTGTGTGCTCTGCAGAACTGTTCAAATGCACATTGCCAATCATATCTGGTGTCTCTATAGCGTGCTTTTAAAACCAAAATTTGTTTTTCACTGTTATAGATTGAATAGCAGTTAGTTGTCTTCAAGCGGGTGTGTCAGGCCTACAGTGTGTGCTCTCCAGAACTGTTCCAGTGCACATTGCCAATCATATCTGGTGTCTCTATAGCGTGCTTTTAAAAACAATTTTTTTTTTCACTGTTATAGATTGAATAGCAGTTACTTGTCTTCAAGCGGGTGTGTCAGGCCTACAGTGTGTGCTCTGCAGAAATGTTCAAGTGCACATTGCCAATCATATCTGGTGTCTCTATAGCGTGCTTTTACAAAGAAAAAAGGTTTCTAGTGTAAGCTAATAGCAGCCAGTCAGTGTCCTTCAAGCGGCTCTGTCAGTCCTTCCTTCAGCGTGTGCTCTCCAGAACTGTTCCAGTGCACATTGCCAATCATATCTGGTGTCTCTATAGCGTGCTTTTAAAAACAAAAAAATGTTTTCACTGTTATAGATTGAATAGCAGTTACTTGTCTTCAAGCGGGTGTGTCAGGCCTACAGTGTGTGCTCTGCAGAACTGTTCAAGTGCACATTGCCAATCATATCTGGTGTCTCTATAGCGTGCTTTTACAAAGAAAAAAGGTTTCTAGTATAAGCTAATAGCAGCCAGTCAGTGTCCTTCAAGCGGCTCTGTCAGTCCTTCCTTCAGCGTGTGCTCTCTAGAACTGTTCCAGTGCACATTGCCAATCATATCTGGTGTCTCTATAGCGTGCTTTTAAAAACTAAATTTTTTTTTCACTGTTATAGATTGAATAGCAGTTACTTGTCTTCAAGCGGGTGTGTCAGGCCTACAGTGTGTGCTCTGCAGAACTGTTCAAGTGCATATTGCCAATCATATCTGGTGTCTCTATAGCGTGCTTTTACAAAGAAAAAAGGTTTCTAGTGTAAGCTAATAGCAGCCAGTCAGTGTCCTTCAAGCGGCTCTGTCAGTCCTTCCTTCAGCGTGTGCTCTCCAGAACTGTTCCAGTGCACATTGCCAATCATATCTGGTGTCTCTATAGCGTGCTTTTAAAAACAATTTTTTTTTTTCACTGTTATAGATTAAATAGCAGTTACTTGTCTTCAAGCGGGTGTGTCAGGCCTACAGTGTGTGCTCTGCAGAACTGTTACAGTTCACATTGCCAATCATATCTGGTCTCACAGTAGCTTGCACGCATAGTACCACTAATCCCCCAAAAAATGACAGGCAGAGGCAGGCCACCCTGCAGGGGCCGTCGTGGTCGTGGTGCTGTGATTCCCTTTTGCCCTAGAATAATGTCCAGTTTTCAGAAGCCACGTACCCTGAACTTGAAAAGTTCTGAGGACATAGTTGACTGGCTAACACAGGACACCCAATCTTGTACAGCCTCCGCTCGGAACCTTGACGCACCATCCTCCTCCAGCTTAGCTTCAGGCACCTCTCAAGATACCACTCACCCGCCTGCCGCCACCACCAAAACTAGCACCACAGCCGCTTTACTTGGTATGTCAGAGGAGTTATTCACACACCCGTTTGAAGAAATGAGTGATGCGCAACCATTATTGCTAGAGGATGTAGATAACAGGGATATGTCTAAGGCAGGCAGCATTAAACACATGGAGGTACGGTGTGATGATGATGATGTTGTACCCGCTGCTGCTTCCTTTTCTGAGTTGTCAGATACAAGCGAAGCAGTTGATGATGACGATGCGTCCATGGATGTCACGTGGGTGCCCGCTCGGCAAGAAGAAGAACAGGGCGAAAGTTCAGATGGGGAGACAGAGAGGAGGAGGAGACTAGTTGGAAGCAGGGGGGGGTCGTCGCAAGGTGCTAGTGGCACAGTCAGACAGCATGCATTGGCACCCGGGGTCAGCCCGACAGCACGCCAATCAACGCATGCTGTGTCCACCACCAGAATGCCGTCATTGCAGAGCTCAGCAGTGTGGCATTTTTTTTGTGTGTCTGCCTCGGACAACAGCGATGCCATTTGCAACCTGTGCCAAAGGAAACTGAGTCATGGGAGGTCCAACACCCACCTAGGTACAACTGCTTTGCGTAGGCACATGATCTCACATCACAAACGCCTATGGGATCAACACGAGTACAAGCAGCACGCCTACTCTAAGCCGCCATCCTCCTCCTGGTCTAGCATCTTCAGCCACGTCAACCACTGCTGTCCTTCTTGCCCCCTCTCAACCATCCGCCACTCCGTCTCCCGCCTTGAGCAGTTCCCGCTCATCTGCCCACAGTCATGTGTCTGTCAAGGACATGTTTGAGCGTAAGAAGCCAATGTCACCAAGTCACCCCCTTGCCCAGCGTCTGACAGCTGGCTTGTCCGAACTATTAGCCCGCCAGCTTTTACCATACAATCTGGTTGAGTCTGAGGCGTTCAAAAAATTTGTAGCTATTGGGACACCGCAGTGGAAGGTACCCGGACGGAATTTCTTTTCACAAAAGGCAATCCCCAACTTGTACTCGATTGTGCAAAAGGAAGTCATGGCATGTCTGGCACACAGTGTTGGGGCAAGGATCCATCTGACCACTGATACCTGGTCTGCAAAGCATGGTCAGGGCAGGTATATCACCTACACTGCGCATTGGGTAAACCTGCTGACTGCTGACAATCAAGGAATGCGTGGCATTGCAGAGGAGAGTTGGTGACACCGCCACGACTTGCAGGCAGGCCTGCTGCCACCTCCTCTACTCCTCCTACTCCATCCTCTTCCATAACCTCCTTGTGCTGCTGCGTCTTGCTCCACATCAACGGCACCCCCCCAGCACCCCATGTACTATTCCACATCCCGGATACGGCAGTGTCACGCCGTCTTGGGTTTGACTTGCTTGAAAGCAGAGAGTCACACCGGACAAGCACTCCTGTCCGCCCTGAACGCACAGGTGGAAAAGTGGCTGACTCCGCAGCAACTGGATATCGGCAAAGTGGTGTGTGACAACGGAAAAAAAATTGATAGCGGCATTGAAGTTGGGCAAGTTGACACATGTGCCGTGCATGGCACATGTGTGTAATCTGATCGTACAACGCTTTGTGCATAAGTACACAGGCTTACAGGACGTCCTGAAGCAGGCCAGGAAGGTGTGTGGCCATTTCAGGCGTTCCTACACGGCCATGGCTCACTTTGCCGATATCCAGCGGCGAAACAACATGCCAGTGAGGCGCTTGATTTGCAACAGCCCTACACGTTGGAATTCAACACTCCTAATGTTCGACCGCCTGCTCCAACAAGAAAAAGCTGTTAATGAATATTTGTATGACCGGGGTGCTAGGACAGCCTCTGGGGAGCTGGGAATTTTTTTGCCACGTTACTGGACGCTCATGCGCAATGCCTGTAGGCTCATGCGTCCTTTTGAGGAGGTGACAAACCTAGTCAGTCGCAACGAAGGCACCATCAGCGACATCATACCATTTGTTTTCTTCCTGGAGTGTGCCCTGCGAAGAGTGCTGGATCAGGCTGTAGATGAGCGTGAAGAGGAAGAGGAAGAGTTGTGGTCACCATCACCACCAGAAACAGCCTTATCAGCATCGCTTGCTGGACCTGCGGCAACGCTGGAAGAGGATTGTGAGGAAGAGGAGGATTGTAGCTTTGAGGAGGAGGAGGAGGAGCAAGACCAAACACAACAGGCATCCCAGGGTGCTCGTTGTCACCTATCTGGTACCCGTGGTGTTGTACGTGGCTGGGGGGAAGAACATACCTTCAATGACATCAGTGAGGAGGAGGAACGGGAAATGAGTAGCTCGGCATCCAACCTTGTGCAAATGGGGTCTTTCATGCTGTCCTGCCTGTTGAGGGGCCCTCGTATAAAAAGGCTGAAGGAGAACGACCTGTACTGGGTGTCCACGCTACTAGACCCCCGGTATAAGCAGAAAGTGGCGGAAATGTTACCGAATTACAACAAGTCGGAAAGGATGCAGCATTTGCAAAATAAATTAAAAAGTATGCTTTACACAGCGTATAAGGGTGATGTCACAGCACAACGGGAATCTAACAGGGGGAGAGGTGGAAGTCATCCTCCTCCTCCTCCTCCCACGACCACGCCGGCAAGGACAGGACGCTTTAAAGACGTGTTGTTGATGGAGGACATGCGGACCTTTTTAAGTCCTATGCATCGCCACCGCCCTTCGGGATCCACCCTCAGAGAGCGACTCGACCGACAGGTAGCAGACTACCTCACCTTAACTGCACATATCGACACTCTGAGGAGCGATCAACCCCTTGACTACTGGGTGTGCAGGCTTGACCTGTGGCCTGAGCTATCCCAATTTGCGATAGAACTTCTGGCCTGCCCCGCTTCAAGTGTCCTGTCAGAAAGGACCTTCAGTGCAGCAGGAGGTATTGTCACTGAGAAGAGAAGTCGCCTAGGTCAAAAAGTCTAGATTACCTCATCTTTATTAAGATGAATGAGGGATGGATCCCGAAGGGACTGACACTGGGCGATACATTCGATTAAAAAAGGCCTGATGAGATGAGCTGCCTTGGGCTAAAAATGGTCCACACGCTGCTGTATTTTAGCTCTGAATGACGTTTGACTTGCGTGACTTATCCGCCACCAACTAGGGTTCAAGCCGCCATGTTTTAGGGCACTTTCTGCCTGTGAAACAAACATCCATTTTTCTGGCCGCTGCTACAGCAGCGGCTGCAACAATACCAAATTTTTCAGGCATGTGTACATGCCTAATTTTTAGGCCCACTGGTGCAGCACTGTGGCTTCAAAAACCAAACCAAAAAAAAATCCTCCAAGATGGCACCAATATACCAGTGGTCTAAGCATCTTCCCACCTTGGCCTAAAAAGGGGAGGTGATTCAACAATTAAAAATCTCTGCCATTTACACGTCCACTGATAGGAGACGCGGAAGGTATTAAACTGATATGAACAATACTAAACTCACCACTCCTATCTGGTGGCACATTAGCTTGCCCGCGCAGTGCCCCAAATTTCAAGTAAGAGGACCGACCAAGCATCTTCTTCCATCTCCCTGTTACATAAATCAATGCCATATCCATAGAAATTGTAGAGAATATCCAGGATAGTTTTACAGGGCCAAATCATGTCGCCTGTTGAAAGAGGTGACCTTGCTCGGGTCCCAGGTGTGCGGTTCCTAAAATGGCTGCCATATACATGTCCTCTGATAGGAGACGCGGAAGGTATTAAACTGATATGAACAATACTTAACTCACCACTCCTATCTGGTGGCACATTAGCTTGCCCGCGCAGTGCCCCAAATTTCAAGTAAGAGGACCGACCAAGCATCTTCTTCCATCTCCCTGTTACATAAATCAATGCCATATCCATAGAAATTGTAGAGAATATCCAGGATAGTTTTACAGGGCCAAATCATGTCGCCTGTTGAAAGAGGTGACCTTGCTCGGGTCCCAGGTGTGCGGTTCCTAAAATGGCTGCCATATACACGTCCACTGATAGGAGACGCGGAAGGTATTAAACTGATATGAACATTTACTAAACTCACCACTCCGAGTGCTGTTATTTATTTAATTTTTTTGTGGTGAGGCTTTACAGGACAGAGTGCTTCTCCACGGGACATGTTAACTCACGGGCAGCTGGCTCATCAAGGAACCAGAGCAGCTTGAACGAGGTGACCTTGCTCGGGTCCCAGGTGTGCGGTTCCTAAAATGGCTGCTATATACACGTCCACTGATAGGAGACGCGGAAGGTATTAAACTGATATGAACAATACTCCACTCCTATCAGTAGGTCCGTCCCATTGTGATTTATGCCCCCCACCCACCGCGCAGGGATGGGGGCCGGGGGGAGGAAAGTAGCCCCCCCCATTGTGATTTATGGCCCCCACCCACCGCGCAGGGGTGGGGGCCGAGGGGGGGAGGACAGTAGGTCCCCCCATTGTGATTTATGGCCCCCACCCATCGCGCAGGGGTTGGGGAGGACAGTAGCTCCCCCCAGTGTGTATCATGGGCTTTGAGGACAGGTGTCAATCCATACCTGCCAAGTGACCCTATGTAGGGGTAACAGTCCCTATTCTGCTCTGTGTCAGTGTGTATCATGGTCTCTGTGGACGGGGAACAGTCTCTATTCTGCTCTGTGTCAGTGTGTATCATGGTCTCTGTGGACGGGGAACAGTCTCTATTCTGCTCTGTGTCAGTGTGTATCATGGACTCTGTGGACAGGTGTCAATCCATACCTGCCAAGTGACCCTATGTAGGGGGAACAGTCCCTATTCTGCTCTGTGTCAGTGTGTATCATGGTCTCTGTGGACGGGGAACAGTCTCTATTCTGCTCTGTGTCAGTGTGTATCATGGTCTCTGTGGACGGTGAACAGTCTCTATTCTGCTCTGTGTCAGTGTGTATCAGGGGCTTTGAGGACAGGTGTCAATCCATACCTGCCAAGTGACCCTATGTAGGGGGGACAGTCTCTATTCTGCTCTGTGTCAGTGTGTATCATGGTCTCTGTGGACGGGGAACAGTCTCTATTCTGCTCTGTGTCAGTGTGTATCAGGGGTTTTGAGGACAGGTGTCAATCCATATCTGCCAAGTGACCCTATGTAGGAGGAACAGTCCCTATTCTGCTCTGTGTCAGTGTGTATCAGGGGTTTTGAGGACAGGTGTCAATCCATATCTGCCAAGTGACCCTATGTAGGGGGAACAGTCCCTATTCTGCTCTGTGTCAGTGTGTATCAGGGGTTTTGAGGACAGGTGCCAATCCATATCTGCCAAGTGACCCTATGTAGGGCGAACAGTCTCTATTCTGCTCTGTGTCAGTGTGTATCAGGGATCATTAGGATAGGTGTCAATCCATATCTGCCAAGTGACCCTATGTAGGGGGAACAGTCCCTATTCTGCTCTGTGTCAGTGTGTATCAGGGGTTTTGAGGACAGGTGTCAATCCATATCTGCCAAGTGACCCTATGTAGGGCGAACAGTCTCTATTCTGCTCTGTGTCAGTGTGTATCAGGGATCATTAGGATAGGTGTCAATCCATATCTGCCAAGTGACCCTATGTAGGGGGAACAGTCCCTATTCTGCTCTGTGTCAGTGTGTATCAGGGATTTGACTATCTTTATTCAGATTCAAAAATTACAATTCCAGGAAAAATTTAACAAACATTTACAAGAACATGTTATGCACATCATAGAAACAACGTGAACCTCTTTAAAGCCACAAACTTAAGACAAAAAATACGTACACACAATGTGTAAGGGTTTGAAAAAATATTCTGAATCCTTACATGTTTACTTTATCGTTTGTTTGATTTTTGTGAACCATATATAAACTACAAGCAGCGTGAAAACTATAAAAACTCAAGTGGCCATGCTGATCAAATTAAATAGTATGCTTTACACAGTGTATAAGGGTGATGTCACAGCACAACGGGATTCTAACAGGGGAAGAGGTGAAAGTCATCCTCCCCCTCCCACGACCCCGCCATATCTGCCAATTGACCCTATGTAGGGGTAACAGTCTCTATTCTGCTCTGTGTCAGTGTGTATCATGGTCTCTGAGGAAGGGGAACAGTCTCTAATCTGCTCTGTGTCAGTGTGTATCAGGGGCTTTGAGGACAGGTGTCAATGTTAGGTGATTTCTGCCCTTTATGGATTAAAAGCAGACTCTGCATCAACTGTGTAATTTTCCATGGGAGTTTTGCCATGGATCCCCCTCCGGCATGCCACAGTCCAGGTGTTAGTCCCCTTGAGACAACTTTTCCATCACTTTTGTGGCCAGAAAGAGTCCCTGTTGGTTTTAAAATTCGCCTGCCCATTGAAGTCAATGGCGGTTCGCCCGGTTCGCCGGTTCGCGAACATTTGCGGAAGTTTGCGTTCGCCGTTCGCGAACCGAAAATTTCGGGTTCGCGACAACACTACATGTGACATGTGTGTAGATTTCTTATTAGGGGTTCTCGTTGAAGGGAAGGATCCGAAAAGAGACAAATATGGGGTAATTGAGAAAGAGGGTACATTTTGAGATACCGCGTCACCACACTCCTGAATGTTTGAATACATGGACAGTCACAGAAAGAGTGATACATATCTTAGACATCTGAAGGGCATTTAAAACAAGTCACGACGATTTACTTCCTATTTTAAATAATTTGAGGGGTGTATAATAAGCATGGTGTAGTATGTTTAGGGTCATTTGTGAAATGTGACAAATATATTTGACTAAGAGTGCATATTGTTTAAGAAGGTCCTCGATGGTCAATCAGGTGAGTGTTGTAGCCATTGTGATGGGCCAGTTTTTAGGGTACTTATCTTAGTAGAAAGTAGAGTCATGAGTTAGAGTATAAGTGTAAAAGGGTGGCATGGAAAAGTAAATCTGTTGGTTTCTGCCAGTCGATCTCTTGAAAATCTTGTATAACAGTCCCAATATAGTTCCCCAATTGGAAGTAGGAGATTTTGTGGAGAGGAAGATCCAGGAATTTCCCCTGATTTTCAGGTATAGTGAGAATCGTACAAGATGAAAAGTTTACAAAATATCATGAAAGTTTCCCCTGACTAGCCCACACCAAGAATGAATAGTTGTTACACCCTTTTGCTGATAATCACAAAAATATTGAACTGGTAGGATGCACCCCCTATTTTTTAACATCAATCTCCTTTAATGAGATATAAAAATAAGGGATTTGATTCTACTGGTGGTGGTAAGGAAGATTGGGAAGTATGCAAAAGTGACAACAGAGAAAGAGGACTTATCTCTGAGTCTAAATGGACTTCTGAGTAACGTCATTCTCCTGTGATCCAATCCAGAGCGTGGTGTGTTTGGGCCATTAACTTGTAGTCATTACTATTGACAAGTTTAGTCCACCATGAAATTTATATTATATTTATATATGTCAAACTCAAGCAAGGCGATGCCCCCTTCCTTAGCAAGCGCAAAGCTTTTTATAAAAAAAATAACTAATCTTTGTTTGATAGAAAAAGCATTAGGACTTAAAGTGAGTAAACTAATTAAGGGAAGCAAATAATTTTAATAGACTTATCCTGCCTGAAACAGAAAGTGGTAAGAGGGGCCACCTATCCAAGTCCATAGTCACAGAGTCAAGAATTGGGGGTATGTTTACATGATAGAGTTTTGACAATTGTCTTTGGATATGGACACCCAAGTATTCTGGGTTAGACCAAGTGAGTTGGATATCAGGGAGTTCCCTGGACCTAGGGCCGGATTTAAAAAAAAAAATGGTGTTAGATTTTTGGCAATTAACAGTGAAACTGGCTATAATTACCAAAGGTGAAGCTGGAGGTGAGTGAGGTGCAGCAGGTTCCAATTCCCAGTCTGGGATGAGACTGTTCAGGAAAGTTTTTGCTTTGGTTTCTGAAGTAGTGTAGAGTGATCTGCCTGCAATTTATCCACTTTGTATAACTCCAAATAGTACAATATTTGTATTAGAGTCCGCCAGACAGTTTGACGAGGCGAGGGAGAAGAGAAAAAATTAACTATGATATGGATTATTTTTTTTTGATATAGCAAAAAGATGGGTGAGAGCTTTCACATGGGAGATTGTGAAAAATCCGGCAAAAATCCTTGCACAAGCCATGATGGGAGTTATGATTTACGAGTTACATTAGTAAAAATAAAATAAAAATAAACATTATTAAGGGGGTTGGGGTGACACTGTGAGTTACCGCACCAGGTGACACCAACCCTAGTGACACCACTGCTTCATTACTTACATCGCAGGATACCAGGGTTGCCATGGAGAGCCTCACAGGGACTAAACAGACTCTGAAGGAGTCTCCCAATAGCCCCCTGTGTGCCTGAACCCACCATCTGTGTGATCAGACACCAGTCTCAGTAATGACCTTCCTCAGATCTCAGGTACACAGCACAGGGATGAAAAAGAGTGTATCCAGGGCCAGCGCTTCCTATAAAGTGAACTAGGCAGCCGCCTAGGGCGCCATATAGGAGGGGGCACCCTGTGCCCCCATCACCGGCCCTTTAAATAATGTAGCCGCCTGAGCGCTCTAAATAGAGCGCTCAGGCGGCTGCCACACTGCATCACCTCCCCTTCCTGTAGCGTGGCCGCGCTCCTTTCCGCGCCGCGACCCGCCCGGACTGACAGGAAGTGCACACTGAGTGTGCACTTCCTATAAGTCCGGCCGGGTACAGGAAACAGAAGCTCCTGTACCCGCGGACCGGAGAGCAGCTCGGCCACGCTACAGGGGAGGTGAGGAGAACAGGGGGAGAACAGTGGAGAAGATTGGAGGGGGGAGAACAGGGGGAGGGGAGTGGAGAAGATTGGAGGGGGGGAGAACAGGGGGAGGGGAGTGGGGAAGATTGGAGGGGGGAGAAGATTGGAGGGGGGGAGAAGATTGGAGGGGGTGTGGAGAAGATTGGAGTGAGGGGGGAGAAGATTGGAGGGGGGTGGAGAAGATTGGAGTGAGGGAGGGGGAGAAGATTGGAGTGAGGGAGGGGGAGAAGATTGGAGGGGGGAGTGGAGAAGATTGGAGGGGGGAGTGGAGAAGATTGGAGTGAGGGAGGGGGGAGAAGATTGGAGGGGGAGTGGAGAAGATTGGAGTGAGGGAGGGGGGAGAAGATTGGAGGGGGAGTGGAGAAGATTGTAGGGGGGAGTGGCGAAGATTGGAGGGGGGAGTGGAGAAGATTGGAGGGGGGAGTGGAGAAGATTGGAGGGGGGAGAAGATTGGAGGGGGGAGTGGAGAAGTTTGGAGTGAGGGAGGGGGAGAATATTGGAGGGAGGGGGGAGTGGAGAAGATTGGAGGGAGCGGGGGAGTGGAGAAGATTGGAGGGGGAGAACAGGGGGAGGGGAGTGGAGAAGATTGGAGGGGGGAGAACAGGGGGAGGGGAGTGGGGAAGATTGGAGGGGGAGAAGATTGGAGGGGGTGTGGAGAAGATTGGAGTGAGGGGGAGAAGATTGGAGGGGGGGTGGAGAAGATTGGAGTGAGGGAGGGGGAGAAGATTGGAGTGAGGGAGGGGGGAGAAGATTGGAGTGAGGGAGGGGGGAGAAGATTGGAGGGGGGAGTGGAGAAGATTGGAGGGGGAGTGGAGAAGATTGGAGTGAGGGAGGGGGGAGAAGATTGGAGGGGGAGTGGAGAAGATTGGAGTGAGGGAGGGGGAGAAGATTGTAGGGGGAGTGGAGAAGATTGTAGGGGGGAGAAGATTGGAGGGGGGAGTGGAGAAGATTGGAGGGAGGAGAAGATTGGAGGGGGGAGTGGAGAAGTTTGGAGTGAGGGAGGGGGAGAATATTGGAGGGAGGGGGGAGTGGAGAATATTGGAGGGAGGGGGGAGTGGAGAAGATTGGAGGGAGCGGGGGAGTGGAGAAGATTGGAGGGGGGGAGTGGAGAAGATTGGAGTGAGGGAGGGGGAGAAGATTGGAGGGGAGGAGTGGAAAAGATTGGAGGGGGTGGAGAAGATTGGAGGGAGGGGGGGAGAAGAAAATAAGATTACAGAGGGGGAGGGGGAGTGGAGAAGATTACAAGGAGGGAGGGGGGAGAAGAAGAGGAGAACACAGGGAGGGGGAAGAAGTGGAGAACACGGGGGGGGAGAAGAGGAGAATACGGGGGGAGAAGAAGAGAACACGGGGAGATGAAAACCCAGGGAGGGGGGGTTGAGGAGAACGTGGGGAAGGAGAGACCACTAAAGGGGAGGGGGTGGGAGGGGCTGGTGGAGAGACCACTAGGGGAGGGGGGTGAGGAGAGACCGCTAAGGGAGGGGGGGTGGAGGATAGACCACTAGGGGAGGGTGGGGGGAGAGGAGAGACCACTAATGGAAGGGGGGCAGAGGAGAGCAGAGACCACTAAGGGGGAGACGAGAGACAACTAATGGAAAGTCGGGGAGAAAAGGAGACCACTAAGGGTAATGGGGAGAGGAGAGACCACTAAGGGGCAGGGGAGATCTCTAAGGGATGAAAGGGAGAGCTCTATAGGACAGGGGGCAGGACAAGGAGCTCTTTCACATTACGCGCACACACACACACACACACACACAATGCATCCCTATACACACAGAAACACAACATGCTTCCCTTACACACAGAGAAACACACAATGCATCCATTACACACACACACACACACAATGCAACCCTTACACATAAAGACAATGCATCCTTTGCACATATACACAGAAACAGAAACCCTCTCCTGATTGGTCTTCCCAATAGCCGTACTGCACCCTTACAGTCCGTAATGAATGCTGCTGCTAGATTGATTTTCCTCTCTAGTCGTTTCTCTCACAACTCACCCCTCTGCCAGTCCTTACATTGGCTTCCTGTATGCTATAGGAGTCAATTCAAGGTACTAACTCACACCTATAAAGCACTGAACAACTCTAGCCCCTCTTATATCTCCTCACAGATCCATAGGTATGTCCCTTCTCGGTCTCTCCGTTCTGCCCGTGACCACCTGCTGTCCGTTGTCCGCACTCGTACGGCCAACTCGCGCTTGCAGGACTTCTCACGGGCGGCTCCCTTCCTATGGAATAGCCTGCCTACCGCCATCAGACTCTCCCCTAGTCTTGCATCTTTTAAGAAGTGCCTTAAAACCCATCTCTTTAAGAAAGCTTATGGCCTCCAAGACTAACCCTTACCTCACATACCTGTCTCTTGCCCTCTCCTAAAGGGCAGCCCACCTTATTTGATTGTAAATTCCTGTCCTAATGTGTTTTACACCCCACCTCCTATAGAATGTAAGCTCAATCGAGCAGGGTCCTCTTCAACCTATTGTTCCTGTAAGTTTATTTGTAATTGTCCTATTTATAGTTAAATCCCCCTCTCATAATATTGTAAAGCGCTACGGAATCTGTTGGCGCTATATAAATGGCAATAATAAATAAAATAAATAAATAAACACACAATGCATCCCTTACACACACATGCAAACACACACTCATTTTCTTACACACACACAGAAACACAATGCATCTCTTACACACACTCAACGCACCCCTTACAGACACACACACTGCATCCCTTACATACACAGAAACACACTTTGCATCCCTTATGCATACAAACACACATTCACACAATGCATCCCTTACACACAACGAGAAACACACAATACATCCCTTATACACAAACACACACTGCTTTCTATCCCTTACACAAAAACACACTGCTTCCACTACACACACACACTGCATCACCTACACAAACTAGTATCCCTATATATTCCATAAGCACACACATAATCTCCTCTACAGTAACACATAACACATCCCCTTCACACTCCTCTCCCTGTGAGCGAACTCATGGGTGGAACATGTAGGTGGACTTATGGGTGGGCCTTATGGGCATACTCACCGTCAGGCCCTGGGGCCCAGACCTTGAGCTGCGTAAGAGGTCCCAAAAAATGGTGCTGCTTCCTGTTCTCCCAGAACATTGAATTTTGTGACCACAGTTACAAACAGCCTCCAGAGATCCTGTTCTACACCAGACCAGTGGAGCCAAACTGCAGCCAGAGCCCATCACCATCCTCAACTGGTTGTAAGTAGGCAATCTAGTATATTATTAGTGACACTAATCTCTAATTTATCTCACATTAAAGGGACACTATAGTCCCCAGAACCTATTCAGCTTAATGACGTGGTTCTGGTGTCTATAGTTTGTCCCTGCAGGCTTTTTAATGTAAACACACACTGTGTGCAGCACTGGCGTTGGTTCATATGGCAGATCATATGGGTGGGGCATTGTGATGTCACTGGGTGGGAGGGGGGGCGGCAAATCTTTCTTTTGCCTAGGGCGGCAAAAATCCTTGCACCGGCCCTGAGTGTATCTCCCCTAATGCTTTGTTCTGCCAGTGCACAACACTGTTGGTGCTGTAACATATGCAGGCTGCATGGACATCCTAGTGAAATCATCACCAAGTATCTATGTTAAGATTCAAAGGGTATGAAAAGACTGTATTTTAAGGAAATTGTAAAAAAAAAATATTTTTAAAAAATTTAATATTTCAATCATAGTAAATTATTATGCATGTATAATGGAAAATGTATCCATACTTACAGCTATTTTCCTTTCCCAGTGATATGCCATAGTAGTACTACTGATGTGTTAGCTCATCACCACAACTTCCACTGAAAAAGAATAACCTCTATAATTAAAATAAAAGGATCACCTGCACTTATAGCATCTGACTAGTAACAAGTCAACTCCTGGGGAAAGCATAGTGCTGCCATGGCTTAACACTGGGAAAGAAAAATAGAGGTAAGCATGGATAAAGTTTCCATTTTCCTGGGAATACCCATGGCAGCATTACGGATTTACCATGCCCAAGCTTATACACAAGGGAGACGAAAAAATGTATGTACTCAACAACATACTGCAAAATTATAATTTAATAAGCAGTGCTCCAAACAGAATGGCCAAACTTATCCTCTTGTTTGGAATGGACATTCAGTGTGTAGTGGCATATGAAGGTATTTTTAAATGATCAAGTTACTGTTTTGGTGAAACTCTAGCTGCAGCTGCCCATGAAGAAGAAAAAGCTCTTGTAAAATGGGCACGGACACTTTAGGGACTAAAAGTGAAGGTTCTGTAGGACTTGATAACAGGTGAGACTATCCATCTACCTGTAGTCGTCAATGAGGCTTCATAACCTCATCTGGACCCAACAGTCAGAGCAAACAGGCTATAACATGTCCTGAAATGTTATTGGTAACTAGAATAAGAGAATGCCAACATATATTGGTTTGTAAAGATGGAACTGGGTAAAAATTACAATTTCTTTGTTGTTATGAAATGTTGACACCACTTTTAAATTCTAGAACTGTGTGCATCATTACACTGTCCTGATGGAAAACGGTGTAAGGAGGATCACAGGATTAAGCCTCAATCTCTAAATTCATGCGTGCAGATTTGTTTGCTACCATGAATTCCACCTTGTATGAAAGGATGGTCAGAGGAACAGTATCCAAGGGTTTCTCTAGCCCCGCCTTTAACCCATTAAGGACCACACTTCTGGAATAAAAGGGAATCATGACATGTCATGTGTCCTTAAGGGGTTAAACACTCCAGAAAGATGTTGATGGAGAAATAGGAGATATACTTCTTTGTAAAGCCCAAATTGAAAACACATCACATATCCAATAGTAGGACTGGGATGTAGATTTCTTTCTGGCTTAGGGCATTGTTAAAATCACTGAGTTAGAGAACTTTTTGTCCTTTAGCCTTTTCCACTCAAATGCTATGCCCTCAATTGGAATATCTGAGGATTTGGTTGCAGGATGTCATTAAGCTGAATTGTATTCTCCATTGAAAATTTAAAAAGAAGTGAGAACCAGGGACTAGTGATGTCGCGAAACCCGAAATTTTCGGTTCGCGAATGGCGAACAGGAACTTCCGCGAACCGGGCGAACCGCCATTGACTTCAATGGGCAGGCGAATTTTAAAACCCACAGGGACTCTTTCTGGCCACAAAAGTGATGGAAAAGTTGTTTCAAGGGGACTAACACCTTGACTGTGGCATGCCGGAGGGGGATCCATGGCAAAACTCCCATGGAAAATTACACAGTTGATGCAGAGTCTGCTTTTAATCCATAAAGGGCAGAAATCACCTAACATTCCTAAATCGCAATGAATATGGATTGACACCTGACGTATGACATATTGACACCTTGACATATGGATTGACACCTGTCCTCAGAGCCCCTGATGCACACGGACACAGAGCAGAATAGGGACTGTTCCCCTTACATAGGGTCACTTGGCAGGTATGGATTGACACCGGTCCTCAAAGCCCCTGATACACACTGACACAGAGCAGAATAGATACTGTTCCCCGTCCTCAGAGACCATGATACACACTGACACAGAGCAGAATAGAGACTGTTCCCCCCTACATAAGGTCACTTGGCAGATATGGATTCACACCTGTCCTCAAAGCCCCTGATACACACTGACAAAGAGTAGAATAGAGACTGTTCCCTGTCCACAGAGACCATGATACACACTGACACAGAGCAGAATAGAGACTGTTCCCCGTCCTCAGAGACCATGATACACACTGACACAGAGCAGAATAGAGACTGTTCCTCGTCCTCAGAGACCATGATACACACTGACACAGAGCAGAATAGAGACTGCCCCCCCTACATAGGGTCACTTGGCAGGTATGGATTGACACCTGTCCTAAGGATCCCTGTATTGGGGAACATTGTCGCCCAAACTAATTTATATGCCCATCAATTCCGAGCTACAAATCCGGACTCTTTTTTGGCAAATATACACACTGTGCCAGAATTTAAAAGATTCTGGGCATTGACTATGCTGATGGGCATCATAAAGAAGCCCTCCATCCGCTCCTACTGGAGCAGTAGCCCCATCTGCTCTAACCCCATTTACTCCCAATGTATGTCGAGGAAGAGGTATGAAATGATTCTGCATTTCATGCACTTCAGCGACAACAGCCTGTGTCCCCCCTAGGGAGCATCCCCAGTTTGACAGGCTGTTTAAAATCCGCCCCCTGATTACCTACTTTGCTGCCAGGTTTGCAGAGGCTTATACACCTGGAAGGAATATATGCGTGGATGAATCCCTGATGAAGTATAAGGGAAGGCTGGGATTCAAGCAGTATGTTCCTTCCAAGCACACTAGGTATGGTGTAAAGATGTATAAGCTCTGTGATAGCGAGACTGGGTATACTCAGGCCTTCCGGGTGTACGTGGGAAAGGATAGCCACCTTGACCCTCCAGGTTGCCCAGAACATATGGGAACCAGTGGCAAGATTGTCTGGCACCTGATATTCCCCCTGATGAACAAAGGGTACCACTTGTATACTGACAATTGTTATACAAGTGTCCCTTTGTTCAAGCTACTGTACTGTTTTGATACAGTAGCTTGCGGCACAATTAAAAAGAACAGCATAGGTTTCCCAGGACAACTTGCACGCACCCAGCTACGAAGGGGGGAGACCTCGCTCTGCGCCAAGAGGAGCTGTTGGCAGTTAAGTACAGAGACAAGAAGGACGTCCTGTAAGCCTGTGTACTTATGCACAAGCGTTGTACGATCAGATTACACACATGTGCCATGCATGGCACATGTGTCAACTTGCCCAACTTCAAAGCCGCCAACAAATTTGTTCCGTTGTCACAAACCACTTTGCCGATTTCCAGTTGCTGCGGAGTCAGCCACTTTTCCACCCGTGCGTTCAGGGCGGACAGGAGTGCTTGTCCGGTGTGACTCTCTGCTTTCAAGCAAGTCAAACACAAGACGGCGTGACACTGCCGTATCCGGGATGTGGAATAGTACCTGGGGAGCTGGGGGGGGGGTGCCGTTGATGTGGAGCAAGACGCAGCAGCAGAAGAGGACTCAGCCGAGGAGGTTATGGAAGAGGATGGAGTAGGAGGAGTAGAGGAGGTGGCAGCAGGCCTGCCTGCAAGTCGTGGCGGTGTCACCAACTCCTCTGCAGAGCCATGCATTCCATGCTTGGCAGCCGTCAGCAGGTTTACCCAATGCGCAGTGTAGGTGATATACCTGCCCTCACCATGCTTTGCAGACCAGGTATCAGTGGTCAGATGGACCCTTGCCCCAACACTGTGTGCCAGACATGCCATTACTTCCTTTTGCACAATCGAAAAAAAAAAGCAGACTGATGTTCTAGCCCTAAAAAGGGCTTTTTGGGGTGCTTTCCTTACAGCAGAGCTCAGATGAGTCCTTCAGGATTGTAGTGGACACTGAATACCCTAGCCTAGCTATCAATTTCCCTATCTAATCAGCAGCAGCTACACTTTCCCTCCTCTCACTGAGCATGCAGCTTCAGAATGAATCTAAAATGGATGCTGGGAGGGAGGTGGGAGGGTGTGGAAGGGAGGGTCTGCTGCTGATTTACTGGAATGTGTCTGCTGACCGTGAGGCACAGGGTCAAAGTTTGCTCAATGATGATGAATGGGGGCGGATCGAACCGCCAAGATCGAACCGCAAAGATCTCAAACTTCTCTTTCTTCATTCTTTGTAGTAGCTGGAAAATTAGAGCTAGAGGAGGAAGCATATATCCTTTATGGGATTGACATGGGCTTGAAAGGACATTCACTCGTTCCACTACTGGGTGAAATTTGCAGCCAAATAGCCTGGGGACTTGCCTGTTAGAATGAGAGTGGATACAGTTCACCTGCATTAGACCCAGGTCTTCACTATATGGCGAAAGGCTGCTTTGGTCAATTTTCATTCACCAGATGAATCATCTGCCTGCTCAGAAAATCTGCCTTCATGTTCTTAGAGCCAGGAAGATAAAAGGCTTAGAAATCATTTGAGGTTAACCTGTGCCCTGAGCTTCAAACTCCTTACTCCTTCTTGATGGTTCAAATAAATATATATATATATATATATATATATATATATATATATATATATATATATATATATATTATCACTTTTGGTCCAGGAGCGACCACATCACTCTGGCAAACTCAATCCCTCACAATTTTTGGGATGGCAGAGTTATGTGGACCATGTGAGCTATATCTAAAGGCATTTGACCCCATTTTCACTGCCCTGTTGTGGTCTCTGTTCTCAGTTCCTTATTAGCACATTATTTTGCTATTCTCTGATTTTTCCAGCATTGCCCATGGCTATTGTAGCCGTTTATCCATACCTTTGTAATCCTGACCATGGCTAATGTATTTGTTATTTCATACCTATGTAATTCTGACCTTGGCTAATCTATTTTTCACGGATTTTTACTCTGGTGTATACATTAAGCCCATCCACTCTTAGATCCAGTAATATGTTCTTTAAATGTATGTCAGCCTTTCTAAGCTCTGCATATTAGGGTATAGCACCCTGACATTATCCAATTGACGAGCAAGCCATGATTCAGGACAATGGAGAGCAGCAGACCTCTGTGAACTGCTAGTGCTTCACTTGTGTCTGCTAGAAGAAGAACATTGTTGAAAAAGTGCAAAATTGGTATTCCTTGCAAACGGATTGTTGCGTGTAAAGACACAAAAACATTTGAAAACACCCATGGGGTGTAACTGGTAGTGTCTTAAGTACCTCAAAAACTGTTAATGTGAAGCTGCTTTTGGAATGTGAAATTAGGAGTCTCTGAGGTCTTTTAATACCATCTAGTCCTTTAGTGATACTGCTCATATAGACTGCAAGGATTCCATCCTGGATCTTCACACATGCAAAACATTCAATCCAGGAAGGGTCTCCAAACTGTCTTCCCTTTTGGGGCCAGAAAAAGGCGACAAATCTCATCTATAGGTACAGGAAAAAATTATTTTCAGCCAGCATGGATGTAATAACATTTTGTAACTTTTTCAAAAATCATGGGGGAGATCTTTGAACTCTAAATAATATCCCTACATGACAATCTTTTTACCCAAACATCTCTAGATGTAGAATTTTCCAGGGCTTCTGCAATCAAGCCTTAGTGGAATTTGATATATTCTTGGGTTCATTGTCTTGTTGGAAGGTCCAGTGATTCCCAAGCTTCAGCTTCCTCACAGACGGCATGACATTTTCTCCTATGATTTTTCCTGATACTTCAATGAATCCATATTGCTTTCCACATTCTGCAGGTTTCCAATGCCAAAGGATGCAAAGCGGCTCAAGAGCATCACTGAGACATCATCATGCTTAACTTTAGGCAGTGTTCTTTTCAGTGTATTCTTCTTCCTCCACACATACCCCTGATCCATCAGACTGAAAGGTTCCAGTTTTGTTTCATCGCTCCACAGAACAGAATCCACTTCTTTGGGTTATTTATATTATGAATAATTTGCAGCTTACTTTTCTTGTACTTTTGGGTCAGTACTAGTGTACGTCTTGAAGTTCTGGCATGGAAACCTTCTGTGTTTAGTATGTGCTTATTGTACTCACTGAAACCACTGTGCCTGTTGCCAACAAGTCTTGCTGCAGGTCTTTTTCAGTACCTCAAAGGTTTTTGGGTCTATCCTATTCTCCTTAGGATATTTTAAGCAACTGGCATCAGCCACTGGTAAAAGGACAGCGGCACCCGACCGTGCCCTGTTCAGTAGTAATGTTTTCCCGGTGCTATAAGAATTCTCTGAGGATCTGAAAAAAAGAATTGTTGCTCTACATAAATATGGCCTAGGCTATAAAAATATATTGCCAAGACCCTGAAACTGAGTTTCAGCGCGGTGAGCTAGACCATACAGCGGTTTCACAGGACAGGTTCCACTCAGAACAGGCCTTTCCATGGTCGACCAAAAAAGTTGAGTGCTCATGCTCAGCATCATATCCAGAGATTCTCTTTGGGAAATAGACATATGAGTGCTGCCAGCATTGCTGCAGAGATTGGATGGGTGGGAGGTCAGCCTGTCAGTGCTCAGACCATACACCACACACTGCATCAAATTGGTCTGCATGGCTGTCTGTCATGGGTGGCAGTCCGGAGACCGGGACCCCTCTATGCCTGATGATGAAGATAGGAGTCTCAGCGTCGAAATGGAAAACCAGGGCCTGGTGCAGGGTAACCACATGCCCCCTGGTGTTGAGCATCAGGGTTTGTGCGGCCACATACCAGAGCCCTGATGCAGCTACTGCAGATACCAGGTACCAGATGATAATATGCAGACCTCCCAGGATCTGGATAGGGAGACTCTGCAGCAGATATGTATCCAGTACTAGAAACAAGGCAAGACTAGAATGACCCAGAACCGGAGAAGGACAGAAAGCAGAACCAAATACATGAGGGAAACATTAACAGGACATGGGCAGGACAGGGTAGGACTGTACATAAACTGGGAATACAAGACAAAATAAAACAAGACAAGAGATACAAGGCAAAACAAGAGGAGACATAATTAAGTACTATATATGTAACAAACATTGGAGATTTAGACATACATAAATGGCCAAGATGTATGCAACCCACCACTGCGTCAAAGTACTCCAATTACGGTGGGTCCTAACTGCCTAGATATGCATGACTAAAAATACAACAATAAAACACACACAGTACTTACTTGCAAGGAAGGAAGCCGGGGAAATGAGATCATTGCTAGCAGGAACACTGAAACAAAAGGATTAATGGCAAAGGAACGGATGTGGCGACAAAAACAAACATTAAAAGGAATCCAGGAGACTGGGAATTCCAGGAATGGAATACAGGAATGGACCCAGAAAACCCAGCATAAAGAAAACCAGACATAGAATGGAAAACCAGAAAAACCAAGAAAAACTAAACAAGAATTCTAAGAAGAATACTGGATATCAGAAGCCATTGCCAGAAATTATCCGCAGCCAGGAACAATATGTGACACTGTCGTCCCAGAAGGAATTCTCTAGTAATGATGATGCACAAGAAAGCCCACAAAACGTTTGCTGAAGACAAGCAGACTAAGGACATGGCTTACTGGAACCATGTCCAGTAGTCCGATGAGACCAAGATAAACTTATTTGGTTCAAATGGTGTCAAGCGTGTGGCAGCAACCAGGTGAGAAGTACAAAGAAGTACAAAGAATTAGAATATAGTCAAGCATGATGGTGGGAGATTTATTGTCTGGGCCTGCATGAGTGCTGCCAGCACTGGTAAGCTACAGTTCATTGATGGAACCATGAATGCGAACATATACTGTGACATATAATACAACTAAGTATGTGCACAATATGGAGGTGAGTAAAAGATAGTGCTCAAACACCTAAAATGTGGTCTCCCGACACCACTTAAAAACACATAGTTATACATACATATAAAAAGGTGGAGCTCTTAAATATTCAATTCAGTCAGTATTCTGTAAAACAAAATTATACAGCAAATAGTGCAACACATTAAACAAGAGATTCAAGTATATATAGTAAGGTATTATAACTCACAAGCCTGGAGTCATACCCTCATATGACTCAGGTGGTATGCGCCTCTGGACCATTCAAGGATGTCCAAATCCTTTTTCTTTCCTTGAGGGCTTGGTGCTTTCTTTAAAAGTGCTTTGTGCTTTTCTTCTTAAAATGCTTGATGCTCCCTTTCTCCCTTTTGGCCGGCTTAAAGTATTAAAAATGCCAGGTCCAGAGAGTTGGGTTCCAAAAAGGTGCTTTATTAGTAATAAAAATCAAGACATAAAATAAATAAAATAATTTATACCAGGTAAATGTCTGGATAGACTTGATAGTCTGTAACAGTAGTCCAATACGCGTTTCGCCTTCTTAAAAGGCTTCCTCAGTTGGCTGTCATGTATTTTCCTCTCTCATCTTCTTGCTTTAAATCGCCCGCTCGCCGGGTTTGATGTGTCTCACTTCCGCTTCCGGGTTGCGTCCTGGAACGCAACGTGCGTTCCAGCGTGTATGGGAACTTCCGCATTCGTCACTCCGGTGGAACGCAACGTGCGTTCCACCGTCATAGCGTTTCGTCTAGTGGACGTAATAAACTTTATTGGCAAGATATAGTTCATTTCAATTAGCAATTTGATGCAAATTTATTTCTTTTTCGGTTAGCAATAGAAAGCAGACTGTATTAGTGCTGCAACCTCTTTACTTATTGTAAATGGCATGTTCAATTAATTTAAATCCTCATTTTTTAAGAATAAGTATATTAACATTAAAACCAATTGGTGGCGTGTCCTCTTTCCTTTAGCCTGTGACATGATCGTTGGGGCCCCATATACCCCAACGATCATGTCACAGGCTAAAGGAAAGAGACAGGCTGAGAAAACTGACCGGAGTGCCTTCTTTGCCTCACGGACACACCAGGGGAGACAGGCCTTGCTGCAAGGTGAAGCCCGAGATGGCGCCGAGGAGGCTGGAGAACAGCAGCATGCTGCCATAGAAGCGGATGCTCCTCTCACACAAGAGATGATGCGGGCAATGCTGGAACAGATTAAAATGTAAATAGAATAGGATGGCGCAGGAGTATGGAGAAAAAAAATAAATTAAACAAATAAATGCAGCAACCTACAGGGGGATCTGATACAATTCACCAAATAAGAAATAAACCATAAAAAGTAGGTGCGCAAAATAAATATATCTCTTATACAGTATAATGTGCAAAGCATGCAGACGTGTCATGCAATTAGCTACATAAATGCATATATATATACATATTGGGAAAACACCATATATCCAATGGCTTGTGCAGATTAATATACACCAATATAAAAAAAATATTATACTTGCACAGGTCTGCTCAGGTGGTCCAATCTAAAAATATAAAGAGACACAGACCTAGTGCAATATCGTTGAAAAAGGTAAACTTAGATAAAGAAGAATATTTCCAAACTCACAATTGTGGAGTGGTCGAAGTACCACTCCAAACTATCTGGCTCTGGGAGGATCAGCCCCTTGTAATCGTAGGATCCAATGGGTAGACAACTGGAAGCATTCACTCGATAACCGGTCAGTTCAAAAGTAAAATTCCATTTATTCCAACATAAAAAAGTATGCTTAAAAATAAGATTAAAAATATATACTCCTGTCGCTGTTTTGAGAGTTCAGTAAGTCCAGGGTTACGTTTTCCTGATGAAACGAAAGCAGTAGTTTTCTTACTTCTGACTCCGACTCTCCCGTCCAGCGCAGTTACTTCCGACTTCCGGTTTCCGGTTTCACGCAACGCGTTTCACCCCGCCTCTTGGGGCTTTCTCAAGTTGAGTGGTACTTCAACCACTCCACAATTGTGAGTTTGGAAATATTCTTCTTTATCTAAGTTTACCTTTTTCAACGATATTGCACTAGGTCTGTGTCTCTTTATATTTTTAGATTGGACCACCTGAGCAGACCTGTGCAAGTATAATAATTTTTTTATATTGGTGTATATTAATCTGCACAAGCCATTGGATATATGGTGTTTTCCCAATATGCATATATATCTGCATTTATGTAGCTAATTGCATGACACGTTTGCATGCTTTGCACATTATACTGTATAAGAGATATATTTATTTTGCGCACCTACTTTTTATGGTTTAATGCTGGAACAGATGTCTGCAAGGCTGGAAAACAGCTTCAAAGCCACAATTGGGGCACTACATAAAGATTTAAAAGAACTGGAGGTGAGAACTGCTGGGACTGAAATTAAAGTGGCAGAGCTGAATGAGGCACACAGGGGAATGGAAGAGGAGATGGCAGGGCTGCACAATCGAATGCAGCAGTATGAGACTAAGCTAGCAGACATTGAGGACAGAGCATGTCGCAACAACCTGCGGATTCGTGGGGTGAGTGAGGAAGTGGGACCCACAGAACTTGCGGCCTACTTGACTAGCCTGTTGAAAACGCTGGCGCCGGACGTGCCAATAGACCTGCTGCTCATGGACAGGTACCAACAAACTGCCAAGCCCAGCTTTCGTCCCCAAGACACCCCTAGAGACATTCTCATCAGAATGCACTACTACCACGTGAAAGAAATAGTGCTTCAGGCAAGCCGCGCAAAGAAGACGCTTCCAGACCCATATGGTGGGCTGTATATGTCTTATGCAATTCTTACTTACACCCTACAGAGGGCACTACTGCCCAGCTATGCGCCAAACCTAACAGACCACTTAGCAAGCTATGAAGTGGGTAGTCGTGGGGACGCCACCCCACAGGGAGGAAGTGAACACTTCTGCCCCCACAGGTACCATGAGTACCTAAGCCGAAAATGGCACACCAGTGTATTTTGTATTTGTATTATATGTTTTCCCAGTTATCACTATGTCCCCCACCCCACCCCGGTCTAGCTGGGACCAAACGACCCACACCTCCTCCCCGGTATCTACAGAGAGTCCACATAGCTGGCCGAATCGACGGAGTCCCAAACTCTGTACAGGTACCCTTGTTCACCCAATCACCCTTAACCCAGCGAGTGAGATATGCCCAAATCCCGCCCTCAACTAGGGGTAAGTCGCTCGACTTGATGCTGCTGGGACGAGCGAACCCCCCATACTGGTTCTTAATACCTACTACGACCCTTACCAAATCCATTGGGTATAAACCCCCATGAAAATCTTTTCTCTAAATGTAAGAGGGTTAAACCTACCGGTTAAGAGACACCAGCTATATAGAGAACTCAGGAACACAGATGCGGACGTTATCTGTCTCCAGGAGACTCATTACAGGACGGACAATTATATCCCACCGACAGTTTCTGACTTCCCGCACCAATACCACGCAACGTCCCCCACAAAATCCAAAGGGACATCTATACTGATCTCTAAGCAGGTAGCATTTACCATGATCTCCGCAGAGGTGGACCCCAATGGGAGGTATATAATACTGAAATACACCATTAACAATACGACCTATACAATCACCAATTTATACTCACCCAATACATTACAAGGCACGTTCCTACGACACATACTACAGAAACTAGACTCGATACAAGAAGGTGTGTCAATTATCTGTGGAGACTTTAATCATGTCTGGGACCCGAAGCTAGAAACTAACACTTCACAACACAGTCCAAGGTATAAAATACTCCACAGACAGTGTAAAAAGCTACAGAAGCTCCTCTCACTTCACCACTACTATGATACCTGGCAACTATCCCACACCTCGGAACGGGCGTATACACACTTCTCCAAAGTACATAACACGTACTCGAGGATAGACGGATTTCTCATTCATGGACAGGGACTTAATCAAATCACGGACTGTGATATTGGACAGATTACCTGGTCAGACCACGCACCGGTAACGCTGTCGGTAAAAGATCAATTTGATTATAAGCACCGAAGCCCGTGGAGGCTGAATGCTTCCTTGCTGAATGACCCGACATTTAAGAAAGAGGTAGAGACAGCATTGACTAACTACTTCACAGAGAATGCTACCCCAGACATATCCCAGAGCACATTATGGGCGGGACACAAATCCGTAGTCAGGGGAATCTTTATTAGGAGGGCGTCATACTTACACAGGAAATCCTCGGCCCAGATCACACAATGGAAGAGAGAATTATATCAATTAAACACACGGAATCAAATCTCCCCTTCTGCTGAGCTCAAATTGCAAATCGCTGCCATTACCAACCTGCTACACCAAAAGGCAATAGAACAGACAGGTTACATGCTCCAGAGGTTAAAAATGAATCAATACACGCAGGGGAACAAAGCCAGCAGACTACTAGCTAGGAGACTGCAAGTCCGTAGGGCGAACCAAAAAATTGCTTTTCTTGTGTCCCGTACGGGAGAGAAGAAAACGATACCTACAGACATATGCAATGAATTTGCCAACTACTACGCCGACTTGTACAACATACATAAACATGACACCACATTTCAGCCCACGACGGAACACATAAATGAGTATCTAGACACAATAGACCTCCCGAAACTCACGACCCAACAGGCGACTGATCTCATTAGACCCATCACGGAGGAAGAAATCCATACCATAATAAAAAAACTGCCGAAAGGCAAAGCCCCGGGCCCGGACGGGCTTGATACTACAAACAATTCCACCATATACTGACACCACACCTGCACACATTCACGGAGGCGACAGCCGCGCAGAAACTACCACAAGACACGCTACTGGCCCACATCATAACATTACAGAAGCCAGGGAAGCCCCCCACCATCCCACAAAATTTTAGACCTATATCCCTGCTCAACGCGGACGCGAAAATTTTCGCCAAGCTATTCGCGTTGAGACTGGGCACTCTTCTCCCACAATTAATCCACTCAGATCAAGTGGGGTTTGTGGTAGGGAGACAGGGTGCGGATTACACGCGCAAAGTACTGAATATACTGCACAGTTTACCCAAAATACACAAAGAGGGAGGTGTTGTCATCTCCCTAGACGTCGAAAAGGCGTTCGACCGCCTGCACTGGAAATTCCTAGAGGCAGTCATGACAAATGGAATACCAGGAGAATTTAGAGCAGCAGTCAAAGCGCTGTACAGTGCCCCGACAGCCCAGGTACTTAACGCGGGGTTTCTATCAAGCCCATTTAGTATCTCCAATGGCACGAGACAGGGATGTCCCTTGTCCCCCTTGTTGTACGTTCTGGCTTTGGAGCCACTGGCGTCAAAGATTAGGCAACATGGCTCCATACACGGAGTACACATTGGGGAAAAGGAGTACAAAGCCAATCTCTTTGCAGACAATGTGCTCCTGACCCTAATGCAACCACTGATCTCAATGCCGCACCTACTGACGGTAATAAAGGAATATGGGGACAGCTCCTATTACAAATTGAACGTGACTAAAACCCAGGCCATGGGGATTGGGATACCTCACAACGTACTACAGGTGTTGCGGGAGAAGTTTGTAATGGACTGGAGGGTGGACAGCGTCTCCTTCCTGGGAATTAAGTTAACAAAGACAATAGGAGGACTATTCAAGGCCAATTATGAAGCCCTGCAAAAAGAGGTGGAGGCCAGTCTGTCCTTATGGGGAGATAAATACCTCTCCTGGCTGGGTCGGATGGCAGCATTTAAAATGTCTATCCTCCCCAAACTACAATACTTATTTCGAACACTGCAAATAGACCTACCAACCTCATAATTAAACAAAACACAGTCGATCCTCACTAAATTCGTGTGGGCACACAAAAGAGTGAGAATAGCTGCCAAACACCTGTATAGACCCATTCACCAAGGGGGTCTAGCCCTACCGAACATCAAACTCTATTACCAGGCGACGTTACTGGCCCCAGTGTTAGGGATACAATCCCCATCAAACACCCCACAATGGCTAGAAATAGAAGATCACTGGCTTCAGGGGACAGACCTCCGCAGACTGTTGTGGGTACCTAAATCACTGCGACCCAACCAACCTAATATCTTACCAACCACGAAAACACTGTTGACGACCTGAGACAAAACACATAAATCACTGGTCTCTATGTCACCGTGGTCACCGGCAACGCCTTTATCATGCCTACAGGTAGCAAATAACACACTTGACCATAGAGAGTGGACAAAGAGAGGCTGCACACATGTAGGAGACATACTGGAAGCACACAAGGTACTACCATTCCCTACCATCCAGGAAAAATTCAATCTGGCCCCTAAATTGATATTCCCATACCTTCAGATAAAATCCATGCTAGGGGCCCAAATGACCACAAGGGAGGGGGAGACCACGCTCATGGAGTTTGAGAGGACTTGTTTGAACCCAAAGCAGAAAAAGGGCTTGATTTTCCTGTGCTATACACTCCTTAATATAGGAGACTCTGTACACCTAGACAGATTCAGTGAAGCCTAGCAGGCAGACATTGGGAAGCATTTTGATGCAACCCAGTGGAGGCACGCGACCATGGCTCACAAGGGAAGCACTACATGCACGTCACACCTAGAGTTAATGCGTAAGATATATTACAGGTGGTACATGGTGCCAGTGAGACTGGCAAAAATATATCCAGGAACATCACCCAAGTGCTGGAGGTGCGGGGAGTCAGAAGGTACAATGTACCACATATGGTGGTCTTGCGGGGTACTCCGACCTTATTGGGAGATGGTAGAAAGTATACTTAATGTAATAATAGAGGGTAACTTCACGATCACCCCAGAAATGAGCCTACTGTTCATGAACATGGACAGAGTCCCGGGAAGCAAAGCGATTCTGGTCTTCCACACCCTAATAGCGACACTGACGCTCATAGCCATAGAATGGAAGACAGACACGGCTCCGACAAAACTGGCCCTAACAAGACAAATTTCCACCAACTTACACTATGAACTCACAGCCAGGAAAAATCAGGGTAACGCACGAAAGTTTGAGGACGCGAGCACTAGGTGGGAAGGCATAAAAGCGTCTTGGGAGATCATGGACAAAGACTAACCAATATACAGACCCAGCCTGACTCGAAGAATTTATCAGACCAGGCGTAGGAGAACCCCACGAGACTATGGGGAATCCAGGGAACTGGACCCCCTGGGGAAGAATGAGAACAGGCAGGTGTCCGATTAGACAAGTCAGAGTAGCGAAGAGGAGTAACACTAATACGGAAGTCATAGAATACAACCGGTAGGGTTGACACTATGTGTCTTTACACCATTTTTTATATTTCTTACATCTTCTGCCACTCTTGTCTTTAGATTGCGAATTGTTCGGCCTACATATAGGAGGTTGCATGGGCATTTTAAAATATAGATTACTCCCTTTGAGTGACAAGTTAAATTGTCTTTTATTTGGAATTTTTTATTTATAATCGGTTCCATGTCTACGATATGTCTTCTCTAGCTTTTAGTGTTTTTACATGCCAGGCATTGTCCGCATCCGTAGAAACCTTTACTCATATTTAGGAAGGTTTTATTGACTGATGTTTTATTTTTATTGCAGCTTTGTACTAAGGTGCTCTTTAAATTCCTATCCCCTCTGTAGATTATTTTGGGTTTGTCTGGTAAAAAGACGGGGTCGTCTTTCAGAATATGCCAGTGTCTATTGATGATTTTATTTATTTTTCTGTTAACTACATATGAATGGAGCGTTGTTACCGCCCCCATTTTTGGCCTTTTTTTATCCTTATAAGTCAAAGTGCTTTCTCTGGGAATTTTAAGGACATCTTCTAAAGCTGTTTGAAGTTTTATTTCCTCATATCCCTTTTGTAAAAACTGCTTTTTAATTTTATTTGCCTGTATTATATAATCCTGATCATTTGTACAATTACGTCAATTGGCCCCTAGGGGCATTCATTAGCCAAGGGGCATGATGGCAGCTTTCCTTACTGATGTATCCATTAGCATCAACTTCTTTAAAATGGTTCTTTGTTACAATTTTGGTATCTATTATATCAATCTCTAAGTCTAAACAATTGATTGTATCCATGCTGATCTGTGCGGTTAAACAATATTCCATTGGTGGTTGTTCAGATGTATAATAAAATCATTCAAATCTGTGTTGGTGCCCGTCCAGATAAAAAATATATCGTCTATAAAACGGCGATAGCCCACCAAGTTCGCCCCCATGGGTGTCCTTGATATACAAATTGTTCCTCCCAATTGGCCATGAATAAGTTGGCGTAGCTTGGGGCGAACTTGTTGCCCATCGTATTTCCCCTAATCTGTAGGTTAAAGGTCTCATTGAACCAAAATAAGTTGTTTGTTAGAATTAAGTGAATGCCTTCTAAAATGTATAAAACTTGTTCTTCTTTAAAATTATGTTTGTTTAAAAAATATTGTACTGCTTCCAGTCCTTTTTCTTGCGGTATAATGCTGTAAAGTGAAGTTACATCGCATGTGACTAAAAAATTACCTTCTTTCCAAATGATCTTATCAATTAGCTGTAGAATGTGGATGGTGTCCTTCAAATACGCCGGATTTCGAACCACTAAAGGTTGTAACAGATGGTCGAGATACTCTGATACTTTAGCTGAGATAGAATCTATCCCAGATATAATGGGTCTCCCTGGTGGGTTCTCTTTGTTCTTATGTACTTTTGGGAGATGGTAGTACACTGGTGTTTTAGGGTACGGTGTAGATAGATATTTAGCTTCCTTAATAGTTAAAATTCCCTTTTCTAATCTTTTCTCAATGTAGTCATCAAATTTATTTTTAATATTATACTGTGACATACTGAAGCAGAGCATGATCCCCTCCCTTCGGAGACTGGCCTGCAGGGCAGTATTCCAACATGATAATGGCCTTCAAGACGACTACTGCCTTGCTAAAGAAGCTGAAGGAAAGGTAATGGACTGGCCAAGCATGTCTCCAGACCTAAACCATATTGAGCATCTGTGGGGCATCCTCAAATGGAAGGTTTTTTTAAAGAATTTCAGCAGAGTTTTCTGTCCACAGCGCAAGGTCTCTAACGTCCACCAGCTCCGTGATGTCGTCATGGAGGAATGGAAGAGGACTCCAGTGGCAACCTGTGAAGCTCTGGTGAACTCCATGCCCATGGGGGTTAAGACAGTGCTAAAAAATAATGGTGGCCACACAAAATATTGAAACTTTGGGCCCAATTTGGACATTTCCACTTAGTGGTGTACTCACTTTTGTTGCCAACGGTTTAGACCATGAGTTGTGACGGTACGGTAGTTGTGACGCCTGCTCCCTCTGGACTATGGCCCCATGTTGAAATGCTTGATTTTCCCCTGCAAAGACACGAAAGCCGGGTCATTCTGTACTTTCCCTATTTGAACAGTGATACCCCAGATAGCTATGCCATGGAGCCCAATCGTATAACGAAAGACTATGTGATAGACTTTGGCTCCATGGAAATTGAACTGTATGTATGT
This sequence comes from Pelobates fuscus, assembly GCF_036172605.1. Taxonomy (NCBI): domain Eukaryota; kingdom Metazoa; phylum Chordata; class Amphibia; order Anura; family Pelobatidae; genus Pelobates; species Pelobates fuscus. The sequence goes on from NC_086321.1 coordinate 159,370,012, forward strand.
GATCTGAGTGCCATTCAGTAATAATGTGCGCTCAGATCTAAGCTATCTGGGGAAATGTTGAATGTACCTGTTTTTATGCAATAGCTGCACAGTTATATATATATTTATGTATTTTATTGTCTTTTGCTACCATGTGGCTAATGGAGTTTTGCCTCTGTCCTTGGAGATAATTGGATTACTTCCCAATTATCTCCAGGATAGAAGACTTTGTGGAACTGGTTTTGGGCAGAAAAGCCATGCTTCATTTGGTCACAAAGGACTTTGATCTAACTTTTGACCCACTGGACCAATTTGTATGATTTTGACGTATGTATATATGCAAATACTCCAAAGTATGCTGATTCTGAACATGTAAGTTTTATGTGCATACTTTTAAAGTTATGAATATTGTGTAAAACTGTGTATTTTTCTGCCTGTGATAATTACATTAACACATTGTGTAAGGTAATTGTATCACAGGCAGAGGGGAGGATTTTGTGTGGGAGTGTCTGAGTGTATTGTATGTGTTTATTGGTTACACTAATGTGTAAGAATGTGTATATAAGAACAATAAACCTACAGCTCTGGCTGATTCAGCTTGAACCTCAAAACGAAGTGTCGTCTCATTATTGGGGGAATTGGATTGTATGCTGTTTCAGACCGATTGCCAGGAGTGTAAACTGTTCGTATGTTTTTTCCTATTCGGCTGTTTACAGCTTTTATATGTTTGAGAGCATTCGTATGCTTCTCCGGTTCGGTGGATTGGTGTCTACAGTAGCTGCCTGTATATCTGGAAGGGGAATATCTCCTAAACAGCTGTTAACCCCTTTTATGCCTGGGGGTGCCGTTACAGTAGTCAACCTGGTCCCTACCGCCCACTAGTGGGCAGTTTGGGATTTTAGGTGGGCGGTGGTGGGTTCTGCAGAAAATGCCCAGTGGGCCTCGATGACCATAGACCAAGGCAGATAGGGAAGATCATTTAATCTCCCCTATCGGCCCATTCAAAGCCAGCCTTGCTGTTATCCCTCTCGTGCTGGTGAGGAGATCAAAGATCACTTCATTCCAGCAAAGGGAGGGAAGGGTCTCCCATGAACAGACTGGTCGGAGTGTTACCACGCATTACCATGGCAACACTCCTATACAGTGCTGTGCTCGCAGAAGGACAGCAGAGTCAGCCTGCAGCCGCAGGAGCTGCAGGCTAAAGTGAACATGCCACAACTGAACAACCAGGGCTTCAGCATTATGTACCCTCTCCCTGGTAAAAAGGTAAGAAGGGGGCAGGGGGAGACATTAAGATAGATTTTCACATTTCACCGAGCTACACAGAGCATAGACCTTATGCACCCTTCTCACACAAACACACACTACACCCCTCACACACACACTGCCCCCTTACACACACACACACACACACACTGCCCCACTTCAAACACACACACACACTGCCCCCTTCACACACACACTGCCCCCTCACACACACACAAACACACACACACACAACACCCTTCACACACACACAGAAAAAATGTAGAATAGAAAAAAAGGAAAAAGAAATAGATAAATTGAAGTACTTTTTCTTTTTTTTTTTTTTAAAAACCTCCTTTCTAAAAAAAATAATTTAAAAAACGCACTTGCGCTATAAAATTAGTTACTGTGTCACTGGTGGGCGGTAAGGAAATTTTACCATCAAAAAAGATACAAAAGTGGGCAGTAGGTATTAAAGGGTTAACTACCCCTGGTTTAGACATTAATGGCTGTGTGTTGAGTTATTTTGAGGGGACAGCACATTTACATTGTTATACAGGCTATACACTTACTACTTTACATAGTAGCAGTGTGTCAATTCTTCACTGTTGTCAAATGAAAAGATATAACAAAATATTTACAAAAATGTGAGGGGTGTACTAACGTTTGTCAGATACTGCATATACAGTTGATGCAACGTAAAAGGGGAAACTAATATATGAGATAGACACATTACATGCAAAGCAAGATAGTTCAAGCCGTGATTTGTCATAAGTGCGATAATTTATGGCTTACAGCTCATGAAAACCCCAAATCCACAATCTCAGTAAATTAGAATATTGTGAAAAGGTGCAATATTCTAGGCTCACAGTGTCCCACTCTAATCAGCTAAGTAAGCCATAACACCTGCAAAGGGTTTCTGAGCCTTTAAATGGTCTCTCAGTCTGGTTCAGTAGGAATCACAATCATGGGGAAGACTGCTGACCTGACAGTTGTGCAGAAAACCATAATTGACACCCTCCATAAGGAGGGAAAGCCTCAAAAGGTAATTGCAAAGGAAGTTGGATGTTCCCAAAGTGCTGTATCAAAGCACATTAATAGAAAGTTATGTGGAAGGGGAAAGTGTGGACGAAAAAGGTGCACAAGCAGCAGGGATGACTGCAGCCTGGAGAGGATTGTCAGGAAAAGGCCATTTAAAAGTGTTAGGGACTTTCACAAGGAGTGGACTGAGGCTGGTGTCAGTGCATCAAGAGCCACCACACACAGAAGTATCCTGGACATGGGCTTCAGATGTCCTATTTCTCTTGTCAAGCCGCTCCTGAACAACAAACAACGTCAGAAGCGTCTTACCTGGGCTAAAGAAAAACAGACCTGGTCTGTTGCTCACTGGTCCTCTTTTCTGATGAGAGCAACTTTTGCATCTCATTTGGAAACCAAGGACCCAGAGTCTGGAGTGGCCTATTACTGTGGCCAGCCTAAGGCACACTTGTGCAATAATCATGCTGTCTATTCAGCATCTTGATATGCCACACATGTGAGGTGGATGGATTATCTCGGCAAAGGAGAAGTGCTCACTAACACAGATTTAGACAGATTTGTGAACAATATTTGAGAGAAATAGGCCTTTTGTGTGCATAGAAAAAGTCTTAGATCTTTGAGTTCAGCTCATGAAAAATGGGGGCAAAAACAAAAGTGTTGCAATTATAATTTTGATCAGTGTATGTGGGCACACTTAAGAAAGAGCATGTATCAAGTCTAGATTTTGTTTTGGTTATGAAAGTGATCCTTTAAAGAGGTAAATATTGGAAAAATGAAAATAATAGTAAACCTTGCGCTAAGATTCTTATCCTTTTCGCTCTGCAAAATATTTATGTTCCCTCCCACTAGGTTATGTTGCTTCCATAATCCCCTTCCTAGTCTAGTCTAGCCTCACATGGAAAGCAAGGTTTGATTTTTACATCCATACGGTCATGCTATTCTGTTCTAAGGTCTATAATCCATAAGAATTATATGTTTTGTTCCTCCCAAGGTCACAGAGAATAAAATGAGAAATACACTTAGAGCCTTCTAATGTTATTTGACATATCTGCAATAAAAAGTGTTTAATGGCGATGTCAATGCAAGTCAAGTGAAATTAGAACTGATTACAGTGCAAGTGCAAGAGGAGAAATGGAACCATTTGCAATGAATGCCGTTATTAGAATTAATGAAATGAGGCTTAGTAGTACACAAGGCTGGTCAGTTCATTTAAAGGACAGGACAACCAGACAATGTGTAAAGTGTGTCTTACCTCATTAAAACAAGTATTTTGGTTTATGGTTTCAATTGTAAAACATAGAAGGAATTGCAATATAGTGTGCAGCTGAACTGTCAAATGTGATACAGTGTTAAAAAGACATCTACAAACAATGTATAGAATTTTATAGCAATATGCTTATTAACCCCTTAAGACCGGAGGGCGTACTATTACGTCCTTTTTAAAGCGGCTCTAAACACCGCAGGACGTAATAGTACGCCCTCCGGTTTTTTTTTCACTTACCCGGTCGCCTGCGATCCCACGCCGGCGATCGCGGTTGGGGGGACTCCCAGGGAGCCCCCCGCGGCACCTCCGTCCACTTCAGCCCCCCCAGGCCATGTGAGAGTGAGGTCCTTGCGAGGACCTCACAATCACATGGCCGGGATAGCTGGCTGCAGCAATGCCAGCAGGGGGACTAACGACAGTAATGACAGTTGGTCCCCCTGCTGGCTGGAAATAAAATTAAATTAAGTTAAATAAGTGTAAAAAAAAAAAATATATATACTTAGATCATATATATATATATCATATATATATGATCTAAGTATATATATACACATATACACACATACACATACACTGTCTAGGTGTATTTTAATATTAATATATATATAATTATATATATATATTAATATCAAATTACACGTAGACTGATACTGATTAAATATATATATAATTATTGTTATATATATATATTTATATATAATATAAAAATAAATATGTAAATGCGTAAAAAAAAAATTATTTAAAATTAAATATTAAAAAATATATAGATGTGTTTTATTTCGTTCTAACTTTATTGTGATATTAATATATATATATATATTTATATCAAAATACACATAGAACGAAATAATATATATATCTATATACATAAATATATACATATATATCACTATATATATACCTATATATAAATAAAAATATTTTTAAAAAATTATATATATATATATATACACATATGTATATATATACATATATTAATTCTACACTTATATTTATGTAATCATTTTACATAATTAGGTATCCTAATTAATTACAATTAGCGGGACCTGCCTGACAACCCATGCCGAAAGTAAAGGGAATTTAATTTGCTTTAATATTTGCTAGGGTATTTAACCCTATAACTTTCCAAGACACCATAAAACCTGTACATGGGGGGTACTGTTTTACTCGGGAGACTTCACTGAACACAAATATTAGTGTTTCAAAACAGTAAAATGTATTACAATGATGATATCGCCAGTAAAAGTGACTTTTTTGCATTTTTAACGCACAAACAGCACTTACACGGACGATATTATTGCTGCAATACTTTTTACTGTTTTGAAACACAAATATTTGTGTTCAGCGAAGTCTCCCGAGTACAACAGTACCCCTCATGTACAGGTTTTATGGTGTTTTCAAAAATTACAGCGTCAAATATAAGGCTTGTGTTTCATTTTTTTCACATTAAAATTCGCCAGATTGCTTACGTTGCCTTTATGACCCTATGGTAGCCCAAGAATGAAAATTACCCCTATGATGGCATACTATTTGCAATAGTAGACAACCCAAGGTATTGCAAATGGGGTATGTCCAGTCTTTTTTAGTAGCCACTTAGTCACAAACACTGGCCAAAATTGGCGTTTTTTGCATTTTTCACACACAAACAAATACTAACGCTAACTTTGGTCAGTGTTTGTGACCAAATGGCTACTAAAAAAGACTGGACATACCCCATTTGCAATACCTTGGGTCGTCTACTATTGCAAATGGTATGCCATTATGGATGTAAATTTATTTCCTGGGCTACTATACAGTCTCAAAGGCAATGTAACCAATCTGGAGAATTTCAATTTCAAATGTAACACGCTATATTTGACCCTGTAACTTCCCAAAACACCATAAAACCTGTACATAGGGGGTACTGTTTTACACGGGAGACTTTGCTGAATAAAAATATGTGTATTTTATTGCAGTAAAAGCAAACAGTATTATGACATTGACAGTTAAAATGTCATGTAGAACTAAAAAAAATAAAAGAAAATCTTATTTTCTCCCATTTTTTTCATATTAAATTATGTTTCATAGCTAAATATTTGATATTAAACTAAAGCTCTGTTCCCCTGAATAAAATGATATATAATAAGGGGGGGGTGCATTTAATATGAAAGAGGTGAATTACGGTTGGACAGACATATAGCGCAAATGCCAGGTTTTGTTTACATTTTGTTTCGTTCACAACTTGTACATTTGGCTGCGGTCTTAAGGGGTTAAATACTTGGCTTTGTGAACCATTTATTTATTTATCCTTCGTTACACGAATTCCAGGAATAATTTATTACGTTTGTATGGGGGAGGCGTAGACCTAGAACTTCCTCCTCAAATTTGTCCCGCAAATTAAAAGATGGGAGAACATCCCTCCCCGATGTATACTTGATTTATGACTCCATAATGCTATCGCATTTGATTAAATGGAAATTTAAGGTCTCAGAACATTTTTTATGGTTAGGTTATGAATAGAGTTGAGCGAACCCAAACTGCAAAGTTCGGGTTCGTACCGAACATTATGTTTTTTGGACCCCGCTCCCGAACACGGACATATCACTGTATGTTCGGGTTGGAGTTGGATGTTCGGAAATTTAATGGCGCGTTTTCAAAGGATGCAGGCAGCCAATCAACAAGCGTTTGACTCGTGTGCCCTTAGAAGCCATCACAGCTGGGCCTACTAATGGCATGGCTGTGATTGGCCAGTGCAGCATGTGACCCAGCCTCTATATATAAGCTGGAGTCACGTAGCGTCGCATGCACATGAGTTCTTATTAGTGTAGGGAGAGGATGCTGCCGCTGATAAGGACAGCTTAGGAAAGAATTCTGCAAACTAGTACATTAGTGGGGTGGGGTGCACTTCGTATCTGAGAGTCAAATAGAAGCGTCAAATACTGCTGTCACATTGCAGTTTTAAAAAGTCATTTTATTTTGGTGCTAAATAGCACATTAGTGGGGTGCACTTCAAATCTGAGAGTCAAATAGAAGGGTCAAATACTGCTGTCATATTGCAGTTTTAAAACGTAAAAATTTTTGGATGCCAAAAAGTATATTAGTGGGGTGCACTTCATATCTGAGAGTCAAATACTGCGCTTACAGCGCAGTTGTAAACATTCTAATTGTTTTGGTGCTAAACTGCTAAATAGTACATTTTGGGGATGCTCTTCATATCTGAGAGTCAAATAGAAGCGTCTAATAGTGCGCCTACTGCGCAGTTGTTGTAAAAATTCTTATTGTTTTGGTGCTAAACTGCTAGATAGTACATTTGCGGCCTGTACTTCATATCTGACAGTCAAATCGAAGCGTAACTTTGATTCAAATTTACTACATCGGGGGGGTGTGGCCTAACCACCGAAGCGGACAGTCGCACCGCCTCAGAGCTCCGGCTAAACAACGAGAAAACTAACTTTTAATATAGGGGTGACCCCCTCAAAAAAGGCACCTGAGAAACGTCTTACACTCACTAATGGGTAAGAAGACGAAAAAACTGAAACCTGACCGACCCCAGCAGGGGAGAAGCATCGGGGACCTCTGGAGGCAGGCACATGGCGCCCAGGAGTCTACAATGGCGGCTCTCCATGGCGGCTGTTCCGACTTCTCCGACGGAATGTCGGAGGAAGGGGACGATGACCACACGCTGGCAACGGCTCGGCAAATGACTACACAAGTAGCACCTCAACACAGAACTCCCGATGCCGCCCCAGTAACTTTAACGGCCATCAGGGAACTCATGGCAGAGCTCCACACTAAAATCTCGGCGGATGTGGCCATGATCCGTGAGGACCTACGGGGCCTGACAGGCCGCATCGGAGAAATGGAGCACAAAACACAAGCCCACTCACAACAAATTAATGTCCTCACACGACAGGTGGAAGAGCTCACAAAACAGAGCGCAACTTATGAGAGTGGATTCGACGCCCTTGAAGACAAAAGGAGACAGAAGAACATAAAACTAAGGGGTGTAGGGGAGACGGTGCCACCAGAAGAACTCCCACACCTTGCAAGGCGCCTCCTGACAGCCATACTTCCACCAAAACAGGCTAAAACGATATCGCTGGAGGGTATTTTCCGACTACAGAAGCCGATTAAGGCACCAGCCGCAGCTACCAGGGACATTGTGATACAGTTCCAGACCCTCAGGGACCGGGCGACAGTGATGGCAGCAGTCAGAGGGCAAACTCCCTATAACTTCGAGGGAATGTCTCTAACTTTCTTTGCTGACCTGTCAGGGGGAACCCTTGCTTGGCGACGGTCGCTCCGACCACTTACCTCCCTCCTGCACACGAAGATCATCAGCTACAGATGGAGCCAGTCTCGATCACTCCAGATACCACGCGGAGACACCGTCATCACCATACGGGACTTATCGGAGGCACCAAGCCACTTGCTCGCACTGGGACTACCACCGGACTCGCTGGGCCCGACAAACCCTCATGGATGGGACCCCGGGGCTACCCGTGTCTTTGTACCCAGGGACAGAGCGCTAACTGCTAGAGCGGGGCCCACAACATAATTCCAAGCTGGACCGGACCCATGCACGAGCTGATGACTTGGATGGAACTGCTGAATGCTCCGGCTTCATTGCGGACATTTGCCGCCGAGCATGAGACAGGGACCAGATCTGCCATACTTTTTTTTGTGATGCAAGTACGGCCAGCTGTATACCACCCGCTCATACTGATCTGCTAATTATTGTTCTTATTGTTTTTAGTCATTGTCATGTGCTCCCTTCTCTGCCATAGGGATTTATGGTGGCGGGGCCCTCTCAGGCGATAAAGGGGTTTAAACCGTCTCTCACGAGCAATGTTGGGGGTATATTGGCATCCCATAAGACTAGTTGGTATCCTTAGAGTAAAATAATTTTGGGACGGCATGCAAACACACCCAAGAAGGTCTCACATGCCTTTACCGTAAACACCCTAATGCCCCCTCCAACATACCCTCCAGACCCCGGTGGTCCTGATAACCACCCCATAAGATTCATACCCAGTTCTCAGGCCTACATCCCGTAGCCTCTTAGCCCATAGTACTCCCAACGTCTCCTTCTAGATCCCACCACATGAGGCACTCACCATTGCTTCATATAATAAGGGATTTTCGCTTCTGGGCTCTACTGTTTTTAATTAGGCTGGGCCAGTAGGAGCCTTATACGAAGGTTTTATATTAAGTTTTTACGTACAGAGTACGGGTTTCTATACATGTATATATGTTGTATTGGTATATTTGTTTTTTGCTTTGTTTTTGTGTTTTTTTTCTGTCGTTTAAGATGAGCTAAATCTTCTGCAGCATCCCTGATGGGGCTGGACTCTTCCTGCACTCCCTATATTGACCTACAATGCTCTTAATTGAGGCGATAATGGGTGATGCGATACACTGGCAGCTAGATAGCTGTGACATTCGCCCTAACCTTTTATTAAGGAAGAACACATCAGGTACCATTGAACCAGTCCACATTGCCTGCCCTTTGCGTAACTGCATTTCATTATGCTTAATAAGCTCTAAACACTAGACCCCCCCCCCCCCCCGTCAGCCCTGATGCAATAGTTAGGCCGCTACATGGCATTGAACCATGCATTCACGTTGGAAAGACGAAAATCGATTTGGCCGCCTGATCGCCCCATTAAGCCATACACCACAAAGGGGAACTGCAGCACACTGATACATGAGGCGCTTACAGCACAGTCCAAATTCATGTGTATGAATGTCTAGTTAAAGCTTTACACGTCTATAACTACTGGCGAATTTATTTTACAATTATAACAATTTGAGTTACCACCTTACCTACGCGTATATTTAACTTTGTTCTGCATCTTTAATACTTGTGCGATGCCCTTTTCAAGTGTCGCTTACAACAAAAACAAAAATTGTGCACTGTATTTCTATGTTATGCCACACAAAAACAATGTTTACTGCTATATAATGGGTGCCTGCCGTTGGGGCATGGCACACACGTGTGTAACTGTTAACCTATATGCACTCAAAAATAAAGAATTAAAAAAAAAAAAAAAAAATTTACTACATCGGTCACTTGTAATATTGTTTCACACCTACAACACTTGTTACACAGATCTAAGTGATAGAAAACAGATTTATATTTTATACACTAGAAACTACCAGATAACAAGCTGCTATATTTAAACCAGTTATCAATAGCTAAGAGGTACTTAAAAAATATTGTAATTCTGGGACAATACCCTCACAAGTCAAACTGAGAGATCAGTTTATAGGGAAAACTGTTGCCTGGATACAATTCTAAAACAATTTCCATATGTCCTTTGCAGACTTTACATGCTGGAAAAACACAGGTGCCAACTGCTGTGGCTTTCTGCAGTGTGCATACCGGCAAGGAGGGCAGGGTTAGGAGTGGGTGGAAGATGATGTGGAGGATGATGAGGTCCTAGACCCCATATGGAATCAAGGTCATGCGAGTGACGTGTGCAGTTTGGAGGAAGAGGCGCTGGTCGCACAGAGGCACCAGCACAGCATAAGAGGGAGCAGGGTGCAAAAGCGGAGTGGCCGTCCCCTAGCGCTCGTCGTCATGTATTAGCTCAAGAATTACCAGTTATCCAAGTAATACATGTAGCGATCAAAGGATCCATAATAGAGTTGAGCAAACCCGAACTGCAAAGTTCGGGTTCGTACCAGATTTAACAATCCATTTGTAGTTTCACAGTTAGGTGGGCATTCCGGTGACCGGGACCCAGACACTGTCTGGGCGGCGGTCGGACGACCAGGACCCAGTATGCCTGATGTTGAAGTTAGGAGTCACAGTGTGGAATGAATTAGCAGGGTCTGGTGCAGGGTAACCGCACGCCCCCTGGTGTTGAGCACCAGCGTTTGTGCGGCCACATACCAGGACCCTGATGCAGCTTCAGTAAAAAGAGTACTGGATACCAGAAGCCATCACCAGACTGATCCGCAACTTGGAACAGGATGTGACATTCACTGTAGCGGCTGTGCACGCTTTCGGCGTTCTCACCCTGCTGCTGCTCGCCTGTCTGTGCTGCAGCATAAGTTTGGCCTTCCCACTAACTGCCTCATATGCGCCGTGCCCACAAGGTGGAACTCCATGTTGCACATGCTGGAGAGACTGTTTGAGCAGCAACAGGCGATAGTGGAGTTTCAGCTGCAGCACGCACGGGTCAGTGGCTCTGCACCAGACTTCCCTCCAATTGATCAGAGTTAAAGGATTTCAAGTGGACTCATTACAATTACAGGGCCTCTAAAGAGTCCTGTATTGTTATTTGTCGTCACTACCTTCCCGCATCGGGAGTGGGTCATTTGCGCGCCTGCTGCCTTCCTTGCATGTGGTAGCCATTTCTCAGGGTCCCTGTACGGAATGGAACCCTGATTCCCCGTTACCCGTGGTCACCATGGTAGGCACAGTCAATGGCATTGAAAGTTGATATGGATTGACATACGAATGCGTTGTCGCCTTCTCGTTGGGGAGCACATTGAAAAAGTGCTCTAGCATGACGAGCTGGGTGATCTCCTCCGGGAACTTGGCTTGATGGGCGTTGAGCCCGTTCTGGGTGGCCCTTGTGATGCCACGGTGTATACCCAGATATATCAGAGCTGCTGCAGAAAGTGCGGGGCATCTGTGCGCGATTTTGGCGTTCTCACCCTGCTGCTGCTCGCGTGTCTGCGCTGCAGCGTAACTTCGGCTTTCCCACTCACCGCCTCATGAGACTGTGCGAGTAGCAGCAGGCGATAGTGGAGATTCAGCTGCAGCACGTACGGTCAGTGGCTCTACACCAGACTTCCCTCCAATTGATCAGAGTTAAAGGATTTCGAGTGGACTCATTACAATTACAGGGCCTCTAAAGAGTCCTATATTGATATTTGTCGTCACTACCTTCCCGCGTCGGGAGTGGGTCATTTGCGCGCCTGCTGCCTTCCTTGCATGTGGTAGCCATTTCTCAGGGTCCCTGTACGGAATGGAACCCTGATTCCCCGTTACCCGTGGTCACCATGGTAGGCACTGTCAATGGCATCGAAAGTTGATATGGATTGACATACGAATGCAAATTCGCCGTCACTGGGATGTGCGATTAGCCTGAGGTTCTCTAGAGTCAACATAGTGCCTGCGCAACTATAATGTCAACAGCTACTCTTTTTTTATATGTCCCAATATTTGGGGGGCTACCCCAATTATAAAATATATATATATATATATATATATATATATATATATTTGTGTAAGGGGCAAATAGCCGTATATGGAGTAAGGATCCAGCATAAGCGTAGAATAGTATAAAGGGAGCAAGTCGGTTGTGGTGTGCCGAGACCGACGATACGGTAGGCCTGTAAATAAAGAGGGCCCACCAAGGAGTAAGAAAGTAAAGTAAATGGAAAGAAAAGAGAAAGTGTTGAAATGAGGAGTGGGTGGGAGGGTCATTCTGATGCTGACCTCAAGCGATATGAGTCAGGTAAGAGGTGTCCCTTATAGGATCCAGCATAAGCGTAGGTTAGTATAAAGGGAGCAAGTCGGTTGTGGTGTGCCGAGACCGACAATACGGTAGGCCTGTAAATAAAGAGGGCAAAAATGAATAATCAAAGATTTAATACAGTCAACAAATATATACAAATTAACCAGACATTTCCTTAAATGCATTACAGTATTTAATTCCTGGAAGGATTTTGAAGGTAGGAATCTAGGACCGAAAGTGGATACCATTTGCTGTGGGTACGATAGTATGTTATCTCTATTGTTGGTGCGTGTTGACTCGTTTTGGAATGTGGTAGAGCCAATAGGTAATGATATATGTGTTTATGTACGTGGGATCGTTAAAGACAATGATCTGTCTGAGTGGTGGTGATGGTAGTGGATTCTCTGGCCTGAGAAAGGCATAAAAGGCAATGTGCATGGTTGGTAATGGCCGACTTGGTAGTATAATTGAATGGTTGTAGATCTAATAGGTCTGATAAGGATGAAAAGTTGGATGGCTATTGGTATTCTCTAAGAGGAACGTGGGGGAACGGATTCCTGAAAACCTCTGAGTATATTCTTGTCTGGTATGGTAGTTTTGGCCATAGGTTATCCTGTGTTGTTGAATGCCTGTAAAATATATAATTAATGATGTGTGAGATAGTTTAAGTTTAAGGTGGCAAAAAGAAGCAAAACCTAGGAGAAATGGTATGACACAGGTTGAGCTATGTCGTGTTCCAATGAGATTCTTTAAGCCAGGTGAAAAGCTGTGTTATGCGTTCTACAAGTATGGGACGAAAGTGCTAGGTGGGATAGTGCATGCTATGCTGCATGAGTATGTCTAATCCATGATTTTGTCTCTGGAACGAAAGAGTGGCCGTGACTGTATGGGCGGCTGTAGGAAGCGTATGATGAACATGCCTGGAATATAAATGAGACAATTGTCGGCAGGGATGTATACCCCCGCCTGGTACATGAAAGTAAAAGAAATGTGATAAGTTGGCAACCAAGTGAGTTCCCCAGAAATATCATGACCTTATGGATGAGTAGTGGCATTTGTTGATGATATGATATGTGCTTAGTTGTCTGAGTAACAACGAATTGATGACCCTGACCATGATTTACCCCATGCCACAGCAGCTGCTACAATGGGGCAGATCCCCCAAAGGGGCTGAGGTGGTGGAAACATTTCCAAACCTGGATGCCATGGCCAACAGCTCCAAAGTAATGGTTCCCAGTAGATCGCTGCCAAACCCGTGGTAGACGCCGTGTCTGACCATCTGGTTGGAGAAGTGTCAGACAATCCTGAAAGGAACATGCTTTTACCATGCCAAGTGGTTAAGAAATTCCCCCCCATGTGCAGGTCTGCTGTTGCTGGGGTGTCTAGGGACATCCTCTGATCGTCATGTTGGAAGTGTGGAAAAAGGGGAAAGTACTCTGGATGTGAAAGTGTGGTCTTGTGGTATGATTGGCATGGCAAAATTAAGGAACCTGGAAGGGATTGTAGTTCCTTGCAGTTGTAAGTACTAAGCAGGAGGTAGTGATTGATGTAGTTGAGAATGTTCCCTATTTGTCTTGTGGTAACTTGCGTGCATGGATGCCGACTCAATTCGTATGCCCAGTAATGTGATGATAGTGTCTGGGCCTTCTGTTTCTTATGGGGTACTGGGACGCCCAAGTCTATCTGTAGCCCGAAAGTTGAGCGGGGAAAGGATTGCCCATTTTATGCCATGTAAGTGCCAGTGTGTAGGGTAGATGGTAGCCATTTACTGCGTTGATGATATTGGTCTTACTTAACCAAGCTTCAACCCATGCTTGAGTGATAGCTTTAAAGGTAGATCAATGGTGTTGTATAGTAAGGAAACTCTTCGGAGGGAATGAGGGAGTTGGGACTTGGGGTAGCGGAGGTGTGTGGTGCCAATAAGTCTATGGTTAGTCTTTGTTTAAGGGAAGATTTCCATGTGACAATACCAATGTGTTTGTGTTTGGTGCCATGCTGTAAATGGTGGAGATTGGAAGACCCCTCTGCAAATCTTGGCTATGAGTGTGTTTACAGCCAATGGTTCTGTTATGCTGACTAAGTGAGGGCATGCTATATTCCTTAAAGGTGTATTTATGATACCTGTAAGGGAGCCCTTTGAAGCTCCAGAGCTTTAGTAAATCTACTACAAGTCTGGAAGGGTGATAAGTCAGGAGTGTTGAAAATGCATTGGTGTGTACAGATGGTGAGTACGTTATTTGTAAGTTGTATTGGGACACATGGTTTGCCATGTGCCCTGAACCATTTGAACATATATGCAACAGTCTGTATGCAATGCAACTACTCATATCAATCGTCTCTGGTAGTTCAGAGGTGCTGGTACCTGGAGCCTGAGAGTGCTCGTCCATTTGTTTGGGACAAAATCCCTTCTGTATGGGTACCTGCACAAATAAACATCTCTACATATTCCAAATGCCAACCCAACCAAGGGATGGTCAGTTCCTGATTTACCTGAAATCCCTGGATCTGACCATCACAGATACATCATCATACATATATATGCCTTGCTTCCCCAATGTGCTGGGATCATATGTGCAGGATTAACGTCTTGTGTGTCATAAGAACTGATGTACCAGGTAACTGAGTTTCGGTTGGTGCTGGTTGTACAGTAGCGTGAGGCCCAGCCTTGTGAGGGCTGTGGTGACCGACTCGAGATTGCCAGTCTGTCATAAGCCGGGGTGCTAGGAAGAGGTGATTCTTCACCCTCTTTTTGAGAAATACTTAAATAACAATAAAGATTGCAATTATTATTTGTACCCAGGGGTCTTGTACTGGTTTGCTAACTAAGCCGTAAGGCGAAACGATTAGGCTTGGTGTTTTTTGGTGACTGGTGAGGCCCTGCTAGTTGCCAAGTGGCTTGAGAGGCTCTATCTATGCTTGGCGCAAGGGGATTTTGTGTGCCGACTGAACGTTGTGGCAGGATGTTGGCCTCTCCGTGACAGTAACCAGAAAATAGGAAGGGGAGTGACAGGTGAGGCCCTCTCTATGATACAATGCGAGGCGGCTAGCTCACGAGTGGCCCGAGGGTTGTATGCCTCCGAGTGTGAGGCGGGGTGTTGGCCTCGCGGGACCACTAACCACAGCATAATGCAGAGAAAAAAGGGGGTAATACCCATTGGGCCCTAGAACCCTAATTGCCAGTACGCTATTACTATTCCAGGGAAGGTAAGAGATGGATAACTACATGAGCAGGTGTATGTACCTGGTAGTATGGTATTGAACCTGACAATCCGTATAGGTTTTTTAGTAGTAACTGTAACCTGAATGGATAAAACCGTATGGCATAAGGAAATATGGCATAGACAAAGCTTATCTTAATACGTACAGTATATGTGAAAAGTAAAGTGCCGTGATGTGTAAATATTAAACATATATATATATATATATATATATATATATATATATATATATATAAAAACAGTGTTGGCTACCTACTCCTCCTCCACCACCGCTTACACCTACACCGCCACGGTCTCCGCCTCCTCAACCTATGGGTCACTTAGGATAAACTATGTACACAATTGCAGAGGCTTGTGAAGGCCTTTTCTCCATGCATCAGGAGTTGAGCTCAGTTTGAACAATGAAAGAGAATACCCTGCACTCCAACCCTCTCTCAAATGGATAATTCTGGTGATCCTCCCGATAGCCATGCTTTAGATTTTGATTTATGTTTTTCCAAAGCTAAAATCAAAGATTCCATCTAGTGCTATTTTATGTCTCAGCTGTATTTTTAATTTTTATGTTATTTTAAGTGATTTTCCTATCCACATTTGTTTTCAGGGCACTTGTCCTACTCTTACCCACATTTTACTTCCTTTTACAGCCCTCTAGCCCTTTCCAGGAGTTTTTTAGAGGCATTTTTGTGCCCAAAAGTTCGGTTCCCCATTGACTTCAATGGGGTTCGGGTTCAGGGTCAAGTTCGAGCACGAACCCGGACTTTTTTTCAAAATTCGGCCGAACCCGCAGGATCCGAACATCCAGGTGTCCGCCCAACTCTAGTTATGAAAGACAAGTTTTATCCAACAAGAACCCTTTTTTTCTGGCTTTGGGCAGATAACTTGGCTATAAAACGACTTAATGTTAAAAATATCTTGCAAGACGGAAGCATAATAGTAAAGAATGTGTCTCCTTGGATGCTCCTATAGAAACTTTGTCCCTATATCTTGATAATATAAATATAAGGAGTTTGGTAAATGCTGGAATTGTATATATTGGAGACTTATTTGACGAAGTGATTTTCAGACCATTCACTACTCTATGTACAAATCATGGAATTTCCAGTAAATTACTTTAAATTAATTTTTTTTTTTAGAAAAATAGGGAATTTAAGAGCAGTAATAAGCTGGATAAATTCTATGACCTAGATAATTGTTCGACTTTGTCTTCTAAAATTAGAGAATTATTGTATACGAGCAAAACAGGTACAAAGCTTTGTGGGATTATGAAATGGGAAAGGGAGCTGAGCACAGAATTTGTATCCAGTGAATGGGTTACCATGTTAAATCTGACAAAAAAAAAATATTCATAGTATTTCACTGTTTGAGAATTATCTCTCAATTTTACACAGATGGTATCTGACACCAGACAGGTTAAGTAAGTTTCCATCCAACATTAGTGATCTTTGTTGGAGATGTGAGAGGAAAACTGGAACTATACGGCATATATGGTGGGAATGTACCTGCCTATTACTGTTTGAAGGTCAAGTTAGAAAATGAACTTACAAGTTTAACACAGTCCCATATTGAACTGACCCCCAGCTCTTTTGTTCCATTTGGATTTCCCCAAATTGAAAGAAGAAATAAAAATGCTATTAATGACCACCAAAGTCTGTTTGGTGAAAAAATGGATATCTGAGGCGATCCCTGAGTGGACTGAAATAGCCTCACAGATTAACTATCAGAGATTCATGGAGAAAGCTGTATATGTTAGTCTTGAGAACTTGGGGTTATATAACGACATATGGAGACACTGGCCTCTGGTTACAGATTTGCCTGAGACTCCTTCCAACGAACGCCTCCACTCTCACGCCGGGACAGGTATGAATGGTTGTGTGAATGGAGTTTGATTTTCTACGTCAACGTATTTGTAATAGATTCTTTTAATAGAATTACACTTTATTGTTTTATTAGATTTAAAATAAGTTTTGGATAATGGAAAGGGAAAGGAAACTGACGGGATGAGGGAGAAAAGGCAGGAAAATAGGGAAAGAGGGTGTGAAAAAGAACAGAGATCGCAGCAAAACAAACCGTCACTTTAATTTTCCTACCCTTTTGATAAAATCCCTTCAGCATCATAACTATTTGAATCACTTATTTTATCACTGAGGAATTGACAAAATTATGATACACAAGAATAAAAACCTGACCAGCCCATAATTTCTAAATCTGAGAGTCATAAAAAGAAAGAAAAAAAAATTATCCACCCTGCCAAAATCTGCCCAATATTCCCAGGCAAGTCTCATGAGAAATTAGACTTGCCTATTAGAGCGCTCTTGTTGGTAGGCTTACAAGATATCCATTCAGAGCACCCTACTGAGATTTCTATGCATGATGAAGACTTTATAAAGGTTTACCCCCGACTTGAAAGCTAATTTTCTTTGGTGCCCTTGCGGGGCTCTTGTGGATTTATTTTTGTTGTGGCAAGTATTCTGCTAGTCAACATTTCCAATTTGTTTTTGATTTGTTGTCATAGTAACATTTAATAAATTGTTTCTTTGTCTGCCGTTTTGTGGGGCTGAAGAAAAGAAGATTTATAAAGGAAGAAGACATCTGATGATAATCATAATTTCTTTTAACAGGTATTATATTTTGGATCCTCTCTCACTATTTTAGGTTGAGGGAAGTTAACAGGATTTTTTTTATTGGGTAATGGAGCTAGGGAGTAGAGAAGCCTTAGCCACCCCAGGTGTGTTGGGTGGGTGAACATTAGTCAGATGTTTTTGGGGGTGGACAATTGGATCCTTCTATATTTATTAAATAGACACTGTAGGCATCCAGACCACTTCAGCTCATTGAAGTGGTCTGGGTGAAAACTCCCATCACCCTTAGCCCTGAGCATGTAATTATTGCAGTTTTTTTAAACTGCAATAATTACCTGCTAGGGTTAACTCCACCTCCATTGGCCCCTCTAGTGGCATGCGATAGAACAGCGTTCGTGAGTATGACAGTGCCGAACGCAGACAAAGGGATGGCGTAAGGGAGTTGGAAGATGTTCGCTTGGCGAACTCCGGTGATCTTTACAGAGCTTCACAGGAGAGGGCCCGTTCGTGGGACTAACGGAGAGGGATTTCGGGAGATCTTTGGCTGCTTGATTCACATACCCAGCAAGATTCAGGAGAGGATGGGCAGTCAGATCATCACAGATGCCAGGATTCGGATTATGAAACCCGCCGAATGCCTGCGGCAATTTCAAGTCGGCTGGGAGAACAGAACTTTCCTATCCATTCGGTAGTTCAGAGAGTTGAGGGACCAAACTCTCTGCTCCAGGCTAGTGAGTATTATTGCACTCGTTCTTGGCAATCTGCGCAGTTAGTCAGGGTCTAATGTCCAGCAAAGTAATAGGCTTGCTTAGGGTGGTTTTAGATAAATTATCTCCTTGCGCAGCGCAGGCAGGTAGCGGAGATTTTCTGGCTGCACAGGGTGACAGTTCCATTCCTTTGGGTGAAGAGGCACCCGTTAATGCCCCCTTACTTGGCCCAGTTTGTGAGGTGTCGCCATTGGGTCTCCATGTTCCTTTGGTAGTTTAAGAAAAATGTTTAAAGGTTGAGTTTGTACACCTTTTATCTCTAGTCCCGCTAAATAAGGAAATGGTGGACAGACCGCGTCGTGGTGATCCATCGGAAGGAGAAAAAGGTAAGCAGTTTCCTCGGACCTTTGGAAATTGGCTTCAGGGTTTTGTTACTTTTGCAAGCATTCTATCTAGTAAGTTTCCGGAGCGGGCCCTGTCCTTGTTTGCATGGGGGGCTTGGTTCAAATTTAACCAACAATTTAGGCAAAAAATGGCGGTTCGGTCTCAGATGGATTTCAGTGTACAGGACGGTAATTTATGGCCGTTATTGATGACGCCCGGCGACATTTCCAGCACCCGCCGGCGCTCCTGCTGGAGGGTTGGTGGGACACAAAAAAGGCATTTGCTGGCTCTTCAACGATAGCCATTGCAGATGGTACAGTAGCTGCCGGTTTAAACATGAATGCTCCTATTGTGGAGGAGCCCACCCGGCCGTGCGCTGTTTTAAGCGGGGAAAACCTTTGCCTAGATCGGTGTCCAAGGATGACGTTCCTAGGCATGAAGACCCCGGTGAAGGCGGAAAGGCTCTGTCTGTACCTTGTAAACGTCGAGAGGCAGAAATTCTTTGGGAATGTTTCACAGAGGTTTTTTTTTTTTTAATTTCCATTTCAAGAGTCTTCAGAGGCGGCATTTGCGTTGTCGGTTCGGGGAAAGGAAACTATCTTACTGGATAAATTGATAAAAGAAGTGAGCTTAAGTTGTATGGCTGGCCCCTTTTTATTTCCCCTCTCCCCCCCTTTTGACAACTTGCGGGTGTCACCTTTGGGTTGGGTCCCAAAAGATCCGGGCGCTTATAGGTTAATTCATCACCTCTCCTTTCCCGTTAGTTCATCGGTGAATGATGGCATATCAAAGGACGATCATCGGATTCGATATGCATTCTTTGATAGATCATTGGAGTTGGTTTGTGATGCAGGGAAAGGGGTCCTGTTAGTTAAATCCGATATCCAATTCATCCAGACTGTTTTCATCTTTTGGGTTGCCAGTTTCAAGGTGACTTCTTTTTGACATGTGTCTTCCCATGGGTTGTTCTATTTCCTGTTATTACTTTGAGTTGTTTAGTTCCTTTCTAGAATGGGTCGTGTTGCATGTGTCGGGTAGCCTTTCCCTCCTTCACTATCTGGACGATTTCTTGTTAATCGGTCCAGCGGATTCGCCGGCCTGCATCTCCTTGTTAGGTCACTTTCAGGAGGTTATGTTTTATTTAGGCGTTCCCATTGTGGAAGATAGAACGGAAGGCGCTAGCACAGTTCTCTTTTTTGGGGGGAATCGAGATTGATTCGGTCCGACGTGAGTTCCGTCTTCCGGAGGATAAATTGCGAGTATTGTCGTCCATGGTGGATTTGGTTAAGGTTCTCGAAAGGTTCAACTTAGACAACTTAAAACTCTCCTGGGACACTTAAATTTTGCATGTCATGTCATGCCTATGGGTCCGGTTTTTAGCCGGCGGCTCTCCCTAGCAACGGTAGGCATTCGTCTCCTCTTCCACTTCATTCGCATAACGCGTCGTTTAAAGGCAGATTTGGGTGTGTGGAGCAAATTTTTGTTGGGATACAATGGGCATACCTAATGGCGTATCGAATCGATAGCCAACTCCACCCTGAAACTGCTTACTGATGCTTTAGGATCTATCGGGTTTGGTGCATAATTCCCGGGCCACTGGGGTGCGGGTCGATGCCTTCGACTTAGAATGGTGAGGACTTGTCCACAACCTAACCTTCTTGGAACTGTTTCCCATTATTGTGGCAGTGGAGCTATGGGGTTCTGTTTTCACGAACACACAGGTTCTCTTTTGGACAAACAATATGAATGTTGCTCATGTGGTAAGTCGGCTTACATCAGGGTCCCCCCCAGTATTAGCTCTCTTACGGCGGTTGGTGTTGCGATGTCTAGATTTTAACATATGGTTTTGTGAGGTTTATGTTCCAGGGGTCGATAATTTTATTGCGGATTCTCTGTCTCATCTGCAGTGGGATTGTTTTCTGGAAATAGCTCCGAGAGCCGACGCGACCGGCCTGACGTGTCCAGACTTCTTATGGAACCTCGATTTTGGAACTTAACTGAACTAATCAGGGTTTTTTTGGCTCCTTCTTCCTGGCAGGCGTATGGATCGGTATGGGAACAATGGATATCAGATTCAGTAGGGGAGTTTGATTCATCATCCAATGATAGGTTGTGCGCAAAACTGGCATTTCTGTCCACTTCTGCGTTATGCAGAATAATCAGTGGCTTTGGTAGAGCGTAATGTGTCAGCCCTTTCCTTCCTTATGCAGTTTATGCGATGGAAAGATGTTATGAAGTCATTCCTTAGTGAGCGAATATTATGGCGTTGGAGGAGGGATCGGGTGGCGGACGTCCGTCGTCCGCTCTCCGTCCTCTTACTTGAAAATCTGTGTGGGGTTCTTCCATCAGTTTGTTTCTCCCCCTTTGAAGTGCTTCTCTTTAGAGTGGCCTTTTCCCTTTGTTTTTATGCGACCCTGCAGATTGGTGAGTTAGTTGCCCCTAGAGCCAGTAGTGCCTCAGTGATGTCTATCTCGGATATTTCCTGTGACCGAAGCTCAGTGGAATTGTGGATTAGAAAGTCTAAAACCGATCAGTTGGGGTCTGGTCGAGCTATTAGGATTGACGCTACGGATGATGTTTGGTGTCCAGTTTCTTTGGTTCGTTCCTACCTTCGGGTTCGCCCATCCCGGGAGGGTTCCTTTCTTATCCATGAGGACGGGTCAGTACTCTTGCGCACACAATGTTCAAGTGTTTTTAAGTCAGCTTTGCGCTCGCTGAGAGTACAGGATAGTGGTTATTCTCCTCATTCTTTTCACATAGGTGCGGCTACTCAGGCTAGCAGATTAGGGTTTACAGATGCTGCTATTCAGCGTTTGGGACATTGGAACTCTCGCAGGTTTCGCTTTTATGTGCACCCTCACTTATTGTAGGCGATCGGGGGGGTTAATAACCACTGTTTGCCAGGTTCTGTTAATTTTCTTTGGATTCTAGAACACTCCTTTATTTACTGGGCAGCTCGTCGGGCGGAGGCGGAGCAAAGACTGCATGGCAGGAATCTGAGCTTCTCTCATGACCAGGTTAGGGTAAAATGGCACGGGATAAGGGGCCTCAGGTGGCATCAGGTTTACCGCAATGTGTAGCCCTCCAGGGTTTTGTTTCTGGCCCGGTAATGTTGCTTATTTATGCAGGTGGTAATGATCTGGGGATGCGTCGTACGGTGGACTTAATCCATGCATGTAAGCATGATGATGTAAGCATGATTTGGCGCACATCTTTGCTTTATTTCCCAGCTTAGTGTTAATTTGGTCAGAGGTGGTTCTCCATCCCTGTTGGCAATTCTTGCGTAACGCTAAGGCCCTGGAACGGTCTCGTCGTCGGCTCAACGCGACGATATCCATATTTGTTCATAGTTTAGGGGGCCTGTATATTCGTCATGTTGAGCTGGAGGGCGACAGTCGTAACATGATGAGGAATGATGGGGTTCACCTTTACCCCATTGGATTGGATGTGTTTAATATGGGTTTTCAAACGATGGTTGACAAAGCGCTGGCTCCGGGGGAGGCAGCCATTCCCCAGTTTAGGGTCCAGGCTGCGATGGCGGGATTTCCTGCGCCAGCAAGTTATAAAAGGACACTGCCCGGATGGTCTTGGGGAGTCGCAGGCTGATTTGGTGGATCACGAATAACAGGCTGAAGATGCTCTGGTTATAAAATTATGTTATCTATCTACTTGGTAAAACTTGCAGCTGACAGTGGTATTGCTGGTTACAGGAAAATAAAACTGTGGCCATTGCCCTTACCCACTAACATGGTATTGTGTTATTTATTGGTGGGAGGGACAATGTGGGTATATACATTATGGCGGTATAAGGAGGGAAGCGAAGTGCTGTGCTGTACAGTAATTATGGCTAGAGATGTCCAGAACAGTTCGCTGGCGAATAGTTCCCGGCGAACATCGCTTGTTCGCGTTCGCCGCGGCGGGCGAACATATGCGATGTTCGGTCCGCCCCCTATTCCCTATCATTGAGTAAACTTTGACAACCCCCCCACCCGCCGCTCGGGGGTGGGGGTTGTCAAAGTTTACTCAATAATATGGGGGGGGACCTACTGTCTTCCATCTGGCCCCCACCCCTAAACGGTGGCTGGGGGCCATAAAAATAATGAGGGGGGGGACCTAAGGTCCTCCCCCCTGGCCCCCACCCCTGAGCGGCGGGTGGGGGCCTTAAATACTAAAAAAGGGGGGGGACCTAAGGTCCTCCCCCCTGGCCCCCACCCCTGAGCGGCGGGTGGGGGCCCTAAATACTAATAAGGGGGGGGGGACCTAATGTCCTCCCCCTGGCCCTCACCCCTGAATGGTGGGTGGGGGCCCTAAATACTAAAAAGGGGGGGGACCTAAGGTCCTCCCTCCTGGCCCCCACCCCTGAGCGGCGGGTGGGGGCCCTAAAAAAATGTCCCCCCCCCAGGTGCCTAGGGGTCCCCAAACCCCTAGTCACCCCCTCCCCCCCCAAAAAAAAACTAGCCCCCTACCTACCCCCCTCACCCTAAAAATAATGAGGGGGGACCTTTAACTAAGTACCTGTAAAAAAAAAAAAAAACTTACCATTCGATGTTTTCTTTCTTCTAAAATCTTCTTTTTTCAGCCCAAAAAAAGGCCAAATAAAAAACCATAATAACCGACGCAATTAAAAAAATAAATAAAAAAAAATAAAAAATAATCCATGTTCACCCGGCGAGGGCTCCGCGCAGACTGAGCTCAGCAGGGCGGGGGAAGGCTTATAAAGCCTTGCCCAGCCCTGCAATTAGGCTCAGAGCACTCTGATTGGTGGGTTTAAGCCATCCAATCAGAGTGCTCTGACAGGTAAATGAAGAGACTGACATGTAAGTCTCTACATTTACCTGTCACAGCACTCTGATTGGTTGGTTTGAAATCCACCAATCAGAGTGCTCTGTGTCATTTTACACAGCATGGGAAAGTTCTTTGGAATTTTCCCACGCTGTGTAATTTGACTCATAACTCTCTGATTGGTTACTTAATCCACCAATCAGAGAGTTAGGAGTCAAATTACACAGCATGGGAAAATTCCAAAGAACTTTCCCACGCTGTGTAAAATGACACAGAGCACTCTGAATGGTGGATTTCACCTTTTTAGTATTTAGGGCCCCAACCCGCCTCTCAGGGGTGGGGGCCGGGGGGGGAGGACATTAGGTCCCCCCCTTTTTAGTATTTAGGGCCCCCACCCAACTCTCAGGGGTGGAGGCCAGGGGGGAGGACATTAGGTCCCCCCCCTCATTATCTTTATGGCCCCCACCCACCGCTCAAGGGTGGGGGCCGGGGGGAGGGCAGTAGGTCCCCTCCCCATTGTAATTTATGGCCCCCACCCGTCGCACAGGGGTGGGGGGCAATAGTTTTTTTTTTGGGGGGGAGGGGGTTTTACAGCGAGCAGCCACTGGCTGCTCACTGCTTACTAGACATGCCCCTACTCGTGGTATAGCGAGCAGGGGCAGAATTTACTAATACTAAGTAATCTTTACTTAGTATTAGTAAATGTGGCTGTAAGACCAATTTAGGTCTTTCAGTCTTTTAGTAGATAACTCCCTGATACCATGGGAATTAGGGAGTTATCTACTAAGCGGCTGCAAGATGCAGCCGCTGATCGGAGTTTGCATGCCACAGTCCAGGTGTTAGTCCCTTTGAAACAACTTGTGGGTTTTAAAATTCGCCTGCCTATTGAAGTCTATGGCGGTTCGCCCGGTTCGCGAACATTTGCCAAAATTCGCGTTCGCCATTCGCGAAACGAAAATTTTATGTTCGCGACATCACTAATTATGGCAAACAGGTACAGGGTTGTGGTGGGAGACACATTGAGGGACTGCAGGGGACGGGGAAGACATATGTAGGGCCTGCAGGGGAGGACACATGGAGGGGCTGCAAGGGAGGGTGAGAGAGACACATAGAGGGTTGGAGATGGGGAAAAAGACAAGGAGGGTCTGGTGGGAATGAGACACATATAGGGCTGGGTGGGAGGAAATACAACACTTGGGAGGAAATGAGACACATGGAGAGGCTTGAGGGGAAATAAGACACATGTAGGGGCCAAGACAATTTTTTCCACCGCCCTGTGGTTTCTAGTTACGTCTCTGATCTGAATGGATCTGCACAGCACTGGATGATTTCCTTCATTTGGTATGGGGTCAGTCAGACATTGAATAGCCATGTTTAAAATATGCTGATTTGACATTGTCAGTATCTCACAAATCACTCTCTGCCTTTTACATATATAACCGTTAAAAAGTATATTTTCATTTTTCTGTGTCCAGACCCTTTTGTCACACACATACACCAGGTACTTCTAAACATACAATTTATATTTTGAAGGCGTGACAGAGCACCTCGGATTTACAGTGACCTATTAAAAAGCGTATTGTATTCTCTAGGCATGCTTATAGTTTTAAAAAGCTTAGGCAAATCTTAATATCCTGAAAAGAAACAGTTACCAATTTATTTTGGAACGTTTTGCTAATCACCCAAGCCAGCTCTCTTCTTGCAATCAATGGGTTAAGAGCCAAGGCTTTAGTTCTACGTCATTATAACAAAGGTTTCAGAAAATCACCATGCTGTCACTTTAAATGTTCCAGGATCAGGCTACATGTCCCCGCCCTGAGCAGCCCAAGTGTCAGCTTTCATCGCACGGGGGAGCCTTGGCTATCGTGCGTTCCATAATGACACCCAGAGAGACACAGGTGATCGAATCTCCTCATCCAAGGGTTGTGGGCTTCCTCCAGGATGTGATCACAGAGCCTGATACTGTATCTCTCTACTGATGGCTGTTACTTGGCGCTTATATGTGGATACAGTTCCAATTGCTCTAGGTAAGCAGTAAAGGGTTTATATTGTCTGCTATTGAGAGTCTGTGTTTGTATTGTATGTAATTTGGACATCCACTGTCCTGTGTGTTGTGCGAGTCTGTGTTTTTTCTGCTTTTGTTTACACACCCACACTAATAATATGCACTATATATAGATTTGTGCAAACACCCTAGAATATAATGTATATTTATTAATCCACTCAAAAAGTGTCACGCCCTGTGTATTGAGCTAAGGATTTAAGGGGTTGATCCACTAAACATCTTAATTTGTGGTGAATACTCCCAGCCATATGGGTCACTTTGGGGGAATAGTCCATAAACTGGATTATTGACCATGGAATTATAAATTGTAGGCCAAGGTGGTCATAGTGGTGATATCCCACTGACTTTATTTTCCTGCTCTATTCTGGTCTAAAATGTACAATTGTCATTTCCCTACAATTCTTGGTTTAGTGTGTAATCGTTGATTTATGTATGGATTATTTTATATTCTTTATATCTACACATCTGTACAAAATCTAGAGTACAGTGTGTGTGTGCAGGCTGATAGTCATGTTGTGCTGGCTTGGGTGCCCTATTCTTTGCATTACTGAATATTTGATGAGTACATGTTCTGCTCTCATTATCTCTTAGCATCTGGTGTGTTTGCAGGAGACATTAGTCTGTGTGGGTGAAACCAAATTAGTAGAATGCACGGGTTTAGCTGGATTATAGCTGTTCTTCATTTCTACTGGAGATGTTTGGACAGCCAGGCTGCATGTTGTCACACATTTTAATATATTTTTTGTTTGTCACTTAATTACAATAAGCCTTGGACGCAGGCCTGCAGGATGGCCCTTGTGCTGGTTGGGAGATTGAGGGTGAGTAATGTCAGATACAGGGGGTGAGGTTGTATATTCAATGATCATATAAGATAGCTGTTAACATGTTTAAAATATATATATATCATTTTTTATTTTATATTTTTATTGTGAATAATGTGATGTGATGTGATAAGTAAACTGGAATGAATGTCAAATTTGTAATCCTGATTTAAGTGTAAAAATGGCACCATCAAAACACATTAACCCCTTAAGGACACATGACATGTGTGACATATCATGATTCCCTTTTATTCCAGAAGTTTGGTCTTTAAAGGACCACTCTAGGCACCCAGACCACTTCAGCTTAATGAAGTGGTCTGGGTGCCAGGTCCAGCTAGGGTTAACCCAATTTTTTTATAAACATAGCAGTTTCAGAGAAACTGCTATGTTTATAAATTGGTTAAGCCTTCCCCCTAATCCTCTAGTGGCTGTCTCATTGACAGCCGCTAGAGGCGCTTGCGTGATTCTCACTGTGAAAATCAGAGTGAGAGCACGCAAGCGTCCATAGGAAAGCATTGTAAATGCTTTCCTATGCGACCGGCTGAATGCGCGCGCAGCTCTTGCCGCGCGTGCGCATTCAGCCGACGGGGCGGAGAGGAGGAGGAGAGCTCCCCGCCCAGCGCTGGAAAAAGGTAAGTTTTACCCCTTTTCCTCCTTCCAGAGCCGGGCGGGAGGGGGTCCCTGAGGGTGGGGGCACCCTCAGGGCACTCTAGTGCCAGTAAAACGAGTATGTTTTCCTGGCACTAGAGCGGTCCTTTAAGGGGTTAAAAATTGAATTATGTCCAGAGTGCTTTGGCTTTACAGTACACTTATTTCTTACCGTGAGATACTGAAAAATATGGCCATGCTGTCATGGTGAGGGGCACACTAGTGTACCACATATACTATTTTGTCTGATTGTGTTTGTGGGCAAACGTTAAAGTGTTCTTTATTTGGCTGTGTTGGATAAGGGAAACTAAAGATTGTTTACATTTTTTGCTTTAGTAGAATGTTTTGGGTTTAGCCTTTGACAAAGTTGACGCTCATCCTTTGTATCAGATATAGTCAGTGTACCCTGACAGTTTGTGTTTGGAGTGCTGAAATGTGGTGAAGGCAATAAGAAGTCCGCTAATAGATATTTAAGTCACCTGACCAGTTTCTGCACTGTTCTGATGTTGGTGTTTATCAAGGAATCACATGATTAAAATGTAACTGGCTGCTATAACGATACTATTATTCTGTGAGTAGTATAACCTTTCAAATCAGCAAGATCCAATGATCATTGGTACTTCATGATGGCAGTTATTAGTATCTTGGGTTAGAACCAGTTCACTCAGTAATGTCAAACTTTGTATACATTCCTGATATGTCCGTCATTACTTTTATCATCAGTTTTATTAATACATTGTATTGAAATGTTGTTGTGTGTTTGTTTTTTGTTTTGCTTTTTTTTTTTTTTTTTTTTTTTTTTTATAAATTCTTTATTTTGAAAGATTTTTTGTTTTGTTTTGTTTAGGGGTAAGGGGTACAGAAAATAAGCGGGGGGTAAACATTTGGTAAACATGAAAAAGGAACATATATTGCTTGCACATAAAGTTATTTCAGTATTTCGAATATTTCGACAGTTGCAATATTCTTGTGATTATGGATCTCAGAGTTGTGATACATATCATTATTCTATTCTTGCGTGATACATCCTGGTCTAGTGGTTTGGGTAGGGTACAGAAGATTAAAGGGTTGGGGGTAGGATGTCCTGTCCTATCATAGGTGTGCAGTTGTGGGGTACCTTTGTTTGCACACTGTGCTTTCGTGATCTTTCTGTTGTACCCTTTGTGTTTGCGTACTTCAGTGGTCAAGTCGTCCCGCTGGGTTTCGGGCTCCTCTGGGATGAGAGGGGTCGGGGTGGGAGATATCCTGAATTGTCAGCTTGTAGTGTCTGTCTCTGTGTCTTGCGCTCTTCCGTTCTAAGTGAGTTATTGTCCGTTATATGTCATCGGTATGGGTGTGGTTTGTGGGTCGTTTCGGCGTCATTTGTGGTGTGGTGTGGTGTGCGTTGTGGGTGCTGTATTGCTTTGTTAATCGTGAGTGTGTGTTTTCTGCGTATTGCTATTGTTTGGTCATGTGTGTCCTTTGTTTTTGTTCGCCATTGGTGCCGGCGTGTATCGTAGCTTGGTTGGTAGGAGAGTGTGGTTTGTGTAGGGGTGTTCTAGCGGTCTACTGACTCGGGGGGAGGGGGGCTGAGGGGGTTATGGGTGTGGGATATGTATGGTTGTCGCGTACTTGGGATGTGATCCCGTGTGGGTGCTCGCTGGTGGTCTAGGCTGTTGGTGGGTATTCATAGAACCATGGGTCCCAAATTTTATTGAAATGTGTGGTCGTGTCGTGAACCAGTGCGGACAATTCGTCCATTTTGATTGTGTCCTTAATTTTCCTTTTTACTGTGTCTAGCGTGGGTGTGTCTGGGCTTCCCCATTTCTCAGCGATGGCTCTCCTGGTTGCTAGTGCAATTTTGGCAATCAATTTGTTTTGGGATCTTGGTGTATTGGCCATGGGTTTGGATAGTAGCCATATCCATGGGTCGTGTGGTATGTTAGTGTGGAGGATCTGTGATACCATGGTTTCTATTTGGTTCCATAGTTGTGTTGTGTGTGTGCATTCCCACCACATGTGTATGTAAGTGCCTCTGTGTCCACAGCCTTTCCAGCATAGGTCATTGTCCGACCTGCCCATCTGTTTGAGTTTTAGTGGGGTGACGTACCATCTCAGTAGTGTCTTGTATGCTTGTTCCTTGTGGTTCACACATATGGATATGGATGCCGTGGCTTCCCATATGTCGGTCCAGTCTGTTGGATCCTCGGCTGGACCTATGTCCCTCTCCCAAGCCGACACATATGTAAGTGCTCCGTGTTTAACGTTTTGAATTAAATGGGTGTATAGCTTTGAGATCTGTCCTTTGTGTGTAGGGGTTTGTATGCATTGTTTTTCGAAGGGCGTAAGAGTTTTTGTGCCGGCCTGTTTTATTGTCGGAGTTTCGAGAAAGCTTCTAAGCTGTAGGTGGCGGAACATGTCGAAGGTGCGGTATGGTGTAGTTTGTGGGAGGTCCGCGAATGGTATTGGTTGTTGGTTTCTATAGAAGTGGTGTAGTCGTGTGAGGTCGTTTTCTTCGAATCGGGCGAAGTCTTTTGGTGTCATGCCGGGTGGGAAGTGTGTGTTGCGAAGAATTGGTGTCAGGGGTGAGGGTTGTGTTGTCAAGCCACTTTTTTGGGTTACTTTGTCCCAGATGTTGATAGTGTTGATGATTGCGGGGGATGTTCGGGGTAGGGGAGGTCTTGCTGTTCTGGGGAGCCATATGTATAATGATGGGAAGTCCCTGCCAAAGATATCGTGCTCTAGGTCTACCCATCTTTTGGTTCCGCAAGGGGCGTGCCAGTTTTGTGCTTGTGTTAGCTGAGCTGCCTGGTAGTAGTGGGTGAGGTGTGGGAGGCCTAAACCCCCTGCTTTGTTGGGAACGTATAGGGTTTGTCTTTTGATCCTGGTGCGTCTGTTGGCCCATATGAATTTGTCGATTGTAGATTGTAGTTGCTTGATGTCAGTGTTTTTAATTGGGATTGGTAGAGTTTGGAATAAGTATAAGAGCCTGGGTAAGACATTCATCTTAACCGATGTCAGTCTTCCCAGCCATGATATTGGCATGTTTTGCCATTTCTCTACATCTTGTTTGATTTTTTGGATCGTGGGTGTGTAGTTTAGGTCATAGCTGCGAGAGAGGTCTGCTGGGATGGCTATACCTAAGTACTTGATATGTGTGGGTGCGAGGTCAAAGGGGTAGATTTGGTGTATAGCTGTTTTTGTGGGGGCGTCTATGTGTATGGCTAGGACTTCAGTCTTGTCGATGTTCAGTTTATATCCGGATATGTTGGCGTAGGTTTCCAGGGCTTGAAGGAGTGGTGGGAGGGAAGTTGTTGGTTCTGTTATTGTGATGAGTAGATCATCTGCATATGCTGCAGTTTTGTATTCTTCTCCGCGGATTTTTAGGCCTTGTATGTTTTCGTTTGTTCTGAGTGTTTGCAGGAGCGGCTCCAAGGAGAGCGCAAAGAGGAGAGGGGACAGCGGACATCCCTGGCGTGTGCCATTGTGTATCGTGAAGGAGGGGGGATTTGTTAGGGGTAATAGGAGGTGGGCTTGTGGGGTGGCGTATAGTACCTGTAGGGCGGTAATGAATGTTGGGGGGAATCCAAATTTGGTTAGAGTGGCGAATAAGAAGGGCCATAATAGTCTGTCAAAGGCCTTTTCTGCGTCTAGAGATAGGAAAAGGGTCGGTGTGTGTCTGGTTTGTGCCGTCCATATGAGGTCGTATGTCCGTCTTGTGTTGTCGCTGGCCTGTCGCGTCGGTATAAAGCCTACTTGGTCTGGGTGAATCAATTTGGGTATGAGGGGGTTTAGGCGGTCGGCAAGGATTTTGGTGAACAGTTTTAAGTCTACGTTGAGGAGGGAGATCGGTCGATAGTGTCCTGGTTCTAAGTGTGATTTGTTGGGTTTTGGAAGGAGGCATACGTTGGCTTGTAGCATGTCTTTTGGTAGTGGGTCGCCTTGTAAGATGGTGTTGTATAGGTTGCAAAGGTGTGGGATCAGGGTGGGGGCGTATGTTTTGTAATAGAGCCCTGTGAACCCGTCCGGGCCTGGGCTTTTGTTGGGTTTCAGGGCTTTTATCGCCCCTGCGAGTTCTATTGTTGTTATGGGGTTGGCCAGTGTTTGTGCTGCTTCTCCATTGAGGGAGGGTAACGCTACTTGGTTGAGATATGTTTGTTAGTGTTTTAATAGGTGTTGGGTTATGGCGTGCTCCTGGTGTGTGATCGTACAAAGCCTCATAGTATTTTAGGAAGACGCTAGCAATTTCTTCTGGGGCTTCTGTGATTGCTCCATCAGGGGTGCGTATTTTGTGTATCTGTTTGTTTTCGGTTCTTTGTTTGAGTTTTCGTGTGAGTAATGTGTCGGCTTTGTTGGCTTTGTCATAAAAGAGTTGCTTTGTCCATAGTAAGGCTTTTGTGGAGTCTTTTGCCATATATGTTTTTATGTCAGTTTGGCATTTTTTAATCTGTTCGGTTAGCTCTTGTGTTGGGTCTGCTTTGTGCTTTGCTTCAAGGGTTCGGAGGGTTTTGAGTGTTTGTTCTAGGTGTGCTACCTTTTGTTTTTTATGTATTGTTGCTTGGTTTATTAGGACTCCCCTGATCACTGCCTTGTGGGCAGCCCATAGGGTCCCTTCTGAGGTGTCCGCGGATTTGTTCAGTTGGAAGTATTCTGTGAGGGCCCTGTCTACTTCTTGTCTGATTTGTGGGTTATGAAGCAAGTGGGGGTTCAGTCTCCAAGACCATGGTCGGACTGTGCAAGGTAGGTTAATTGTGAGTGTTATTTCTGCGTGGTCGGACCACGTAATGGGGCCTATGGATGTGGAGTGAACCATTGGTGCCAGTGCTGGGGAGATGAGAAAAAGGTCGATGCGGGAGTATGAGTGGTGTGGGTGCGAGAAGAAGGTGTAATCTAAAGATGTTGGGTGTTGAGATCTCCATGCGTCTAGGAGGTGGGTACGTGAGATGAATGAGGAGAGCAGTTTGTCTGTTTTGGCCGTCGGCGGTCCATGTTGAGTGTGCGTGCGAGTGCGGAGTCTGTCGACTGAGGGTGAAGGGGATGCATTGAAATCTCCGCCAAGTATGGAGTGGTGGGAGGGAAACAGAGCTAGGTGTGCTTGTAACGTGTGCCAGAAAGTGCTGGAGGGTGTGTTTGGGGCATACAAGGAAGTGAAGGCGTATGAGTGTGTGCCTATTTTGCCCGTGACACTGAGGTATCGGCCTTGTGGGTCTGCTATTGTGCGCTGGATGACGAGTGGGCACGATTTTCGGATAATGATGGCTACTCCGTTGTGCTTGCCGTGAGGGGAGCTGGCGAAATGGTTGATTCGGTAGTGTCGGCTCAGGAGAGGGAATTGCTTAGCTTCAGTGTAGTGTGTCTCTTGAAGGAGGAGTACGTCCGCCTTAGATCTGTTTGCCCATCTCATTAGTTGGTGTCGTTTGGTCGGATTGTTTAGTCCTTTACAATTTATCGATAGGCAGGTCAGAGTGGCCGGCATGCTGGGTGTGGCTGTGTTGTGTCTTGTGTGTGGTGTTTCGTTTATGTAGTGCGTGTTAGGGGGGGAGAGCGGGGTTGTTGGTTAGCGGGGAGGGGTGGGGATTCGGGGTAATGGGTCGGGTGACGGGTGGCGGTGCAGGGGTGGTTTGTGGGATGTCCCGGGTGGATCTGGGTATAGGGGAGTGGGTTGGGTCCTGGTCTTACTGGTTGGTTGCCAGGCGTCTTTTGGGCGGCTGGGTTTGCTTATTTGGATGTTTATAGTTTGTAAGCAATGTGAGGTTTTGGTGTTCTTGTTTATGCTTTGTGGTCAGGTGAGCTAGGAGTTATACGTTTGGTTGGGGTTTTGAGGGTGGAGGTGGGTCGGTGCTTCGCCTCTCCCTCTCTGTCCCCGGGTTTTCTGTTCTAGTTCCGAGGGTGCATCTCGGGTAGGGTGGTTTGAGTAAGAGTTTCAATTGTGCTGGTTGGTTTGACTCGCGTCGTGCGAGTGTGAGTGTGTTAGAGGGTCTGTTTTCAGGTTATTGTGATGGAGGGTGGTGATGTATGAGAGCCAGTTTCGTGATGTGAGGTCATGAGGGCGTTGTTAATCGCCATGGTCTGCGTGGTTCTTGTCTTGGTTATGTGTGTGAGTGGTTCCTAGGTCGTATGTGCTTGTCGTGATTTCTTTGGTGGGTGATGCAGGTGTCGGTGTCGGTCATGTGTCATTGTTGTGCCTGTGGTAAGTGTGTTTTTCTGCTAACCTGTTCGCGTTTTGAAATCGGTGGGTTCAAGGTTGGTGTCTGGTTTCTCGTTGGTGGGCAGTCGCTTGTGTCTGTCCAGGTTAGGCGTTCTGTCTGTCCTTCATGTTCCAGGTTTCGAGGATAGTTTTTGCTGAAAGACAAAGGCGCGTGCGAGGGCACTGCAGTCGGTGTTAGTTGTTTGTCTCTGGTCGTGTACTTGATTGGGTAAGGTGTAGTGTCAGGGGAGTTGTGTCTGGGGTCTGGTGGGCCTTTTAATAGGTTATGGTACCTTTTGGGCTGCAGGAGCTGCATATATACCTCAGGGGGGGTTTCTGCTCTCTGTGAGGCTTGTAAGCTTGATGGGGTGGTCTCGTGTGCTCAGGGTCTCTCGAGGGAGTTAATTTTAGAGTGTCAGGTTGTGATTGGCTCACATAGCCCTAGGGGGTGGTGGTTGTCGCCCTTCCCTCTTCGCCTTATATTGCTCTAAGGTAAGTCGTATGGTTGTGGGGCATAGGGGGGGTCGTTGTCATGATGTCGTCGTGCGGGGGTGTTTCTAGTGAGGTTAGGGAGCCTCTTCTGTCAGGCAATGGGATACATTCTGATAAATACATATACACATGCAGAGAGGCGCTATGTAACATTGGTGACTAAGTATAGCTTGGATATCAGTGAGGCGCTATAGTTTGTCACACAACTGCACTTCAAAGTAAATGACGGTTCAAAACACCCCTAACGATATAATACAAAGAAGAGGGGTAAGGTGTGCGGTTCTGGTAAAAAATAGAAATAAGCATATAAGTAGTACCTTGGGGTGGGACACATTCTGCATTAATCAAACCTCTTTTTGTGAAATAGTGTTCCTCCCCTGGGGTTTGTTACTAAAATGTTACCGCTAGTTTTTCTTGCTTTCCCCCCCGGTTAAATCTGTGGGCGCTACGCCCTTTCCTTCTGTAAGGGTGTCACCGGTAAGGCCTTAGTTGTTGTTCTGCCTTACTTTTGGCCCAGTTTCAAAGTTGTACATATTAAATATGCCCCCTGCGTGTCTGCCTTTCAGTGTGGGTTCCGGGTATCGAAACTTGCCATCCCCCCTGGGTGCTCTTTAGCTAATTCGGTCCGGCCTGGTCTGAGAATGAAGCACTGTGAGACCTCTGGGTCTTTGTGGCGTTTCCCAACCCTTCCCTCTCCCCATCTCTCCCCCCACCCCCCCCCTGCCGAGTAGGGTCGGAGGATGAGGAGTGGGGACATCCACAAGTGGGGCATAAAAAGGGCAGCATCTCGCTGGTGATGTGGTGAGGGGAGAGAGACTGCGCGCTGGTGTGTCGCGTCTCTAGATACACTTAAGTGGTTGGGCAGATATTGAGATAAGGTGATGGGTCTTGGGGAGGCCAGGGAGGCCTTCTACTTTGCCTTGTGGCCTGTCGTGCCCCGGTGTGGTCGTTTTGTGTGGTTGGGAGGCGATTATGTAGCTCCCCGACCCGGTTGGGGTCCGGGGTGTGTGGGGTATGTATGTTGTCCCTCGCACTTGTGCGACATTATTATAGGCTTGGGACTGAGGCCTGCCAGGTCTAGGCCTAATGAGGGGCAGTTATAGTGCTCTGGGGTGTAATGGCATGGCAAATAAATATAACATTGTAATAAACTTGCATATCAAACAGAAACGTTAATCTTAACTAGGGTGTAACAGTTCGTAGTGCATACTACCGGAGGAACAGTGTCCTTGGACCACATTCGCGGAGTGGAACTTTCCGCTCTTTGTGGGTCCGCCGATGTGGTTCTGGCAGCTGTTCATGGTACCGTTCAAGTGTCTGTCTGGGTTTGCTCCTGGGGGACCGATGGTGTTTTCCTCTTGGTCTGCATGCGGCTTGTGTTGGAGCGGGGTCCTTCTTTACGGCTGTTGTCTCCTGGAGTGGCACGGTTGGAGTCGGCCGGTGGATACCGCAAGGGGATTCCCAGATGCGCTGCAAAATCCTGCATGTCGGTGACTTGATGGAGGGTGAAGGTTTGGTCTCCCTTTTTAGCTGTCAGCTTGAAAGGGTGCCCCCACATATAGCGCCACCCGGATTCAATTAGCGCGGTGGTGAGGGGTTTTAGTTCTCGGCGTTTCCTCAGTGTCGTAGGCGCCAGATCTTGATAGAAATGAAGCTGTTGCCCTTGATATAGAGGTGGGCGGTTTCTGGCTGCGTTCATTAGCTTTTCTTTAATTGGGAAGTGAAGGAGTTTCACGATGATATCCCTGGGGATATTGGGGTTGAATGTCGGCGGCCTCAGCGCTCGGTGTGCTCTTTCTATGTATATGTCGTGTTCTGGGGTGTCAGGCAGGAGGGAGTGGAATACTGCTGTAATGGTTGGCAGTATGGCGTCCGGTAAGACGGTTTCCGGTAGGCCCCGTATGCGTATGTTTTGCCTGCGGGATCTATTATTTAAGTCCTCTAGGCCATCCTCCAGAAAACGTATCCTGTCCGACAGATTCTCCAGTTCTCTGCCGTGGGTGGTTGTTTGTATTTGGGTTTCTTTTATGAGGCGTTCACTGGTGCCTGTGCGAGAGGTCAGCGCCTCTATGTCTTCTTTGAGGCCTGATATTTGTTTTTCGAGTGCTGCCGTTGTGTAGGCCTTGATGTCGGCCGATGTTTCTCTGAGCATTCTTCGGAGATCATCTTTAGTAAGAGGGGATGTGTCTGTAGATTCCCTGTCACTCTCTTCAGAGTCCGAGCCTGTGTCTGCCTGGCTCTGGGCCCAAGATGGCTGCTTGTCTTCTTTGGCGCGGAACATCGTGGCCACTGACGGTGTGGATTCTTTTCTTTTTTTCGTTCCCCCCCATCTGAATGTGTGGTGATGGGGTTGCTGTAGGTCTGCGTTAAGTTTTGAGGGTGAGATGCACCTTTGTGGAGGCTGATGGATGCGGATTGTATGCCCGGGGTAAGAGAGCTAGGAGAGCACACGTCTTACTCCATGGAAGGTTAGGCTCCGCGCTCGCTTTTTTTTTTTTATTATGAACTATATATCTATTTTTGAGAAAACATATATTATAAGCTTGTGGTAAGGGCCCTCTAGTGCCATAAGTACACAAAGAGGAGTTTCACTCTGAGGTAAACGGAGTGTGCTATCCAAGAGTTTCCATATGTCCATAAGCAACAGAAAATAAATAATGGAGTCCCAATATCCTCAAATTGCAAATCACAAGTTCGTTCCATAAAAGTGTGGAGTTGACATTTCAACCCATTAAACTGGTGTTTGTCAACACTATCTGTTACATATACAGGGAGTGCAGAATTATTAGGCAAGTTGTATTTTTGAGGATTAATTTTATTATTGAACAACAACCATGTTCTCAATGAACCCAAAAAACTCATTAATATCAAAGCTGAATATTTTTGGAAGTAGTTTTTAGTTTGTTTTTAGTTTTAGCTATGTTAGGGGGATATCTGTGTGTGCAGGTGACTATTACTGTGCATAATTATTAGGCAACTTAACAAGAAACAAATATATACCCATTTCAATTATTTATTTTTACCAGTGAAACCAATATAACATCTCAACATTCACAAATATACATTTCTGACATTCAAAAACAAAACAAAAACAAATCAGTGACCAATATAGCCACCTTTCTTTGCAAGGACACTCAAAAGCCTGCCATCCATGGATTCTGTCAGTGTTTGGATCTGTTCACCATCAACATTGCGTGCAGAAGCAACCACAGCCTCCCAGACACTGTTCAGAGAGGTGTACTGTTTTCCCTCCTTGTAAATCTCACATTTGATGATGGACCACAGGTTCTCAATGGGGTTCAGATCAGGTGAACAAGGAGGCCATGTCATTAGATTTTCTTCTTTTATACCCTTTCTTGCCAGCCACGCTGTGGAGTACTTGGACGCATGTGATGGAGCATTGTCCTGCATGAAAATCATGTTTTTCTTGAAGGATGCAGACTTCTTCCTGTACCACTGCTTGAAGAAGGTGTCTTCCAGAAACTGGCAGTAGGACTGGGAGTTGAGCTTGACTCCATCCTCAACCCGAAAAGGCCCCACAAGCTCATCTTTGATGATACCAGCGCAAACCAGTACTCCACCTCTACCTTGCTGGCGTCTGAGTCAGACTGGAGCTCTCTGCCCTTTACCAATCCAGCCACGGGCCCATCCATCTGGCCCATCAAGACTCACTCTCATTTCATCAGTCCATAAAACCTTAGAAAAATCAGTCTTGAGATATTTCTTGGCCCAGTCTTGACGTTTCAGCTTGTGTGTCTTGTTCAGTGGTGGTCGTCTTTCAGCCTTTCTTACCTTGGCCATGTCTCTGAGTATTGCACACCTTGTGCTTTTGGGCACTCCAGTGATGTTGCAGCTCTGAAATATGGCCAAACTGGTGGCAAGTGGCATCTTGGCAGCTGCACGCTTGACTTTTCTCAGTTCATGGGCAGTTATTTTGCGCCTTGGTTTTTCCACACGCTTCTTGAGACCCTGTTGACTATTTTGAATGAAACGCTTGATTGTTCGATGATCACGCTTCAGAAGCTTTGCAATTTTAAGAGTGCTGCATCCCTCTGCAAGATATCTCACTATTTTTGACTTTTCTGAGCCTGTCAAGTCCTTCTTTTGACCCATTTTGCCAAAGGAAAGGAAGTTGCCTAATAATTATGCACACCTGATATAGGGTGTTGATGTCATTAGACCACACCCCTTCTCATTACAGAGATGCACATCACCTAATATGCTTAATTGGTAGTAGGCTTTCGAGCCTATACAGCTTGGAGTAAGACAACATGCATAAAGAGGATGATGTGGTCAAAATACTAATTTGCCTAATAATTCTGCACTCCCTGTATATTTAAAATATTACTTTTATGCCTTTTTAAAGAGCAGTATGTAGTTGCTGAAAGAACATTAATGTCTGAAAGAATATATTATATTAGGTTATTGCTTCTCTCCTTTTAATAGGAAATATTTGTCCATCATACATTTTACATTTCGGCTAGAATTATATTTTTGAAGTCCTAGTGGACATTAGAGAAAACATGGCAAATACGGTTAGTCTTGGAAGGCAATATGACTGTCACGATTGGGGGAACCAAACACGCTAACACACACAGAGAAAAGGTGCAGTACCGGACCTTAGAGTGGCCGGGCTAAGCACACAAAGAATAGTCAGGAGACACGCCGAGTAAGGGGAACCAGAAGACAGGATAACGAGAAACAAGCCGAGGTCAAAGGGTAGGAGAAAGTCACAAAGTCAGATTAACAAGCCAGAGAGTACGTAACCAGAAAGCACAAGTTCAGTAGCAATAATAGCAAGCAAAGACCACAACAGGGCAGGGAGGAACAGGAAAGGCAAGTATATAAACCATAAGGTTAATTCTGATTGTTAATTCTGATTGGAAATGATCCAATCACACGTGGGAGTAGTTTTTCAGTTAACTTGACTTAGTTTCTATTTTTCAATTCGGATATTGCCTGCGATTCGTTTAGCAGGCTATTGGAAAGTGAGTACAGTTGTGTGTGAAAACATGTACTCCCAATTTAAGTTACATTGGCATCGTATAAATTGGTATCCATTTGTGTATGTCTTATGTTATTATTATCTTTAATGGATAAAGAATCGTATGGATGGGGTTGAATTAGCCAGTTAGGAGTTTCAACTAAAAGGAGAAACCTAATATTCAAATCTGCTGGATTAAGTATCTAGTCATCAAGTTCAAAATCAAGTTGCATATGAAACGACCATTCTACAGTTTGGGGGTGTGCCAATAAAAATACCCTCCCAGGGTGCCAAGTAACCTAGGTATGCCTTTTGAGTGAGGGTGACATTCCTTGCAAATATACTTGCACACATTAAAATATGTATTTGTTTTAGAAGCTTTCTTTGCCATCTTCAAGCTGGTTCTGTAATGGTTACATCAGAGTTTGTAGGAATCTATGATCTGCAAACTTTCTTTGTCTTAGGGATGAGCATAACCACCTAGCAAAGCTAGTGGGTATGCAGCAGCCTCCCGGAGTCAAATGCCAGAGCTGAAAAGGCTCGCGCTGTTCATCTGCACAGCAACAGCCTTTCAGCCAATCAGGTAACCAGGAGAGCCGTGCTGAGCGCGGGAATCCTGATTACCTCAGATTTTTAAAATTGGGGAAACTGCGGATGGTTAGCACATCCCACGAAATACTGAGGATAAATATTTCCGACAGTGTACAGGAATATAATAAACGTCTAAACACAAAATAAAACAATTCAAGATGCCAATAGTACAGGGGAACAAGGAAATATTTAATAAATCATAAAGACATACAAGATAGACTTGAAACTTTGTATAAAACAGCTGAACTGAAAAACAAGGCAACAATGTATGCCAAAGGAAAGTAACAAATGAACACTGGAAACGTTCAACATAAATTGCAACAAAATAAGTTCAATAAAAGAGAAGAGATATTCTCCTACTTAGGTGGATCCTTGGTTTGTTGGTCCTGTCTTGGAGTACGGCTTTAGTCTGTAAAAAAACAAAACAGAGAACAGTTATCAAAGGGTTGAATAAGCACCAGATAACCTTATGTTTTAGAAAAACAAACTACCACCAGCAGGCAAAACCCTTAACTTGGAGGAGGGTGGGACGGGCGCTATTGCTAGGTGGTTATGCTCATCCCTAAGACAAAGAAAGTTTGCAGATCATAGATTCCTGCAAACTCTGATTTGTCCTTCGGGAAGCATAACCACCTAGCAAAGCTAGTGGGTAGAATAGCACACACCTGGTGGTGGTCCTAAGAAACTGAAGGCGTTCAACTTCTGATGGCCTCCAGTAAAATCTAACAAAGGTTTTACTGGACAACCATCTTGCAGCTCTTAAGATAGTAGGGAGAGGAAGGCCCTTTCCTGCTGCTTTAGTAGCTGAGGCTCCCCTAATTGAATGGCTTTTGAACACTGAAACATCAATTCCAGCCGTAGACATGGCGGAAAGTATCCAAC
Organism: Pelobates fuscus; assembly: GCF_036172605.1. Lineage (NCBI taxonomy): Eukaryota > Metazoa > Chordata > Amphibia > Anura > Pelobatidae > Pelobates > Pelobates fuscus. Next base: position 159,410,310 of record NC_086321.1, read on the forward strand.
CTCTAATTGTATTAACCTTGGCTGGACGAAAGGGAATCCTTGATGTAATGCATAATTGACTGATATCATTTCTAAATACAGCCGAAAGTTGAAGGTACGATTGTAACAAACTGACTAAACATAAGCCTGGTTCGGAAGAATCTTGGACCAAGTCCAATTCTACCGGACCAGGAGAAAAATGGGATGTTTTTTGTCTGCCTCTTAGTATAATATGGAAACTTCCCGGGAACCTGGACAACCAAGGTTCTGAAATATGTATTTGAGTTAACTCTGCTCCTCTAGCTGCCAGGGCCAAGGACAGCAGAGAAGCCAACTTAATAGCAGTCCATCTTAAATCAATTTTTGCATTATCCAAAGACTTTTGGAAATTTAATAAGACATCTACATCCCAAGTAGATGTGTAGCGTGGGGTATATGGGCGGCAGACGGCTATCCCTTTTAGTAATCTCAAATACAGGGCATCCTGAGTCAGGTTGGGGATCAGGAAGTTTAAGGCAGATCCGTAGGTCTTGATTGAACTGACAGATAAACCAGAATGGAACTTAAGGGTAAGAAATTCTAACGCCAAAGGAATGATATCAGATCCTTGTGTGTTAGACAGAAAAGAAACCTCCCATTCTTTGAATTCCTCGATCATCTTTCTATAACTTACCCTAGTTCTACGTCTTAAAGATGAGTTAATAATATCCAAGACCTGATCCGATAAAAGGGGATGTGTTAACAGCCTACCAGGGCTGCGATCCACATCAGCTGCGGGAGCTTGAGCAGAAGATCGCTGGTTCCCTGAAAGCAGTCCACTGTCATGCCTAATGGAATCTTGGTTCCCTTGACTAACTGATGGATCAAGGGATACCAGGGTCTGGAGGTCCATACTGGATAAACGAGAACTAAGCTCTGCACCCTGTCCCTGCGGATCTTCTCCAGCACTTTCATCAGTAAAGATGGAGGGGGGAAAGCATAAGGGGCTGGAACAGCCGTCCATTGGAAAGACATTGCATCCATTTTCCAAGCTCCCTTTGTCCAGGTCCGAGAGACGAACCTGGGAGTTTGAGCAGATGTTTGGGATGCAAACAGATCTACCTGTCTCTGGCCAAAATTGCTTTCTATCCGTTGGAAAAGAGCAATCTTTAATTGAATCGTTGCCAGGGACAAACTTTGGCGAGAGAGAGAGTCTGCAAGCTTGTTCGCCTCTCCCGGAACATATTCTGCGAAAACCTGAACATTGCTTGAAGGCCCAGGACCAAAGATTTAGAGCCTCTAAGCAAAGACCCCTTAATCTTGTACCCCCTCTGTGGTTTATATAAGCCACCGCTGTCCTGTTGTCCGAATGGACTTTTACCAACGTCGGTGACTGGTTTAGAGGAACTAGGCCCTTGAGAGCTAATTTTATAGCTCGTAACTCCAAGATGTTTATATGGAGGTGACTCTCTTGGTCTGACCAGATTCCTCTTATGGCGTTCTGGGTTGTAAACGCACCCCAACCGTGTCTTGAGGCATCTGACGTCAGAGTGACTGTCACAGGCTGCTCTAACAGTGGACGAGGAAGTGGAATTTCTAACTCCAGAATGGACTTCAGTTCTTCTGACCTTCTTGGGAAGAATAAATTTTGATTCCCAATGGCCACCCTGTCTTAGTTGGTTCCCTAAAAACAGCTGACTTCTTCTGCAAAGTAAGGGGGAATTGTTGTATGCTGGTGTTAAAGCTATTAATTTCCCGATAATTTTTGCTAGGTCTCTCAAGGACCAACTCTGGTGCTTGAGAGATGAGTTGAGATGTACCAGTAATTTGTCCCATTTGTATTGAGGGATTCCAAGAGACATAGTCCTGGTGTTCAGTATGAAACCCAGAAAGAGGATGCTTTGAGTGGGAATTAGGACTGATTTCTGTAGATTTACTACAAATCCTAGGTCTTGTAAAAGGGAAGCAAGGTAATCCATTTGAGAAGCAAGGGCTTCCCCATCTGGATGCATGAGCAGGATGTCGTCTAGATAGTATAGACACATGAAACCTTTTAGTCTGACATGAGCTATCACTGATTTCATAATTCTGGAGAATGTGTATGGTGCGTTGGATAGGCCAAACACCATAACGGTCCACTGCCACACTTTTCCTTTCCACTGAAACCTGAGAAAACGCCTGTGTTCCTTGGCTATGGGGACTGAATGGAAGGCATCTTTTAGGTCTAACTTTATGCAGAAAAAGGCTTTCTGTACTAAGCCTGGAAGATCTGATAAACGCTCCATCCTGAACCTTTTCCTTTTGATGAAAGCGTTCAGAGGCCTCACGTTTAGGACCGGTCTCCAGGAACCGTCTGACTTTGGGATTGGGAACAATGGGCTGACCCATCCTGTAATAGACGTGTCTGACAACTCTATTTTCCCTTGACTTAAAGCTAAGGAAAGGGAGGCATCTAGCACTGGGTTCACCTCTCTGTGGGGTGCAAATTTCTGGACTGGGAGCCTTAAAAGGGGGAGTTGTAAACCCCTTTGAAAAATCTTTAGAACCCATTTGTCTGAGGAAATATCCTTCCAATTTAGTGGCATATGAGGAGGCACACTTACTTGAATGCATGGGTTTTCTTTTGGAAGCTGAACCGCCTCTGGAATGTGCTCCTCTGCTACCGCCTGGGAGCTTATGTCTTCCACTGTAGTGGCGGTACTGGGCCTGGTGAGAGGCTTCTCGGGATGCTCCTGCAGCCCTATAGGGGCGACCCTCTGTCCGAAAGGGCTTTTTGTAGCCAGGGACAGTCTTCTTGAGTTCTGAAAAGGATCTCCTTGCCTTGTAACGGCCTTTAACCTCCTGATCCTGAATGAACGAGGGACCGAATAGGTAAGAATACTCTAAATTTGGGAACTCATGCGATTTGGGGGCTAGGTCGGACAGACCAGCTGCATGGAGCCAGCGGGATCTGCGGATGTTTGATATATAATTAAAGGATTGGCCAATAATTAGCACTGCCCTGCCAGACGCCTTCTTTTTCTACCTTATCCAGCATCAGTAATAGTGGGCCCACAGCATCAGCAATTTTAAACTGTATATTGCGAAAAGTCTGGTCTGTGGGATCAGAGGATACGCTGCTCCCTGTGATGGATAACAGCGCAGGGTCTACCACTGGGGCCATTAAAGTCTGAATGTCCAGGATACCGATGTGGTTCCTGAGGAGAAGGTCATCTTCCTTAACCAAGGGGGATCTGAAGGCTAGTTAAGCAAAATCTCTAACCTCAGAATCATGCTCCATAGCCCATCTGGAGTGAAATAATTTTGATGGGAGAGTCTTTCCTAGGAGACATACTCTGGCCATCTGAACACTGCTTAGCTTCCCTCGCTCAGTGGAAGCTGCTGAACGAACCACTTCCTCGGATTCCCAGTCTATTTCTGGAGAGCTGTATCTGGAACTGGGACGGCTTTGGGAGGAAGAGTGAGCGAACGCTCTAGAAGAGGAAGGAGAGGGACTATCTAACCTCCAACGAGATTCCTTTTCCTCTGGAAGGTGTTTCTGGTGCTCAAACGAGGGAAACACAATTCCTTTTTTGGGGTCCTGTCCCCTTAAATTTTCACTTACTCAAACGAATATGAGGGGAAGGAGAAGCTGAGAAGTTTTCCTCAGACGAGGAACTGGCGGAAGAGACCAGCTGTCTTCCTTTATGCTTTTTATTTAAAACTGGGACCAAATCCTCCTCAGATGAAGAAGAGGATAGTTCCGTGGCAAGGAAAGCTCTCTTATGGAGCTTTCTAACATTGATGGGGCTGCCTTTAAGAGAGGCATCCACTAAATCTGTGGCAGACACAGAAATCGAGTCCTCCATCAATGATGCCATTTTATAAATCTGAGGTAATCAGGATTCCCGCGCTCAGCACGACTCTCCTGATTACCTGATTGGCTGAAAGGCTGTTGCTGTGCAGATGCACAGCGTGAGCCTTTTCAGCTCTGGCATTTGCCCATTCATCCACCCACATCACCTAGATAAATCAATAAAAATGCATTTATATAACCATTTCTGCACGAGTTTACTCATTTTGTGGCTTGGCTTTAACACCATTTACAGATTATAAATTCTCTATGAAGTAGTGACATGTTATTTTCCTTGTAGTTCCATGGGAACTATTACTTGATCCTCCTTACTTGATGTATTCCTGATCCTATAGTGTTAAAATAACCATCGAGCTCCCTCCCCTCCACCCCACCTAAATATAGTAAAATCTTACTCTGGAAAGGCATTGTCTATAGTCAGTCCCTGCAGGCTTTTTGTTGTACTCATCAGAACAACTATATTAAGCTGTAGTTCTTATGGTGACTACAGCGTCCCCTTAATGCTGTAACTGCTAGAAAGGTGACTTGCCTTTTATCATTAGCAGTGTAAATATACAATATTATGCAGGATTTTGCACCTATTTGACAGTGATATATTTATTACATTATCCTCATCATGCTTCAAAAAACATAATCTTAGGCCATTGTCTGCATGGTGCAAAGAATAGTCACATGTTATAAAGCCTCCCTATACTAAACCGGCCCAAACCCCTATTTTACCACAGTTTAACCTTATTCAGGGATGCTGACTTAACGATACTAGATGAAATCTGAATGCCTTACAGATGCCAATAATAGAATGCAGACTTTGTAGATTAGGACAAAACTATTATGCACAGGGAAATAGGGCAGGCACATTATTAGCAGCCAAACTTAAAACAAAATTTGTACAGAAACAAAATGCTGTTTCTTCCATCCGAGAAGGGTAATAAACTTACTAACACAAAGGACATTGTAAATTGGACAGGGTTTGTTTACCTACATTGCCCCATGATCAAGCAGCATTACTGGTGTCCTATTTTATAGAGTTTCTCAAGGCAGTGCAGTTAGCACCGGTGCCTTACCACCTCAAATTGCTTCTGTATTGGTTCCACAGTTCACAGCCCTTTTTAACAATCGTAGAACAACTTTTTATAGCCACACTCCTTCCACCAACTGTTAAGGATCCCTCATAGAAGTCTCCCCTAGATTACTGAATGTACGCCTCCAGCAAAATTCACATAACAAAGCTGACATTAAACACCATAGGTTTTAACTTACAAAGCTAAGTGGCCATAGACATCACCCGGGTCAACCACATCTAAATAAAGACAGGGTTAAACCATTTAGAGAACGATCTATCTAAAATGTAAACTTTAAGCTTTTTGGGATGAAGCACATACTGACCGTGGCAAATGGCGGGTATGACCCAGCTAACCTAACTGTGTGGAGTAACTTTGTGCGGAATTTAACCCCTTAAGGACCAAACTTCTGGAATAAGAGGGAATCATGACCTGTCACACATGTTGTGTGTCGTTAAGGGGTTAAAATACCAGAGAAGCATTTGCCACTGTGCAATAGTGCTATTCAAAATTACACTGGACAAACTCAACTCTTGTAAATGGTTAATTGGGAAACAGAGCTCAATTAAAGCTTTTGATAGGGAGGACTGGGGGACATCATTTGTAAAAAATGATGAAGGCTTATATTTTCTTAAACCACTGGGACGTACAATCTAAGCAATCTATGTGCTGATCCCTGACTCTGCATAGATTGGCACATGCATTGCACAATTTGCTCTAGTTGTCAAGCGGAGAGAGGTGCGCTTTTACACTGCTTTTGATCCTTACAATTCTAGATGGACGATCAGTTGATGATCAAAACATACACTGCAATTATGCTACCGTTACAACAAATCTTCCTCCTGAAATATGTTCCCACTTAAACCCATATTGGGGACGACTAGATCATGTGAAAAAATTAAGGAGGTGACAAGGCCCACTGCTGTGGGACCCAGAAATGTGTTATACCAGGGGGGTGATGGGAGGATGAGGAGACCTGTGATGTTATGATTTGTTTTACTGTGTATGTTTTTCATGTTTATTGTAACCTATGTATAGCATACTATTTCTCACTACAAATATTGTATTGAGATTTTTGTGTTCTGACTTTCATAAAGATGAAAAGGGGGGGGGGGAGAAACCACTTAATCTAAGGGCTGCACCTGAATATGTTCTGGCCTGAGATTATTGGGAGTTATATTCCATCTGTAATTAGCAGCTGCCACAGACATTTCAGCCCTTCTAAAATGAGTTGCAGCAGGTGAGTTGGGGAGACAGAATTGAACTGTTTGTCTCCTCAGCTTCTGTCTTGCAACATCACTTTTGGGAGCTGCCTGGATTAAAATGGCTGCTTACTGTAACTTCCTGTAATGCTGAGCATTAAAGGTCCTCCATTGTGCGTTTTCCAGTCAAACTGCATTACACAAACTAATGCACAGACCCACTGCTCAGGGTTTGTAAATGTGACCGGCCTGTTGGAATAACTGGCACACAATGAAATGTAACAATTAAAAATGGGTCAACTCCAGCCTGGATTATCCTTTTTAAGGAAATTCTCTCTGCATATTTCTTGCACAAGTTTCTCTGCAGATTGCAAGACTTGTGAGTTCAATTAGGTGTGTCTGAAGGAGAAAGACATTCAGATATTTTATTTTTTTATTTTGTTAATTGAAGAATTTAAAAAGCAATTCATGTGATACTTGCTGATCCCTAAGGCAATCTTTCTAACTTTTTTAAATCATGTGTGTGCCAATCACAAAATCTGTTTTGTACCGTCATGAATATGCATACTGGAGATATTGATTATTTTCATCTGATAGAAAATGTATAAGAATACAGGATATTAATATTCTCTATTTAAAAAAAGAAAAAACAAGCTGGTGACCTGGGTATCTATAGTGTCCCTTTAAAAACTGACAGCCCAACTGAAACCATGAAACACAGATTAACTCACAAACTGGAGCAATCTGGAACAGATCAGCCAATGAATGGCTTTTTTTTTTTTTTTTTTTTTAATAAAATTACCTAGTACCCCTGAGCTAGTTATGGTATATAAAAATATACATCTGTGCATTTCATACATACACATTCTGTCCTCACATAGTTTTGAGAACATAAGGAGTAAAAAGGACAGCTACATATTTTGAAACAAATCACAAGTTTTTATATTTGTCTTGGGATCCACATCCACCCCTTAGGCTGAACATAAGTGTGGCGGACTGCCTGGCACCCCGATTGGGTGCCTCCGCCAATTGATGCTTCCTAGTGCTCACAGTGTACTCCAAGCACTCCACCAGACACCATAACCACCGTAAACCCTGCAGCCAGCGTTACAACTTGGTTGGGGTCTCACTGTCCTCCATCCACCCTGGACCCAAGACCAGGATCCAGCTTCCAGTGGGTAGACCTCTCCCAATCCAGAGAGTAAAGCAAGAGAGCTCTTACAAAAGCTAGTGATTATAATCCAAGGGAGTATGAGTATAGCAATCCCTGTAGTGAATATAGCTGTTCCCTCCACACATGAGACAAGGCTCTATGTTGAGGGTGAAGAGGAACTGGTTTCATTGGAGCCACATGCAGCCTTTTATGCAATTCCCCATGCAAGGGGTTTCCGGATACATATTGCAGGGGCATTCCCCCTCTGGACCAGAGAGGAGACTACAGTAAAACCTACACATAATTACATTGGTTCTCAGGTCCAGGACACTCCAACACAAAACCGGGTAATCCATCCCCTGTGCCTGGGAGATAATTGTTTCAGGAACTGTACTAAACTCCATTATCTCCAGGTACAAAAAAAACATACAGGGGGGGGGGGGGGGGACAACATATCCAAAAATCACCCAGATCGGTTCAGGGGTTCGGGACTTTCATAGAAGTCATAATTTTGACCGACTGTGCACATGGTCCTATGACCAAAACAGATCCGGGGAATCAAGGCTAACGGTCGGTCTCGCTTTCTGGAGTACAAAAGTTCATAAAAAAACCTGAACAGAGCCTTTTAAAGTACATTGGGCAAGGTATATTGCAGGGCCCATAGTCCTGAGGTAGGAGGCTAGCAAGCAGGCTCGTCCAGGAGCCCGTGGCGAGATTCTGTTCGCCACAAAAAGAAGCTAGCTAGGTTCATGAGTATTTTGTACAGACTGGCACACATCCAGGCTCACTGACCTGACTCTCCCTACTTATCAAGTTAATTACTGAACACATGATGCCAGGGTGCATCTAGCCAGTTGGAAAACCTTGCAAAAGCAATGAAGCCTATCACCACTTGTTTCCTTTAAAATGGTTTCAAATGCTTTTTTTGTTTGTTTTATTTGTGGCAAAAATGTATTTATCTTTATATATAATAACATATTTATTGTCCTGGAATCAAAGGGTTGCAATTTATAAAACTATGCATAAATGAAGTTGTTTAAATATTATGTAAGTGTTGCCACATGCACAATACATGGACGCTGTATGTGACTTGGTGAAAGCTTTTTCTCACTTATGTAAAGGGACAATAGTAACATAATTGCATTAAAAAATAAGCCAGTAGACTAGACTGCCTGTCTGCACTGAAAAGGGTATCGCTGCTCTGGAACTGGGTGTTAATTACAGACTGAGAACATACTGAGAAAATGAAATGTTAACGGCAAGTGTACAGGTCACAGCTAGTGGCAAGCAAAGAGTTATATTCAGCCACAGAGATTGTGGCAGGAAAGGGTTAGACTGATTAGCTGTTCTCATGTCTACAACTTGGTGGAAACACAACAGATGGCAGTAGATCAGAGATGGAAAAAGAGCTTGCTTTAGCCACACAGTCTGTAGGGTTAAAAATAAATAAATAAAACAAGATTTAAGGGTTTGTGACAATCTGCTGAACTGATGTGTTTAACGAAGAATGATTGAGTGATAATCTTGTAGTGCAACTGTCTTGAGCTTCACCAAGCATTCCATTATATTCAATTAGCAGATCTGTATACATCACGTATTTGTAATCAGACGCTTGCATAGTCTGATGTGTCCATCTTGGCCAATGCATTTTTATTTATTCTTCGTTCTTCATATTCATTTACACAACTATGAGAGAGTAATATTGCTCAAGATAGCATGTTTGATAGTTGGATCTATCGCCATATGGCACAGAGTATGTAAGATGCATGATGGGGAGTGCAAGAGACTTCTGAGAACGGACAACCGCTTAAATAGCCTGCCTTCGCTGGTTCCCCGCTCAGAACTCAAGCTGGTTTTAGTTCATCTTGTGCCATTACAAAAAGAACCAGGCTTTGTGCATATCAGACTGATCACACTTAAAAGGGCAGAGCAGATCCAAAATACAGGCCAGCTCTCTCTGCACAAGCGATACAGCAACCCCAGATGATTGTTTTCAATCTTGTTGGTCATTGTCCGTGAGGTATAGCCGATATCCCGCTAGGCACGTGAGCAAGGTGTCCACGTCTGGATTACCTTTTAAACTTGGGGAGAGCAAAAACAAAGTGCAAGAGAATATGGAGAACGGACAACAGCTCACATAGCCTGCACTTCGGTGGGTCCCTGCTCAGATCTCAAGCTGGTTTTAGCTCATCTTATGCCATTACAAAAATCTAAATGTATACATAGTTGAGAAACAAACCGGCATAGCCATTAAAATGACAATTCAAAGTAAATTTCAAATGTTAGGCCAAGGTAACTGATCTGGAAGCACAGTTAATGAATTCAGCTAGTTTGGACCTAAATTTTAAATCCACTTTGAATTTATAAGTCTGTTTTGATACAAAAAGGCATTGGGTAACATTCTCTGTTACGGTTTTAGTTTAAATATTGAGAAATAGTTTGGCTGAACGCCAACAGGGAAGGTTATAGATTTCAGAACTCCAGCACTGACCGAGCGTGAACATAAGAAATACCTAGAGAATGCTTATCCAAAACAATGTGATATGCAGGAGTCAAGGGGTGCATCATATTGGGTGAACAATGATCTTACGTGAAAAACGCAAGATTGAAGTACAGGTTAGAGGAACGTGTTAAGAGCAAGGATGGATCCCACTGATAAGACTATGCATGGGACACAGGTTTTATTCAATATCTTTTAAGAGATGATTACTTTGCTTATATGAGTCAAGTGAAGACTGTGTGTTATTCCTGTATCCCTTTCAATCTAGTTATTAATTACACCAATCATTTTTTACATTTAATATTATATATTTTGATTATGAATATCAAATTGCTAACAAAGTTTATTTTTTTGTTTTTAACATATGGCTTCTGTTATAATGTAAGGTTCAAATATTTTTAGTAATCAATTATATGGTTTAATGTTTCAGTTGCTTAATATAATTACAAAAACATTTAGAATTTCTCTGAAAACAGTAAATGTATGTTGTCCCTCCATATGCTTTATTTGTTTTGTTTACTACAGCTTAATGTAGTTGTTCTGGTGAGTATAATAGTTCCCCTCATTTTCGTGTAAACACTGCCTTTTCAAAGAAAACTTTTGGTTGCCTAACCACCCTGAAGTCCCTCTAGTGGCTGTCTGGTAGACAGTCACTAGAGGTGCAGTTAACCCCTCAAGGTAATTATTGCCTTTTCTGAGAAATACTTGCAGGGTTAAAGATATTGGGACACTGCACCCAGACCACTTCAATGAGCTGAAGTGGTCTGGGCTCCTATAGTGCACACACTCTGACACACACATTCACTGGCAGATGCACACTGATAGTCTCACACAGACGTCACTGACAGTCACACACTGATTTGACACACATTTATTGACAGATTACACATTGGCAGATACACACTTACAGTCACACACATACATTCAATGACAAACACAGACTCACTGATTTGACATAAACACACACTGACACACACTGTCAGACACACTGATAGTCACACAATCAGAGACTCTCACTAATTTGACACACACATGCACTAACAGACACTCTGACACACACACATACACTCAGACACACCCCATATACACTCACAGACACACACATATACTCACAGACATGCTCACAGACATACAGACACACACACTCACAACTTAATGTAATTAAACCATATCCTAGAAAACAAGGTATGGTTAAGAACACTTGTAAAGTTTGCTTTGAATGCACTGATGTGGTATACAGCACAGTTGCTAAAGCTTCAGAAACCATTTTTTTTAACCTTGCTGCTTTCTTGCTTAGAGCTGAGAGTTCAGGTTGTTTTATTTCTATGTAAGGAAGAAATGTGGATCAAACTTTATGATGTATTGACTTTGTATTTTTTCTTCATATGCTTATTTCCCAGTAGCTCAGTGTATGTATGTATGTATGTATGTATGTATGTATGTATGTATGTATGTATGTATGTGTATGTTTACATAATTGCATATATATTGCGTGTTCATGTGTGTATATTTTTAAACTTTTTTTTTTTTTTTTTATATATGTATTTTACAGGGCATAAAGGAAGTAAAAAGCATGTTGGATTGATTATGACAAGGTAAAATGTATTTATATCTGTCACAATATGTATGTTATTTGCTTTGTCCCGCTGTTGTGGCGTGGCAAACTTACTTTGTTCACTAATTGCACAATAAATATATATATGTATATGTGTGTATTTATATCTCAGCAGCATCCTAAGTACACATAGACATGTTGGGAGGCATACGTTAATAGAGTACAAAAAAACTTAAATATTTAGCAGTAGTAATAATTTATTACTCAACAGTGAATTGTTAGCATGTTTTGATTTTCAATATATTGTCAAGTTAGAACTATTTTAGCTTGTTGAGAAAGAAGAAAATAGAAAATACAGAGTATCCTGGAGGGTACAGGAGTATCAAGGAGTACGCCTGCAGTTACTTTGTATCATGACAGCAGTCCATGTGCAAGTAAAATGTAACTTTTAATAATCAATTTAAAAGCAAACTAAGCAAATAAAATGTAACTTTGGATAGTTAATATAAAAACAAACAGGTCTGTGGAGTACTAGTAGGACAGAGATACTAGAAAAGTGGAGGTTAAGAGATGGCTCCAATAGGAAGGAATAGAATAATATAATTATAGAGGTCTGTGTAGAAAACCCCCAAAGTGCAAAACCACTCCTATAATCAATCACAACATAGCCATATTTGCAAAGAACCTCCCCCACTCCTCTGTCACGTAAAGCTAAAAAGCTACCCAGAGTAGAAATCACTACCCAAACGTTGTAGTATAGCGTCCTTACTGAAATCCAAATTAAATACAGAATAAATGGTCTGGAAAAAGGTGACTGTGAATTTATCAAATCATCTAATTCAGCTTGAATTACTATCTGTCGCTTTACCCTCTACTGTACTAGTCCCTAGTCCCAACCCGCGTTTCGCCGACTAACGGCTCATCAAGGGGAACCGAATGCGGACAAAATTTCCATTAAAATAGCCCGACCTCTCTCTTGATTGGCTGTGTGTCTTGCCAGTGTGAGAGAGGGGGGGTGGAGCCTAGCCTCCTCCGTAGTTAACCCACAATGGTCCGTAATGCTGTGGAGGAGGATGGGCTATTGACAAATTAAACTCATATCAAGTGTACACCAAGTACTTGTTGGTTAAAACTCAAACGGGCTTTGAGTTTCCTTATATCCGAAAGGACTAAATGAGGAGTTTAACTTTACTCCTTTTATTCACTCCTAAATACATATGGATCATTACCCCATTTACAACAGTTTGAATATACTTTAAGTAAATGTACTCCTTTAATTTCAGAAGCATAATAGGAATTATTCACATACATTAAGCCACTATTTTTACGATAAGGATTTAGTTTGTAATATATATGGTATATTAAAAGATGTGGACAAACCCTGTCTTGGATCATTTACTTTACACTACTTTGAGAGTTAGCACCCACTTTTGATTTCTCCTCCTTGAGATGGGTCATTCATATTAACAACTTGTCATTATCTGATATTACAGTATAATATGGTAGTAAATCGCACAGCTCATCTCCATTTTATGTTTGGGAGAAGTTACTTATTGGATATTACACTGTAACTAAACAGTCACAATTTTATTTTCATTTTGTTTCGTTTGGCAGATAAACTAACATGTATCAATCCTCCAATCCTGGAGAAATAACACTACATTGTTTGTCTATTCTTTCGGTACCAACAAATAACTGTAGTGTAAGCACGTTTGAGTTTTAACCAACAAGTACTTGGTGTACACTCGATATGAGTTTAATTTGTCAATAGCCCATCCTCCTCCACAGCTAGGCTCCACCCCCCCTCTCTAACACTGGCAAGACACACAGCCAATCAAGAGAGAGGGCGGGCTATTTAAATGGAAATTTTGTCTGCATTCGGTTCCCCTTGATGAGCCGTTAGTCGGCGAAACGCGCGTTGGGACTAGGGACTAGTACAGGAGAGGGTGAAGCGACAGATAGTAATTCAAGCTGAATTAGATGATTTGATAAATTCACAGAGTCACCTTTTTCCAGACCATTTATTCTGTATTTAATTTGGATTTCAGTAAGGACGCTATACTACAACGTTTGGGTAGTGATTTCTACTCTAGGTAGCTTTTTAGCTTAACGTGACAGAGGAGTGGGGGAGGTTCTTTGCAAATATGGCTATGTTGTGATTGATTATAGGAGTGGCTTTGCATTTTGGGGTTTTCTACACAGACCTATATAATTATATTATTTTATTTCTTCCTATTGGAGCCATCTCTTAACCTCCACTTTCTCCACTTTTCTAGTATCTCTGTCCTACTATTACTCCACAGACCTGTTTGTTTTTATATTAACTATCCAAAGTTACATTTTATTTGCTTAGTTTGCTTTTAAATTGATTATTAAAAGTTACATTTTACTTGCACATGGACTGCTGTCATGATACAAAGTAACTGCAGGCGTACTCCTTGATACTCCTGTACCCTCCAGGATACTCTGTATTTTCTATTTTCTTCTTTCTCGGTTATTCAGTAGGGGTTACCCCCATATTGCTTTAGCAGTCTGACACATTCTCCCTATTTTTGTTTTTCTAATTTAAATATTTTAGCTTGTTGACTCAGATCATTGTAAAATGTTCTTTTAAAGAAACACTGTATTGGTTATGGTGTTAGGACTACCTTGGAGCTATCCCATAGTAAGATGTCAAACCATTTTTAGATTGGTTTTGCAACATACTTGTCCTACCAAGCACCCACATCTGCATCCCCTGCATTTGGTCTTCAGGAGAATCTGAATTGCTCCATAGAGTAAAGTGGGGCGACACAAGACCGTGCTCTTTGGCTAATAGTATCAGCTGAGCTCTCTTAGCCAGTGAATGCGCTCCTGTCATATGTGGGCACCAGGCTACTCATGGCACCATAACAACTACAACAGGCTTGGAGTGTTCTTTAACATACCATTAAAGTGATTTTCTATCGTTCACATTATTATTATTATTATTATTTATTTGTTCAACAAGTAAGGAGCCAAAAAAAGATAATTACAATTTATTTTCTAAATTGGAAAGTATGAACCTCTGAATTATAACATTATCGAGTATCTAAAGCAGAAAAGTTTTTCTGCGCTAATTATTTAAACCCAATTACTTGTTCAGATGTATTCCTACAGTCAATGATCTATTTGCCTCATTATGAAACTGGTAGTAATAATTATAGTTGTGTACCTATAAAACATTTACATCAGTTGTTAAAGGCTGAATTTAATTTTAATTAACGATTTATTCATCTGAAATGGGCATTTACTAACACAACACAAAGATGGTAGCTTCTTTTTTACATGTCATTGTCCATCCTTTCTTTCCTTCTTATTTGTGTCTTTATGTATTTGCTTTTCATTCCGACATTCTACTATTGTCTTTCTCTAATTTTTTAGGAGCTGCTAAAAAAAATATAGATTTTGTAAATATTTAATTACATTTTTATGTTTCAACTCTAATTCTCCATTTATACATTTGTGTACTCTATTGCTATGAAGGTAAGTAGATAGCCCATACATTTTGTTTTTCTCATGTTTTCTTATTATTTTACAACATTTTTAACAAGGACGTGGTATTCTATTGTATGTTAAAATTTCTATAGAATGAAAATATATACTTTAAATGTTTTTTTTTTGTTTGTTTTTTTAGACTTTATAGATCTTGAATATCAAACCTATGGACTAATTATTATAGACTGATAATCTATATTGTCTGGTTCAGAAAAGTACCTTCACCTGCAAAAATGGGAAATCATCTACCTTCCGGTGCAGCCATGGTTCGATTCTGTCACAAACTAAATAGAGTTAAGACGCTGGAAGATGACTTAATGGAAACATCACTGAAAAGATGCCTGTCCACGGTTGACCTTACCCTCTTAGGTGTGGGTGGTATGGTTGGGTCTGGCCTGTATGTACTAACAGGTACAGTTGCTAAAGAGATAGCAGGTCCAGCTGTCATCCTATCATACCTTATCGCTGGCTTTGCCTCCTTGCTAGCTGCTTTTTGTTATGCCGAGTTTGGTGCAAGAGTGCCAAAGACTGGATCTGCCTATATGTTTACTTATGTTTCTGTTGGTGAGATTTGGGCCTTTCTGATCGGATGGAATGTAATACTGGAATATATGATTGGTGGAGCGGCAGTGGCAAGAGCATGGAGTGGCTATCTGGACTCAATGTTTGATCACAAAATAAAAAACTTTACTGAAACCCACATTGGTTCTTGGAATGTCCCATTCCTAGCGCATTATCCTGATTTCCTAGCTGCAGGAATCTTGCTGATTGCCACTGCATTAATTTCTTTTGGAGCCAAAGTGTCCTCATGGCTTAACCACATTTTTGCTGGTATCAGTATGGCAATCATTCTATTCATTCTAATCTTTGGCTTCATCCTTGCAGAACCAAAAAACTGGGGTCATGAATATGGTGGTTTTGCTCCTTATGGATTCTCTGGTATCATGTCTGGCACTGCCACATGCTTTTATGCCTTTGTTGGCTTTGATGTAATAGCAGCATCCACAGAGGAAGCCAGGAACCCTCAAAAAGCTGTTCCAATTGCAACAGCTGTCTCTCTGGGTCTTGCAACAGCAATCTATGTTTTGGTGTCCGCAGTATTAACATTAATGGTACCTTGGAACTCCCTTGTGCCAGACTCTGCTCTTTCTGATGCATTTTACAGACGTGGCTATTCATGGGCAGGATTTATTGTTGCTGCTGGTTCCATCTGTGGTAAGTTTAAGCCTGTAATTACTATGTGGAAAATGTATCTCTTGGTTGGAACATTTGATGATGTGTTTGACTATATTGCTTATAAGACACATTAGGCAATATGATTCTACTGGGGGGGGAGGGGGGGATTTGCGATGCGTCCATGCAATAGTTTCACAAAATCTATTCACATTAATCAAAAGGGCCAATAAGTGTACTTCAAAATATATATACATACAAATATTATGTATATACTTTATAGAACACTGATAGGGGCATTTTCCTGCCATTTGGTTAACAGATTAAAGGGACACTATAGTCACCAGAACAACTACAGCTTATTGAATTTGTTCTGGTGAGTAAAATCATTACCTTCAGGCTTTTTGCTGTAAACACTGTCTTTTCAGAGAAAATGCAGTGTTTACATTACAGCCTAGTGATAACTTCACTGGCCGCTCCTCAGATGTGTGTTAGAGATCCTTCCTGGGTCATGGCTGCCTAAAATGCATCCAAACATTCAGTGTCTCTGCCCTCTGCATGCAGACACTGAACTTTCCTCATAGAGATTCATTGATTCAATTCATCTCTACGAAGAGATGCTGATTGGTCAGGGCTGTGTTTGAATTGTGCTGGCTCTGCCCCTGATCTGCCTCTTTGTCAGTCTCAGCCAATCCTATGGGGAAGCATTGTGATTGGATCAGGCTACCACTTCTGCTGACGGCAGTGGGCAGGTCTAAAGGAAACAAGGACAAAGTCAGCAGCTTCAGGCTTGAATACAAGTAAGATTTTATTATATTTAGGGAGGCATGAGGGGACCAAGGTGGCTAGATGGTCATTTTAACCCTATAGTGCTCCTTTAAGTAAGAAGGAACACATACAAGTGCACATAAACTCATTAAACAACTTTTCAGCAATTTCCACTTTAGTAAATAACTGTGTGTTACTAGAGTGACCTCACAATGCATCACTGTTTTTTTTTTGTTTGTTTGTTTTTTTAGGTTTACTATGAGTTTGAGTAGTATAATATGTATGTGTCCCTTTTTTATTTGGGTTTTTTTTTTTGTCTGAAGCAATTTAACTCATACACTCATATGTGGGTGACAGACAGGTCCAGGCAAATGTCGGTGGGCCGAGATTGCCATGAGCTGAGTTTAACAGGGGAGATCAAAGGATCTCTGCTGCTGACCAATTCAGGGCAGGTGCTATCCAAGCGTTGATCTTGCTTTGTGCTTTTACAGGCTGGTGGGGAGATCGAAGATCAGTTTTTCGACTTTTCTGACTGGTACAGTCAAACTATTACTCCTGCAAGCTCTGACAGTTTAGCGCATTGCTGCAGGTTACCAAGGCAATAGCCAATGCAATCGCTCGCAAGAAGAGTGAACGCAACCTGCAACGTAAATGCTATAGTAACATTAATAAATAACTATATACATTAATTTGCTTCCATCTCACCCTCACACCACACAAATGGTCCCCATCACACTCAATACATTGACACATTGCACCCCTACACACACTTGATCCAGTATAGACACATACTGCACCACCTACACACACCGTACAGTCCTGACATGCACTAGATACCTTATACATACTAGATACACACATCTACTGTACATACTCTGAATTCCCTAGGCACACTTGACACATTATTGACACATATTGCACCACCTACACTCACAGTACATTCAGAGGCATGACTAGAAACCACTGGGCCATGGTTCAAAAATTGCCCTGGGGCCCCCCATACAGCTACCTCCTACCCCACATGTCACTACCCCCCCCCCCCCACATGCAGACAAACAGATATACATACAGAAACACACACAGAACCATACATACAGACTTATGTAGAAACATATACACACACTCAGACATACAGACACACACAGTGGTGTATCCTGTTTTTGTGCTGCCCTAGGCATGACAAAACTCAGGCGCCCCTCCCTCCTTCCCCTGCCACCCCCTTTCTTAATACACACACACACACACTTCTCCTGTTCAGCTTCCTCGCGCTCCGCAGAGTGATGCCGGGAGCCAGAATATAACATCATATTCCGGCTCTCGGCATCACTCTGCGGAGCGCAAGGGAGCTGAGCAGAGACCGCTCACTAATCAGTGCTCCGCCTGCCTGCCCGCCTGGATTGTCAGTGAGCCGCCAGGCTAACAAGACATTTGCCTGGGGATTTGGGGGCGGCTTTTTTTTGCCGCCCCCTTGAAAGTGCAGCCCAAGGCAAATGCCTTGTTTGTCCCTGGACACACGCATAGACACACGCACACTAACAGACATAGACAAATTATTAATATTAAATGTCCACCCAGCCTCCCTACTTGGAGAGCTGCCATGGAGCTTCAGTGCGGTGGGCAGCAGAGTTCTTGTCAGACGCAGTGAGGGAGCTATGTTCTCTCTGCTCTGCTCCCTCGCGGGCTGTCTACTGATGCCAAGAGCCGGAATATGATGTCATATTCCAGCTCCCCGCATCAGCAAACTGTGCGCGAGGGAGCAGAGAAAAAACAGCTCCCTTGCCGCGTCTGACAGGAACTCTGCCGCCCGCCGGAGGGGGGGGGGGGTCCATTAGGTTGCCAGTGGGCCAACTCTTGGGGGCCCCCCTATGACAGGGAGAACACGGGGGGGCAGTATCTAGGAGGCCCATGATCGCAGCGGTCGTGGCTGCGGCCTGATCCCCTGCAGTGAGGGGCCCAGTCGCAGCTGAAACCCCTTGCGATCCTGGTAGGTACGCCACTGAGTACATTCCTGACAAGCAGTAGATCCCCTACACACACTACATCTGCTAGGTACACACTTGATCCCCTATATGCAAACACTCACTACATTCCTTAAACACACTCTCTTCTGCCCCGACACAAACTCCATATTCACAGTTGCTACATCACATGTACACACACAATCTCAATCTCTACAGCCCCTATAAATTGCAGCCCCAGGTCTCATATTACACCACAAGCACAACACCACTTAAATCAACACATTTACACAAAACATTACACTACAAGCAGCCACCAAACACATGCACAATACTCTTTCCTGGACCTTTTGTCCTTTGGTATCCCACTTATGCAAGTGTGTCATTAAATTTGCTTGATCTGTGCAGAACAAACACAGGGACTTTTACACATGAGTGCTCTTAAGTAGGGCATTGAACTAACATGCTCATTTTAAAGGTGGGGTTCCTGTCATTGCTGATGACGCAACACACACAGTTTCTGTCCCAACCCTTCCCAAATTTTTTTTTCACATTTTGCCACTGGTTGGCTTACCTCCCAACTGTCCCAGCAGGAACACATTGAATTCAGGATCCTTGTCTCATTTTAATGGATTTGTTCTATGATGTCCACCAAATGGGGACACCATGAAAATGTTCCAAGCAACATAGAATCTCTAGCAGTGCAGAGTATTTGTCACGGCACTACGCCCATTGCAGAGCGCTTCAAGAACAGTCTGCATATGTATATCCCTGAGTGGAGGCAGCCAGAGTGGCTCTTAGCCAGCCTCTAGGTTAACAATCCCCCTTTTATGGTGGGTCAACCCTCATTTTTGCAGTTGCCACTTCTTTATAGACTGGTCCTGCCTCCCCTGTTGACCTGCCTAAATGGCATCCTGGATTAATGCGTTACATTGCTGGAAGGTTTCGGTGACCGTTAGTATGTTTTATGATGCCACAGCATTTTCATTAGATAATTAGATGTTGTAATAACTGATTGTGAATATAGGTAATTTTACATTGCTATTTTGTACATGTCTTTTACCAGCACTAATTGTTGTCACACTTTCTTTTCTAGCAATGAATACTGTTCTTCTGAGTAATCTTTTCTCCCTCCCGAGGATTGCCTATGCAATGGCAGAAGATGGCTTATTTTTTCAGTTTTTCGCCAAAGTAAACCCAACCACCAAAGTACCAATCATTGGCATTGTAGTTTTTGGAATTTTGATGGCATTTTTATCCCTTATCTTTGATCTGGAAGCTCTAGTGCAGTTTCTGTCTATTGGCACACTTCTGGCCTACACTTTTGTTGCAGCAAGTATTATTGTGTTGAGATTCCAGCAAGAGAAAACAGAACAGTCCCACCCAGAAGACCATGAACCAAAATCCCAACCATTACCCATTAGAGCTGCTAATGAAAGGATTGTTGGAGAGGAAATGAAGGAATATGAGTCCTTTTCAGATAAACTCCAGCTGGTAGAGACTCAGAAAAAAGCTAAGGAACGAAGAGAAACCGGACACCTAAAAGCAGTCTTCGAGCCATACTTGAAGTTCTTGAGTGACTTTTATCCTGGGGAGGTAGTCACCATAGCAGTGGTGTTGCTGATGGTCTTCTCTATATGTTTGTGTTCCGTTCTAGTATTTGGAACCACTCATTTACATCTCCCCACGTGGTGTTTTTATTTACTACTTGTTATATTTTTGATTGGGTTTTTAGTCAGTCTGTTTTTTATTTGGGTCCATGAACAACAGAAGAAAATCGCAACATTTGAGGTAAATCACAATACACAATACATGAAACAGATTTTGTGCAATGACAGGTACTATCTATGTAAATTGAGGTTAATTTCTGCTGTAGAAATGCATTTAAATGACACATGCACTTTACTTGTCAAAAATACAATTATTAATTTATATATGATATGACTGGCCTTTTCTTGTTTGATATGGTTTAATACAAAAAAAGTTCAGTGCTAATCAATAGAAAAAGGCAGCAACCCTAAAAGGACAATCCCTCTAAACCCTTTAGAGCAGCGGTTCCCAAAGTGTGGGTCGCGACCCACTGGTGGGTCGCAGGGCGATTCCCAGTGGGTCACGCTGACCCACACATCCAGGGCCGCCGGGGAGTCAGGCAGACTGACACCAGGAGGGATCCCGGCGGTTTGCACTCTATGCCGCCGGGCTCCCTCCAATCAGTCTGCCCAGCAGCTCCTGTCTGCAGCTCCGCCGGGTGCAGAGCTGCAGACCGTGTGATAGAAGTCTCGCGAGCTCCCAGAGTGTTACCATGGCAACACTCAGGGAGCTCGCGAGATTTTTATTACACTGTCTGCAGCTCTGCACCCGGCGGAACTGCAGACCGGAGAGTTACCCCAATGGACCACCAGGGAATTTATTACAGGTAGGACACAGCCCCAGACCATGTCCTCCCTCCCCCCATGTAACCCCATCACCCCCTGCCCCCCCCATGTAACCCCATCACCCCCTGCCCCCCCATGTAACCACTTCACCCCCTGCCCCCCCATGTAACCGCTTCACCCACTGCAACCCCTGCCCTCCACCTGTAGCCCCTTCACCCCCTGCAACCCCTTTACCGCCTGCCCTCCCATGTAACCCCTTCACTCCCTGCCCTCCCCCATGTAACCCCTTCACTCCCTGCCCTCCCCCATGTAACCCCTTCACTCCCTGCCCTCCCCCATGTAACCCCTTCACTCCCTGCCCTCCCCATGTAACCCCTTCACTCCCTGCCCTCCCCATGTAACCCTTTCACTCCCTGCCCTCCCCAATGTAACCCCTTCACTCCCTGCCCTCCCCAATGTAACCCCTTCACTCCCTGCCCTCCCCAATGTAACCCCTCCACTCCCTGCCCTCCCCCATGTAACCCCTTCACCCCCTGCCCTCCCCATGTGACCACTTCACCCCCTGCCCTCCCCATGTGACCACTTCACTCCCTGCCCTCCCCATGTGACCACTTCACTCCCTGCCCTCCCCATGTGACCACTTCACTCCCTGCCCTCCCCATGTGACCACTTCACTCCCTGCCCTCCCCATGTCACCCCCTTTACTCCCTGCCCTCCCCATGTAACCCCTTCACTCCCTGCCCTCCCCATGTCACCCCCTTCACTCCCTGCCCTCCCCATGTCACCCCCTTCACTCCCTGCTCTCCCCATGTCACCCCCTTCACTCCCTGCTCTCCCCATTTCACTCCCTGCTCTCCCCATGTCACCCCTTCACTCCCTGCCCTCCCCATGTCACCCCCTTCACTCCCTGCCCTCCCCATGTCACCCCCTTCACTCCCTGCCCTCCCCATGTCACCCCCTTCACTCCCTGCCCTCCCCATGTCACCCCCTTCACTCCCTGCCCTCCCCATGTCACCCCCTTCACTCCCTGCCCTCCCCATGTCACCCCCGTTCACTCCCTGCCCTCCCCATGTCACCCCCGTTCACTCCCTGCCCTCCCCATGTCACCCCCGTTCACTCCCTGCCCTCCCCATGTCACCCCCGTTCACTCCCTGCCCTCCCCATGTCACCCCCGTTCACTCCCTGCCCTCCCCATGTCACCCCCTTCACTCCCTGCCCTCCCCATGTCACCCCCTTCACTCCCTGCCCTCCCCATGTCACCCCCTTCACTCCCTGCCCTCCCCATGTCACCCCCTTCACTCCCTGCCCTCCCCATGTCACCCATTCACTCCCTGCCCTCCCCCATGTCACCCCTTCACCCTCTCCCCCGTAACCTTTTCTCCCCCTGCCCCCCCACTGTAGCCTTTTCTCCTTCTGCCCCCCACACTGTAACCCTTTCCCCCGCCTGTGCCACCCCTTCTCCCCCTGCCTGCCCACGCCTTCACCCCCTGCCCGCCCACTGTAATCCGTTCTCACTTTGCCCTCACACTGTTACCAGCACACACACTCCCTCCCACACTGTCACCCTCACCTCTCCACACACTGTCACACTCACCTCCTGTCTCTGCGTGTATATGTATCTGTGTGTCCTTTTGTGTCATTGTGTGTCAGTGTGTATCTGTGTACATGAGTGTCTGTTTATCTATGTGTGGAAAACTTGGTGTCATTGTGTGTATTGCTGTCAGGGTGTGTATTTGTGTTTGTGTGTGTCTCTGTGTGTGTGTATATATGTGTATACACTTCACACATACTCCATACAAAAAAACATGCTTACATTCAAACACACATTGTGTATATGTATATTTTATACACACACTGCATCCACTACACACACACACACACACACACACACACACACTGCATCCACTACACACGTACTGCAAACGCAAACATTACATACAAACACACCCCGGCATTAAAACACTGTCACCCTCACCTCTCCACACACTGTCACACTCACCTCCTGTCTCTGCGTGTATATGTATCTGTGTGTCCTTTTGTGTCATTGTGTGTCAGTGTGTATCTGTGTACATGAGTGTCTGTTTATCTATGTGTGGAAAACTTGGTGTCATTGTGTGTATTGCTGTCAGGGTGTGTATTTGTGTTTGTGTGTGTCTCTGTGTGTGTGTATATATGTGTATACACTTCACACATACTCCATACAAAAAAACATGCTTACATTCAAACACACATTGTGTATATGTATATTTTATACACACACTGCATCCACTACACACACACACACACACACACACACACACACACACACACACACACACTGCATCCACTACACACGTACTGCAAACGCAAACATTACATACAAACACACCCCGGCATTAAAACACTAAAATTATCTACAAACACCCCTTCATTCAAACACCAACACTCAAAAAGCACACCTGCATTTCAAGTCCGACACTACATACAAACACCCTTGCATTCAGACGCAAACATTACAAACAAGTACACCACTACATTCCAATGGCAACAGTACATACAAATACACCCATACATGCACACATATACTTAAAGGGACACTCCAGGCACCCAGACCACTTCGGCTCATTGGAGTGGTCTGGGTGCCAACTCCCACTACCCTTAACCCTGCAAGTGTAATTATTGCAGTTTTTTTTAAACTGCAATAATTACCTTGCAGGGTTAAGTCCTCCCCTAGTGGTTGTCTATTAGACAGCCACTAGAGGGACTTCCTGCTTCATAGCACAGGTTTTCTGTGCTAGAGCGTCGCTGGTCGTCCTCACGCTGTGTGAGGACCTCCAGCGTCGCTCTATTCCCCATAGGGAAGCATTGAAATTCATTTTCAATGCTTTCCTATGGGGTGCGCTAATGCGCATGCGCGGCATTGCCACGCATGCGCATTAGGTCTCCTCGGCCGGCGGGCGAGATCAGTCTCGCCCACCGGCCGACGTAAGTAGAAGGAGGAGCGGCGGGGGAGGAGGAAGCAGCGACGTGGGACCTGTCGCTGCCCCTGGTAAGTCACTGAAGGGGTTTTCACCCCTTCAGCAACTGGGGATTGGGGGGTGGGAGGGAGAGGGACCCTCCAGTGCCAGAAAAACGGATCGTTTTCCTGGCACTGGAGTTTCCCTTTAATACAAAAACATGCTTACATTCAAACGCTCAAACACTGCTCACAAATATAACCCTGCAATGATAAGAAAATGGTAGATCCCCATCTGGTATAGCATTGTTGAAGTTCTCCGACAGATGGAGATCTACCTTTTGGCCACACTTGCACTAGAGGGGGGCCCAGAAAACATATTTGCACCAGGGCACTCTCTACATTAGTTCCACCACTGGGATAATCAACGTGAGGTGCCTGGATGAAAGAGCAGGACACAGCACTTCTGATTCTGACTCTGTGAGTAAGCAGTTCTATGTCTCTAAAACTGATTGTCATGATGTGCAAAGTTTCTGCCTCTAAAACTGCCATAATATACCAGAAATATGCCTCTAAAACTGCCATGGTGTGCCTATTTTATGCTTTTAAAACTGCCAGGTTGTGCCAATTTTATGCATCTGACTGTTTGCCATGGTATGCCAATCGTATGCCTCTGAAGCTGATTGCCATGATATGCCAAGTTTATGTATTTAAAGCTTATTGCCATTCTGTGCCAAGTTTATCCATCTAAAAGTGATTACCACGATATGCCAAGTATATGCATCTAAAGCTTATTGCCATGCTGTGCCAAGTTTATGTATTTAAAGCTGCCATGATGTTCCAATTTTATGCCTCTAAAACTGATTGCCACGATGTTCTGAATTTATGCCTCTGAAGCTGGTTGCCAAGGTGTGCCAATTGTAAGCCTCTAAAACTGATTGCCATGGTGCGCCAATTGTATGCACTTAAAGTTGCCATGATGTGCCAAGTTTATACATCTACAACTGATTGCCATGATGTACCAATTTTATGCATCTAAAGCTGATTGCCATGGTATGCCAGTTGTATGCATCTAAAGCGGATTGCTATAGTGTGCCAATTTTATGCATCTAAAGCTGACATAATGTTCCAATTGTATGCATGTAAAGCTGATTGCCACGGTGTGCCAAATGTATGCATCTAAAGCTGATAGTGTGCCAATTGTATGCATCTAAAGCGGATTGCTATGGTGTGCCAATTGTATGCCTCTAGCGCTGATTGCCATGGTGTTCACTTTTTAAAATATGCATTAAAAGCAAGTGGGTCTCGAAAAATTACCATTTTGAAAAGTGGGTCTCGGCCCATAAAAGTTTGGGAAGCCCTGCTTTAGAGAATATACAAAAATAAAAAGATAAAGGGCTGTGCGAATAGACCATAAAAAATAAATAGATATTTGGAACAAGCAAGAAATAAGTCCATGTGATAGTCCTCACAAATAATAGTCTCTTGATCGTAGACGTTTTAGTCTTTAGTACAGCAGGACTTTTATTTGTGTAGGGCAGCTGTCTTTATTTTCTTGTTGATGTATGTAGGAAGACAAAAGCAGAAAGGGTGGAAATAGTGTAATACATCAAATCTAATTATATAATAAAAAAAAATTACAGTATCACACTCACATTTTATAGAGCCTTAGCCAGCTCTAGCGTGTGGTGGTATAATCCATACTTATAAGATGTATTGGAGGTGTCCGTTTGGTTCACCATGACTGGAACCCAGGGAAAAATGGATAAGGCGACAGATGGGGTTCTCAAGTGATGTATATGATAAAAATAGTTAAAATATACAGTGGAACCTCTGAACTCGAACTCAATCCATTCCAGAAGGCTGTTTGAGAACCGAGTTGTTTGAAAACCGAATCAAAATTTCCTATTAGAATTAATGTAAATTTAGATTAATCCGTTACAGACCCCCAATTGTACAGCATTTTAACACACATTTTACAGTTTAATAATCCCTCAAATGCATAAAATCATACAGAAAACCAATAAACACAATCAGGGCCGGATTAGGAGCACAGTGGGCCTGGTGCTGACAATTATGATGGGCCTAATTACGGAATCTTATCGACCAAAAACACTAAAACAGTCATATTTCCCAAGCATCATGTATCTGATGGAGATGGTGCTGGAGGGAAACTCCATAGGATGCAGCTATAAAAAAACACATACTCTATGCTAATCTCTCTCTAATTTATGCTTTCATCTTTCAAGTAAATCCATAACATCTAACAGCACTGTCCAGTGAAGCAGGAAATCAATGGGTGCGGTAAAAGGGTGTGCCACTGGCGCGAATCACGTGACCAGACCTGCCAAAAGGGGTGAACATGCCCAAAAAGGGGGCATGTTTGTCCAAAGAATTGGAAGGTCAGCCTGGCATGAATGCATGTCAGGCTGCCTGCCAATTCTGTGTAAAAAGAACAATTGCAAACCACCAGTAGTTAAATGATTAGTGCAAACACAAGTTATATATCAAAATAACTTAACTTATAGGTACAAACAGCATCCCACGGTTGCCTCCCAGTTGGTAACCATATAGTATAGATATATCAGAAGATAGGGATTTTGGGATATCGCTGAAGTGCCTAAAATAAAGGACAGAAAACGTAGTGCAATATTGTCTGAAACCAGTATAATGCAAGGTGTAACATTACACTCACAAATTCCAAGCGTGTTAAAACGTATTAGAGGTGCCTCCCCACGATATAGATGGGGGGTTGAAATGGAAGACCTCCTTCAATAATGACTGCAGGGTGCCCCGGTTGCATGGACGTTGCAAATATCCAGCCTCCCCAAACAGCTCCCAAAAACGGTTTTAATTGATAAATAAAATCAAGATACAAAATACATTAAGTCCACAGGTCCTACGCGTTTTGTTCTATGCAAGAACTTACTCAGGGACCAAATAATAAAACAATGATTAAAATGTATTCATCAAAAAATCAATCTAACAATCGGTTCTAACACACTGCTTTAAATAGGGCTAACCCTTAGAGTTAATTGATTTAATAGATGGGCGTCTTCTCTTTCAGGTTTCTTTCATTTGCTCATAGAATTTCTTCTATCTGTGAAGTATTACCGGCTTGATGACATTTCCGATGGCTTTTTTTTTGGATGACTTCCATGTTCATACACGTGGTGCGCTTGCGTTCCAACGAAAATGGCCGTGGGGTGAAAATATGTGTAAACTCATCATCTCCCCCTCTGGTCACCGAGAGAAAAAATTAACGCCGATGTATCTAAATAAGAAACTGTTACTGAGCAGTATAATGCACTAACAAAAAAACGTCCTAATAATTAACATATAATAATGAAATCTAATCCTATTTATGCAACAAAATGGGGCTCCCTATCACAGCATCCCACTTGTTTATATATACTTTTATGAAAAACATAATTAAATGTATATTTCATTGAGTTAATTTCATTGTGAAAAATGATAAAGTGCTAAGGTGTCAAAAAATTTTATTATTAACATTACTATTTTTTTTTTTCAGTTACACACTTATTATCAAATATACTTTATAAATAGTACCAACATCGGCGTTAATTATTTCTCTCGGCGACCAGAGGGGGAGATGATGAGTTTACACATATTTTCACCCCTTGGAACGCACGGCCATTTTCGTTGGAACGCAAGCGCACCACGTGTATGAACACGGAAGTCATCCAAAAAAAAGCCATCGAAAATTTCATCAAGCCGGTAATACTTCACAGATGGAAGAAATTCTATGAGCAAATGAAAGAAGCCTGAAAGAGAAGACGCCCATCTATTACATCAATGAACTCTAAGGGTTAGCCCTATTTAAAGCGGTGTGTTAGAACTGATTGTTTGATTTTTTTTTTTTTGATGAATGAATTTTAATCATTGTTTTATTATTTGGTCCCTGAGGAAGTTCTTGCATAGAACGAAACGCGTAGGACCTGTGGACTTTTTAATGTATTTTGTATCTTGATTTTATTTATCAATTAACCGTTTTTGGGATCTGTTTGGTAAGGCTGGATATTTGCAACGTCCTAGAAACCGGGGCACCCTGCAGTCATTATTGAAGGAGGTCTTCCATTTCAACCCCCCATCTATATCGTGGGGAGGCACCTCTAATACGTTTTAACACGCTTGGAATTTGTGAGTGTAATGTTACACCTTGCATTATACTGGTTTCAGACAATATTGCACTACGTTTTCTGTCCTTTATTTTAGGCACTTAAGCGATATCCCAAAATCCCTATCTTCTGATATGCCTGCCAATTCTGCAGGCTGTCCAACTAAGGGCATACTATGCAGGCAGCACCCTGAGCTTGACATAAATGCGTCTAATGATGAGCTCACTCAATGCTTTCTAAGGACTGTCCCCTAGCATTCGCTGGTCCACTAGTCTCCTTACCTTCTTACTAGCATGCAGAAGTTCCTGGTATATAGTCTGAGGCAGAGAAAAGGTGTATGTAGTGAGTGTAGAATAAAGGGCACATGCCACAGTGTTGAAGTGACCAACGTCTGCATTACCTAAACTAATTTTATTGTCAGCCAGTCCACACAAGTTTTGTTCCCATACATCCCTCTTAAGCTTCCAAACTTAAAGGGACAATATAGTCACCAGAACAACTACAGCTTATTGTATTTGTTCTGGTAAGTAGAATCATTCCATTCAGGCTTTTCAGAGAAAATTAACTCTACTGGCCGCTCCTTAGATGGCTGCTAGAGGTGCTTCCTGGGGCAGTACTCCCTAGTGTGCAGCACTGCCATTCAGTGTCTCCACCCTCTCCATGCAGACGCTGAACTTTCCTCATAGGAATGCATTGATTCAATTTATTGTTATGAGGAGATGCTGATTGGCCAGGGCTATGTTGGACTTGTGCTGGCTCTGCCCCTGATCTGCCTAGTTGACAGTCTCGGCCAATCCTATGGGGAAGTATTGTAATTTGCTCAGACCACCACTTCTGATGATCTCAGCAGACAGTCAGTTCAGAGGCAGAGCCAGCAGCTGCAGATTTGAATACAAGTAATATTTTACTATATTTAGGGAGGCAAGAAGGGGCCAGGGTGGTGGTTTTAACATAATAGTGTCAGAAATACATGATTGTGTTCCTAACCCTATAGTGCTCCTTTAAGCAAGAGTACGTGAAGAGTAGTTAGTTAAGGTTGCCACCTTTCTTGGAAAAAAATACCAGCCTTAATCATTTGTATAATTAATTAGTAATGCGTGACATCACATGATGTAAATCACAAGGAGTGACATCAGAGAAAATTCTGTAAAATCACCAACAAACTACTCAGTTTGATTCTGCTGTATAGATGGATTGCTCCCAGTGTCTCCCTGTCTCCCAGTGTCTCAGTCTCGCAAGTCACCTAGTGTCTCAGTGTCCCTATGTATCACAGTGTCTCAGTGTCGCCTAGTCTCCCAGTGTCCCAATGTCTCAGTGTGTCCTCATGTCACTAGGATACTGGGGACACTAAGAGACCCGGGGACTGGGAGACAGGGGGACACTGAGACATTTAGGGAAACTGGGAGAAATGGGGACACAGACACTAGGGACACAAACACTGTGAGACATGGGGAAACTGAAACATTTGGGGACACTAAGACACTAGGGACACAGAGACATGGGAACACAGACACTGGGAGACTAGGACACTGGCAGACTAGGAGACACTGGCAGACTAGGGGACACTGGCAGACTAGGGGACACTGGCAGACTAGGGGACACTGGCAGACTAGGGGACACTGGCAGACTAGGGGACACTGGCAGACTAGGGGACACTGGCAGACTAGGGGACACTGGCAGACTAGGGGACACTGGCAGACTAGGGGACACTGGCAGACTAGGGGACACTGGCAGACTAGGGGACACTGGCAGACTAGGGGACACTGGCAGACTAGGGGACACTGGCAGACTAGGGGACACTGGCAGACTAGGGGACACTGGCAGACTAGGGGACACTGGCAGACTAGGGGACACTGGCAGACTAGGGGACACTGGCAGACTAGGGGACACTGGCAGACTAGGGGACACTGGCAGACTAGGGGACACTAGGAACACAGACACTGGGAGACAGACACTTGGGGACAGTTGTGGACATAGACGTAAGGGAAACTGGGACATATAGGGACACATGGGGTCACTAGGCACACAGAGACATGGGACACAGACACTGGGAGACTTGGGGACACTGAGACACTAGGGACACTGGGAGACATGGGGACATAGTGTCTCCGTGTCTGTGTCTCCCAATATCCCCATATGTCTCAGCATCCCCATGTGTCTGTGTCCCCATGTTTTCCAGTGTCCTCAAGTGTCTCAGTGTTCCCAGGTCTCCCAGTGTCTGTGTCCTAGTGTCTCAGTGTCCACTAGTGTCTGTGTCCCTTAGTGTCTGTGTTCCCATCTGTCCCCTAGTGTCTCAATGTTCACAGGTCTCCCAGTGTCTGTGTCCCCATGTGTCTGTGTCCCCTAGTGTCTCAGTGTCCCCATGTGTCCCTGCTGCCTTTCCCCCCCATCCCTCACTTATCTGAGCTGTAGAGCTACTGTCTGGACTCTGTGCTGTGTTGCTACTCCCCCAAGGATCAGTGAGTAGTAGAGAGAGGCAGGGATATGCTGTAACTTCCTAACCCTGCCTCTCTCCACACAAAGTGACCCCTACTGGCCGGTGCTGGTATTGCAGAGTAATCTATTTATTTTCTCATTTATTCTGAGAAAAATACCTGCATTTGTATTGTTGGTATTACTGCAATACCGGCATGGCCAGGCAGCCTCAAATACCGGCCGTGCCAGTAAAATACCAGTCAGGTGGCAAACCTAAGAGTAGTAGAAATTTTTTTTTAATTTTTTTTTAAATGGGCCTGGGCCAGGGCCTGGAGCTGCAGCTCCAAGAGCCCCTATGTTAATCCGGCCCTGAACACAATGTAAATGAAATGAAAATGTAACTTCAGCTCTGTTTACCGACAGAATGGAGCTCTGTTCGCTTTGTCTAGTGCTAGGAGACCGATGCGTCCTACCAACGAGTTTTATAAGTGGAACCATAGAGTTTAATGCTGTGTGATTTTGTTCTCATACCGAGACTTTTTATTTTTTTTCTCAAATATATTTTTGTTTGAATACCGAATTGTTTGAGTACGGGAGCGTACTTAAAAGAAGGCTAAAAACCTAGTCTGAAGTGCTTCCAATTTTGCAACAAACTTGGGAAAAACTCCTTCTTGACCCCAAAATAGCAGTCAGATGTCTCCTTGGATCAACCAGCTATTACCCCACTAATTATAAATGATATCCCTGTATGTTTTGTTTTTGCAAGTATTTATCCAATTGCAGTTTAAACATCTGTATGAAGAGGATAAAACCACCTCTTCAGGCAGAGAATTCCATATTCCAAACTTTTCTTTGCCTTCGATGAAATCTCCTTTCTTCCAGCCTAAATGCGTGACCTTGTGTCCTATGTATAACCCTGTTTATGAATAGATTTCCAGATAATGGTTTGTACTGGCCCCGAATATATTTGTATAATGTTATTATATCCCCTCTGAGGCACCGTTTTTCCAAACTAAAGAGATTTACATTTTTTAACCTTTCTTCATAACTAAAATGCTCCATTCCTTTTATTAATTTTGTAGCTCGTCTCTGCATTTTTTCTAGTGCCATGATATCTTTCTTTAGAACAGGTGCTCAAAATTGCACAGCATATTCCAGTTGTGGTCTTACTAGCAATTTATAAAGAGGCAAACTTATATTTTCATCCCGTTAATATATGCCCCTATTTATACATGACAAAACTTTACTGGCCTTAACAACTGCAGATTGACATTGCATATTGCTGCCTAATTTGTTGTCTATAACAATTCCCAAATCCTAGTCGTGTGTGGTTGTCCCTAGTTCACTACCATTTAAGGTGTAAGTTGATGGGGCATTCTTGACCCCGAAATGCATAACTTTGCATTTCTCTACATTAAATTTAATTTGCCATTTTAGTGCCCATTCCCCCAATCTATCCAAATCGCTTTGCAGCAAAGGAATATCCTACTCACATTTTATTACTTTACAAAGTTTTGTGTCATCTGCAAACACTGAAACATGGCTTTCAATGCCTTTATCAAGATAATTTATAAATGTTAAGTAGAAGCAGTCCCAAAACAGAACCCTGAGGGACACCACTTACCACTTTTGTCCATCCTGAAAATTTACCATTAATGACAACTTGTTGTACTCTATCCGTAAGCCAATGTTCTACCCAAGTACAAGAATATTAATCTAGACCAATTTCTTTTAGTTTGAAGACTAACCTATTGTGAGGAACCAAATCAAATGCCTTGGCCAAATCTCCAAGTAGATCACTGCAACACCCTGATCTATACTTCTACTTACTTATTTGTAGAATGCAATTAGGTTAGTTTGACATGACCTATATTTCATAAAACCATGCTGATTATTGCTAAAAACAAAGTTCTTCCCAATGAATTCATGAATATTATCCCTTATTAGCCCTTCAAATATATTTTCCCAGTCACAGAAGTTATGCTCACAGGTCTATAATTTCCAGGCAAGGATTTCCTGGAAGGACTTCCTCCAATCCGGTACTATACCTGAAACACAAGAATCTTGAAAAATTAAATACAGAGGTTCACTTATTTCCCCACTTGGCTCCTTAAGTACTCGTGGGTGAATAACATCAGGCTCCGCAATGTTATTTACATACATTTTCTTTAACTGCTGTAGCACCTTGTCTCAAGTCATCCAATCACAAGTTATCAGTAGGTTGTTTTTTTTCAGCAATCATTTGCATATCTCTTGCCATATGATCCTCATTAATCTATACTGAAGAAAATGTTGTTTAGAATGTTTAAAATGTTGTTTTGCATTCTTTTGCTATCAATTTCTCATTTTCTAGTTTAGCCACTTTCATTTTTTTTCATTTTTTTTAATGCTTTAAATGCTCTTTTCTTATTTTTTTTTTTTTTATCTCGTTTTACTTCTCTACTAAGCCACAATGGTTTCACTTTGTTTTTTTATATTTATTACCCAATGGTACATACTGAGAAATGTACCATTCCAATATTTTCCATTTATCCTCAGTGGTTTTTCACTAAGGACTTTATGCCAGTCGATATGTTGTAGAGCTGCCCTATTATTGAAATTGTTTTTTTTAATTACCGTATATACTCGAGTATAAGCCGACCCGAATATAAGCCGAGGCCCCTAATTTTACCCAAAAAAACTGACTCGAGTATAAGCCTAGGGTGAGAAATGCAGCAGCTACTGGTACATTTCTAAATAAAATTAGATCCTAAAAAAAATTATATTAATTGAATATTTATTTACAGTGTGTGTGTGTTTATATAATGAATGCAGTGTGTGTGTGTGATGCAGAGCCTTGGTGGGGGGTGGGCATTTTTTTGATTTTATTTTAATATTAATTGTTTTTATTATTATTTACATTTTTATGTAGATTTTTTTCGCCCCCCCTCCCTGCTTGATACATGGCCAGGGAGAGGGGCTCTCATTCCCTGGTGGTCCAGTGGATGGGCTGTGCAGGAGGGAGGCTGGCAGGAAGAGTTTACTTACCTTTCCTGCAGCTTCGGTCAGCTCCCTTCTCCTCCACTGTAAGTCTCGCAGCCGTGGCAACGCTCTGACCCCGTGGCTCTCGCGAGACTTACACTGGAGGAGAAGGGAGCTGACTGGACCGGCGCGGAGGAGGAGGGAGCTGACAGGAGCTGCAGGAAAAGTAAGTAAACTCTTCCTGCCAGCCACTCCATACGAATGTAAACTACCGAACCAATAGACCACCTCAGAGAGAAGTGTGTACCTTATTAATCGTTCACACTTCTCTAACCGCAGGTTAATTGGTACTTTAGTGCGGTATCTGGGTGGCCGCTGTTCGGGATACGAACACGTGTCGGCGGCCATCTTACGCACGAAAATCTCAGCGGTGTTTGGTCGTCGAGTGTCTGGAACTCAAATCGGACACTCGATTACCCGAACACCGCTGAGACCTCCATAGCTCCGTAACTCACGAACGGGAAGGCTAATCAGTCTCCCGTTCGGTAGTTTCAAAGTACCGAACAAGGGGATTCATGCGAATCCAAGATTAATCGTGGATGGCAGTATTTAATGTGTATTTTACCTCCCGAACGAAGACCGACCGCAGGGCCAAAATGACCTATGGAACTCTTTTCGGATACCATCTCGTGTGCGGTCGGTCAAATTATACCCTCCACCTAACTCCCGAACCCCTGGGCTGATCTGGGTGATTTTTGGATATGTTAGTCACCCAGATCAGGGCTACCAGGGGTACCCCCAGGATTATTGTAACTACTTGTTTTAGGGTACATTCAGAACTGGGGGGAAACTACAGTATGTGTAATGAGATTAAGTGTCATACTGAGGGGAGGAGATGTGTCATACTATTGGATACTGTCCTAATTAACGGTCATACTATTGGATACTGTCCTAATTAACGGTCATACTATTGGATACTGTCCTAATTAATGTGAATCCTTCCCTTGCATGGGAGAATGCTTTATAAGGAGACTGTGTGGATTAAAAGTCAGTTCTGCTCCTGATGCTGTGTGTCGTCCAGTCATTGGGATCTGTATGGGGATATTCTTGGATTACGTGATTTGCTGGAATTACTGCTTCATGGCGTTTTTACTGCTTGTTCCTGAGTCTCACTGGGATCTATAGTGGAGTTAACCCGTGGAATATCAGGCCTCCGCTACACACACTCACTTTTTAAATTTTTTTAATTTAACCCCCCCGCCTCCTTACCTTTAGGAATGCTAGGAATGCCTTTTATACCTCGCGGCTAATACGTCCTTGGTCATGTGTCTCATCTCACCATGTTTCTGTTATGCCCATTATATCATATCGTTCAGTGTATGCTATTGCCTCTAGTTCCCTCATTTTGTTATATAGGCTTCTTGCATTAGTAAGCATACATTTAATATTATCATGAGTCATTTGTACTTTTTGTGAATTTTCATCAATATTACATACCTCCTCTGTTCTGAGCTTCCCCTCCCCCCCATCTCCACCCCCCCCTATACCTGAGCTAAAACCCATCTCCTTTCTATCCTATCTCCATTTTCTATATTGTTTGTACCCTACCCCCCTACTACTAGTTTAACATCTCCTCCAACATTCTAGCCATCCTATCCCCCAGCACAGCAGACCCTCTTCCATTTAGGTGCAATCCATCATGACTATACAGGTTGTACCCAAGCGCAAAATTGGCCCAGTGCTCTAACAACCCAAACCCCTCTTTCCTGCACCAAGACTTCAGCCACGCATTGACCTCTCTCATCTCCTGCTGCTTTTCTGCTGTAGTGCGCGGCACAGGTAATATTTCTGAAAATATTACCTTGGAGGTCCTTGTTTGTGTAGTGGATGCAGTGTGTGTGTGTGTGTGTGTGTGTGTGTGTGTGTTTGTGTAGTGGATGCAGTGTGTTTGGGCCTAAATATGTGCGGTAGAAACTTTCCGCCTCCCCTGTTCCTTTCCCTTCTCTTTTAGTGGTTCCCCCCCTACCCCAGTGTTCCTTTTCCCACCCCTCCCCTGTACCTTAGTGTTCTTCCTTAATATTCCTCTCTCCCCCCCTTCCTTGTCCCATAGTGTTCCTTTCCAACCCCCCCTTCCCCCTCATCCCATAGTGTGCCCCTCTCTCTCTCCCCTCCTTGGTCCCCGCTCCCTGGTGTGTCTCCTGGTAGCGTGGCAGAGCGGAGCAGTGTGCACCGCAGTACAAGAGATTGTCTCCTGTACCCGAATGGACTGACCGGAAGTGCTCTCTCAGTGAGCACTTCCTTTCAGTTCGGCCGGTACAGGAAACATAAGTTCCTGAACCGCGGTGCGCACTGCTCTGCTCGATATACCACAGATAAGTATATATAAAGTCAAGTGCTAATCCTTTTGTGTATTTACAAATTATTTATCCACTACACAAAAGTTCACTACATACACTGCATAACATAATGGATATGGGTGTGTTTTGGTGACAGGCAGCATATCATCCTTGGACCCAGGCAGCACAATGTTTTGGGCCGGCCCTGCATTAAAGTGTTATATTTTGTGTGTTTTGTTCCAGTCTCCCAACACATTACAATAATTCTCAAGTTATTTTATTTTATAAGAGATTGATAGATATATATATTAGATCAAACATATGTAGACAGCCCAGCCACTGAGTGATCTGAACTACAAAGAATCCTGCATTAAAAGGAGGATACCAAGGGAGACCTATAGTACGGCTGTGACTACTTGTTTAAAGTCTCTCTGACTGACTGCAGCCAGGTTGTGAATAAAAAGCAAATCGCTCAGTGCTGTTGGGGCTGAGACTGCGAGCATACTTTTGTGTCCAAAAACTTTAAAGAATTGAGCGTGCAAAAACAAAAATTAAAACATATTGAGGCCAAAATGAATCAAATGCATTAAAGGTGTATTGGTGCGGAGTGTCTCGCAACGCTCTAGGCGGGTAACCCGTTTGTTGGGCTCTCCCCCCTAACCCCCCCCCCCTCCCCCCTTCATTCACCACATAGAGATGGTGAATGGGGCAAGAGACCCCAATCTAACACCTGGGCCCTGGGCAACTGCCTAATGTTAAGAAAAATTGAAAACTAGTGTGAAATGTGTGGCGCTTATTTATTATTTAAGTGATTTTTATTTTTTGTACAGCAGCTGTAATCACTCTATGGACACTCCAAATAACTCGCCAAATAAATACTATACCAAATATGCACCGTATATTAAGGTGATACACCCCTACCTAATATATGAAGTGTGAGTGCTGCGCTTAATTGTAGAAGTAGGGACTTGCCTTTTAAAAGGCTGCAGAGTTTAGAGCCTATCTTCAATGGATGTTCTGTCAGCAGCTCTCAGTAAAATGCAATTGTTTCTCTATCATTTTTACTTACTTGCATTTTACTGGGAGCTGCTAGTAGAATATCCCAGATTTGGTAAACTGCTTAATGTTGCCTTATGGTTAATTGTGCTCTAAAGGGTGGTAATATGAGCTAAATGGACCTAAATTACCATAAACAAAGTCCAGATCTAAAATATCAATCTCTTTCCCTATCCAGTTAAGTTCCAGCAATATTCAACTGTTGATTAATCATCTAACCTGTCTGTTAATTAGAGTTGGTTAATATTGACATGGGCATGTTTTTACAAACCTATTCTGTTGTTTTCATTTTCCAGGTCCCATTAGTCCCACTGATTCCTGCTACGAGTATACTTTTGAATGTATATCTCATGCTTAAACTGAACTACATGACATGGATTCGATTTATGGTGTGGTTAGCTCTTGGTAAGTTGCCTCTTTTTGTGTTAGTTTTTTTGTTTTTGTTTTTTGTTTTATCCCCATTTAAATGGGACAATATAGTCACCAGATCAACTACAGCTTATTGAATTTGTTCTGGTGAGTAGAATCATTACCTTCAGGCTTTTTGCTGTAAACACTGTCTTTTCAGAGAAAATGCAGTGTTTACATTACAGTCTAGTGATAACTTCATTGGCCGCTCCTCAGGTAGCTGTTGGAGAGCCTTCCTGGGTCATGGCTGCCTAAAATGCATCCAAACATTCAGTGTCTCCTCCCTCTGCATGCAGACACTGAACTTTCCTCATAGAGATTCATTGATTCAGTTCATCTCTATGAGGAGATGCTGATTGGCCAGGGCTGTGTTTGAATCATGCTGGCTCTGCCCCTGATCTGCCTCTTTGTCAGTCTCAGCCAATCCTATGGGGAAGCATTGTGATTGAATCGGGCTACCACTTCTAATGATGTCAGCAGACTGTTTTTTTTGTTTGTTTTTTTTTAAACTAACAACATGCAGAGTTACACCTTCAGGCTTAAATACAAGTAAGATTTTGCTATATTTATGGAGGCATGAGGGGCCCAGGGGGGCTAGATGGTGGTTTTAACACTAAAGGGTCAGGAATACATGTTTGTGTTCCTGATCCTATTGTGATCCTTTAAGACCCGGATCATAGCTAGTCATGGAGTATTTAACCCCTTAATTCCCTTTTATTCCAGAAGTTTGGTCCTTAAGGGGTTAAATGCACTGCACTATTATGTTTGTTTTCTAAATATATTACTGGCATTAACAATATAGTGTTTGCACTTAACTGAGAAATGAATATTAGATATGTTATCTTTGCATCAAAATACCCAAGATGAAAAGATTCTGCAACACTGCTTTTTTTTTTTTTTTTTTTTTTTTCCCAAAGCTGTCCATTTTATCCGAAGGTTATCGAAACAAAAAGTGTTTAAATACATACCGTAATTTTCTTTTTTTGGCTAATACCCATGTCCGCATCACCAATGAGTAAAGCATCTTCCTCTCAGCTGATTAGGACAGGGATATTAAAATTAAAGGAAGCGTTTGTGATGTGCCTACGCAAAGCAGTTGTACCTAGGTGGGTGTTGGACTTCCCACGACTCAGTTTCTTTTGGAACAGGTTGCAAATGGCATCGCTGTTGTCAGAGGCAGACACACAAAAAAAATTCCACACTGCTGAGCTCTGCAATGACGGCATTCTGGTGGTGGACACAGCATGCGTTGATTGACGTGCTGTCGGGCTGACCCCGGATGTCGATGCATGCTGTCTGACTGTGCCACTAGCTCCTTGCGACGACCTCCCCCTGCTTCCAACTCGTCTCTTCCTCCTCTCTGTCTCCCCATCTGAACTTTCGCCCTGTTCTTCTTCTTTCCGAGCGGGCACCCACGTGACATCCATGGACGCAACGTCATCATCAACCACTTCACTTGTATCTGACAACTTAGCAAAGGAAGCAGCAGCGGGTACAACATAATCATCCTCACACCTTACGTCCATGTGTGTAATGCTGCCTGACTGAGACATATCCCTGTTATCTACATCCTCTGGAAATAATGGTTGCGCATCACTCATTTCTTCAAACGGATGTGTAAATCACTCCTCTGACAGATAAAGTGAAGCGGCTGTGGTGCTAGTGTTGGTGGTGGCGGCAGGCAGGTGAGTGGTATCTTGAGAGGTGCCTGAAGCTAAGCTGGAGGAGGATGGTGCGTCAAGGTTCCGAGTGGAAGCTGTAGAAGATTGGGTGTCCTGTGTTAGCCAGTCAACTATGTCATAGAAACATAGAATGTGTCGGCAGATAAGAACCATTCGGCCCATCTAGTCCCTGGCCTTATCTTATAGTTAGGATAGCCTTATGCCTATCCCACGCATGCTTAAACTCCTTTACTGTGTTAACCTCTACCACTTCAGCTGGAAGGCTATTCCATGCATCCACTACCCTCTCAGTAAAGTAATACTTCCTGATATTATTTTTAAACCTTTGTCCATCTAATTTAAGACTATGTCCTCTTGTTGTGGTAGTTTTTCTTCGTTTAAATATAGTCTCCTCCTTTACTGTGTTGATTCCCTTTATGTATTTAAATGTTTCTATCATATCCCCCCTGTCTTGTCTTTCCTCCAAGCTATACATGTTAAGATCCTTTAACCTTTCCTGGTAAGTTTTATCCTGCAATCCATGAACCAGTTTAGTAGCCCTTCTTTGATATCAATATCCTTCTGAAGATAGGGTCTCCAGTACAGTGTACAGTACTCCAAGTGAGGTCTCACCAGTGTTCTGTACAATGGCATGAGCACTTCCCTCTTTCTACTGCTAATACCTCTCCCTATACAACCAAGCATTCTGCTAGCATTTCCTGCTGCTCTATTACATTGTCTGCCTACCTTTAAGTCATCAGAAATAATCACCTGAATCAAGTTCAGGGTACGTGGCCTCTGAAAACTGGGCATTATTCTAGGGCAAAAGGGAATCACAGCACCACGACCACGACGGCCCCTGCGGGGTGGCCTGCCTCTGCCTGTCATTTTTTTTTTTTGATTAGTGGTACTATGCGTGCAAGCTACTGTGAGACCAGATATGAGTGGCACTGTGCACTGGCATAGGTTGACAGAGTAGACGCTGTAGGCCTGACACACCCGCTTGCAGACAACTAACTGCTATTCAATCTAAAAAAAAATTTGGTTTTTAAATGCAAGCTATTGTGACACCAGATAAGAGTGGTGGCACTGGGCAAGTGGGCACAGTATCCACTGTGAGCCTGACACTGAAGCTGGCTGGCATGCAACTGCAATTAGATTACACAGGGAAAAAAGCAGACTGATGTTCTAGCCCTAAAAATGGCTTTTTGGAGTGCTGTCCTTACAGCAGAGATCAGATGAGTCCTTCAGGACTGTAGTGGACACTGAATACACTAGCCTAGCTATCAATTTCCCTTTCAAATCAGCAGCAGCTACACTGTCCCTCCTCTCACTAAAAATGCAGCTTCACAATGAATGTAAAATGGATGCTGTACAGGAGAAGGGAGGGTCTGCTGCTGATTGGCTGGAATGTGTCTGCTGACTGTGAGGCACAGGGTCAAAGTTTACTCAATGATGACGAATAGGAGGCGGATCGAACTGCGCATATGTTCGCCCGCCGTGGCGAACACGAACACACTATGTTCGCCAGAAACTATTCGCCAGCGAACCGTTCGGTACATCACTATTAATATAGAGTCACAAAAGCTCACCTTTTACTGCTAATTTTTTTTCTTGAGGAAGCCACAATGTAAGGTTGATATTTTAATACAAAATATGTATCAAGCATTATATAGTTAAATAAAATTATATTAGAAGTCAAAGGAAACATATAGCTTCCTTACCACTTCAGGATAGACTGTTAAACCATAGACAGGATATTAAAGACATACCAGGATCTTGAGTTAATATAATCTAATATAGTAACTTTCAACCAAGGAGTCCCAAACTGATTGGGCTGTATCTGAGTTTTTCTATAAGGAGAGAGGCTGAACTATATATAGTTGCCATACTCAATCTATGGCAGGTGAACTTAAAAGAAAATATCTATGTTGCCCAACAGCTGTAGGACTGCTGTTTTAGGGGAGGGGGACTCTAAATATAGCTTCCTCTAAATGTAATTTTAATATATTTCTATCCTAATCACATTTTAACCCATAGGTAATGCTGACATCACCCCCTACTTGTCCTCTGCTCTTGGATCAGTGCTGGGCTTTGCCATTTGCCCAGCACAATCACGGTGTGTAGGAGCTGAAGCACGAGAGGTAGTTTTCTCTTTCATGCTGCA
The DNA here is from genome assembly GCF_036172605.1 of Pelobates fuscus. NCBI lineage: Eukaryota > Metazoa > Chordata > Amphibia > Anura > Pelobatidae > Pelobates > Pelobates fuscus. The sequence continues at coordinate 159,451,460 of NC_086321.1, forward strand.
ATCCCTCTGCTGATGTCAGAAGAGGGAATCCCTCTGAGATGGATTTAGGAGATGTTTTCGTTGCGGGATTATGGTCAGGATTAAATCTTGAAGTATTTTGTTTTAAAACTTCTAAAAATGTATTTAACTCCTAGACATATAGGACATATTCACAATCAGGACTAATCAGTGAATCCATTTTGAGTTTTTTTTAGTTGCACTTGGTGTGTAGAAATTATTAAATGTATGGTTTTTTTTAATATTTTATTCCTATTTAACATTCCAAAGAAGGCCTATTTTTATTTTTTTTTAAAGTATTACAAAGTTTATAATTTTATGAATGCAAAGCCTTTCTGTGGCTGTCCAATCAAATCTTCCCAATGCAGCTCAATGAGAAGACTCTGTGAGGCAGGTTTTCTGAACAATTCCCTGCCTCTTGTGTTTATATACCCTGATCTAAACAAACCAGGAAGTAACATGACCTGTTGTTTGATTGGCAGCCAGGGGATTGCTACACGGTAAATGCATAATTGTGCAGATTTCTATTTAAATCTGCACTTCTTGTAAAATGAAAAACACATAAAGTTCCTAACGGAGCTGTAGTGCTTTAGGGGTCTGGTGGTCTTATATTTTTTTTTTTTTTTTATGAGGTTTGTAGACCTTAGCGGAGTCAGAGTTTTTGCTGTTTGGGCCATCAATTTTTTTTTTTTTTTTATTCACTTTAAATTCCCAAGAATTCACTTTTTAATTGACGGTGTGAATTTCACATCTTGAAGAGAGGTCAATGCCAAAAATATAATTGTATTTATTTTGAAGTAATGAATAACATAACTGGTTCATTAAAAGGTCTGTATAAACAAGGAACATAACTTAGGATCAATTTTAAAAAAAAAAGTACGTGTTTTCTGCAAATTTCTGAAACCATGCATTGATGTACCTATTTCTAATGAATGTATTCCATTATTTATTTATTTATTTATTTATTTGTTTGTTTGTTTGTTTTTTTAAATTTGTAGGTCTGATCGTGTATTTTGGTTATGGCATCTGGCACAGCAAAGAAAACTTGCACGACTCCAAGAGTCATGGAGTCACAGCTCGTTATGTTGTCTTTCCAAGCAGCAGTATGGAAGAAACTGTTCAGCAGATCCAACCAAACACACAGGACTCCATGGGAAGGGCTGAGATTATTGATGATGAAATGCAAAATAGATGATGGCTTTGAAAACTGAATGTCTTTACAGTAAAAGGACTTCTATGTAATAGTGTATCTGGGTCACATGGAATTTGTCATCTGCACTGAGAAATTAGAGAACTACTGAACCGTATTTTAATTATTTTTTTTAAGCGCTTTAGATGTGTTACTTGTTCATTATCCATATAACCATGTCCTGAAACTGTTCTCAAACAGAAAATCTAATTTTTACAAACATTCGGATATAGGAAAACGTTGTGGCAACACAAACTAAAAGAATTGGGTTGTTAAAGCACAAAAAACACTTTTAACCGTGTCAGTGCCAGAGGGATGAGCAACGCACCTCTCAATTTATTTCAAGCATTGCATTCCTGTACAAATGTTATAATGTTTGAATTACGCATATTATTTATAAAATTGTAGCATTAATGTACAGAAGATAAATGAGCAGACCTGCACTAAATTGATAAATATATATATATATATATAAACGAAAAGTGAAAATCCTTTATTTATTTCTCAAATAGCTTTTTAAGGGCCACCAACCTTTGTGATAGATGTACTCACAACCCAGTGCTGAGAAATAAATTGTTTGAAAATATTGCTCTCTCCGCATTTTACGGTTCTTCTTTTCTATGTAATATTCTAACATTCAAGTTAATGGTTACCATAAAAGTATGGTTTTTTGGGGTTTTTTTTTTTTTTTTCAAATTCTAAGTTTCTAAATGTCATACTATATTTTACAATAAGAGTATATATGCAGTGATTTTATTCCACAACAAAGCTGGTCTGATCTGACTGATCTTTTGAAGTAGAGTAATAGAATACAGTAATAAGAGGTGCACCAGTACAAGGATCATGTAATTAGAAATACTCAAAGAAAAATATGCTAAATAGTAAGGTCCTATACCCTAAAAGACCAAATGACCTAGAAAAAAAATGTAATACATACAATATCAGAAGCATTTTAACTCTTAAAGGGACAGTATAGACACCAGAACCACCCCCGCTGAATGTAATGAGTCTGGTGTCAATAGCCTGTTGCAGCAGCCTTAGAACTGTAAATACTGTGTTTTCAGAGAAAAGGCAGTGTATACATTGCTGGCTACAGCACTAGTGGCCTTCAGCATGCATGGAGACATTCAGGGTTCTCCACAGAAATGCATTTCTGATGGGAAGGCATTGATTGGCTATGATCATCAATGTTGATGATCTCAGTCATGGAGGTAGGGCCAGCCACATTGAGACCTGCGGGGAAAAAAGGTGAGTAAAATTACCTTTAAACTCCACAGAGAGGGGGGTCTGGAAATCTAAACAGTGATTCCTGCACTATAGTGTCAGGAATACATGTTTGTATTGCTGACCATATAGTGTTTTTTTAATACCTCATTCCAAATGTAATTTGGTTATTATAAGTGGAAATACTGCTGATTGCATTTTTTACACTTTTAAAAGGGTGTGCTTTGGCTATTGTAATTTTGTTGAAGAGTAATTGGGCAGATTTTAAAGTTTCTTTATCCAACATAATTAAATTCAAAACTATACTTTGAATAACCGTTAAAAACAATTCTTTCTGAAGAGACCCGTCCGATCTGATTTGCATGGTAACCTCTTGCTTTCCACTGTGCAGAAAAGATACTAGTCCTTGGTCTCTCTGATGTTGTGTGCTTAAGCTGCCCACCCACGGAATGCTAAATGTTAAGTAACACTCCAAACTCCACAACAACCAATGTTCATTGCATATGTCCTAGTGTAAGAAGGCACTCTGTACCTGTCTAATTGCACATTGTTTCTTATGACTACACCTATTTGCAAGGAATAGCTACCCTGCCCCTTTTCCCAATCTGATGTCAAAGAATAGGCACTTCCTCTTTTGACAGAGCAATATTTATACAGTGTGTACTGACTGTGTGAGGGCGTGCTGTGCAAACTCCTAATACCCCTGTCCAACTCTCGAAGAGCACCCAAGGCACAGCTGCCTAACTGTTAATGGGACCATTTGCTGCTGTGCAATGGCTATCTTTTTATTTAACAGTTCCACTTATCAGATTTGATGAATGTAATTTAAATATCCCATCAATTCTTGCTGGACAGTAGAACCGTAAAACAGACTCCATAGATCTAAACAACAAGGTCTGGATAAGAGGTCTGCAATGGTCTCGCTGCCTGGCTACGGTTCTGCAGGATAATTGAGAACTTTAAAGGTGAAGCTTCTTCATTTTAATATTTAAAAGATATATAAATGTATATTTACATTTTCTGATAACAGTGGAACTCTACCAAATACTAATATGTGGAATGAAGTCTTCGATTAATTTGTACATGATATTTAAAAAAAATCTTAAATGTATTGCTGCCTAAAAGGTTGGCATTATGAAGTAGCTGTTTAAATGGACTCTACAGGAACCCAGACCACTTCATTTCAAAGTAGTAGTCGGGGTACGATGCCCCTGTCTTTTTAACCCTGCAAATAAATACATTGCCATTTAGTAGATACAGCAATGTTTACATTGCATGGCTAGCATGCTGCTCGTGGCTGTCATCCTAAAAGCCACTAAAGGCCATTCTTCCCCAATAGCAGAGTTAAACTCAGCTATTCGGACAGATGGAGTCATAGAGACCATTTGATTGGTGCATGAGCACTAGCCTCCCAAAGTTTCCCTACAGGGAAACACTGCATTAGCGGAGAGGCAGAGCAGCATCATGGAGAATAACATGGTGATGGCTGAAATAAGTTATACTCCCCTTTCAAGCACCTGACAAATTTAGAATAATGCACATAAAAAGGAGATAAATATTGTACAAATATAGAGCCTTGTTTGTATTTTTCAACCCCAAATAATAAACAAATGCAGCATAAAATATGACTTGGTAAAAGCCAATTCTGAGAACTTGTAACTTGTAAGTGTAACAAATGAGTTGGCAAGGCTAAAACTGCATACATCCCACCAGTCTCCGATCTGGTAGGACCCTCCTGATGTCAATGGCATGTTCCACTGTCCAGTGTTTTCTCCCTGGTGTGCCCCAAGGCAGGAACTATCCCAGGAAGTGCATTGCAATTGTATCATTGGACATGCTTGCACTGTGCTTACTGTCTGATGCTAGGATCCAGTGCTTCAGCCCTGAGTGGGGTTGGCCAGGGAGACTGTCAGTCAGACTGATGTACCTCTATTTTACAGACCTGCACCGTTCTCATCACTGCCTTACAGGTCTGCCCATACTGATCTCCACTTGGCACAGTTAACAGGTATGAGATTATTCAGGGTGCCATGAGCTACTACAAAGAATGCCTACATTTTCGTGCACACAATTCCAGCTATGTCCTGGATATATTTTAACTTAAAATATACTTGAGAATGTCAAATGAGACGTATGTTTTTTGTTTTTTTCTCTTTTCTAAAGGCATCTAAGTTGTTATCATAGCTTTGCCTGTTACATCCATCTAGGCTAAGAGATGAAACAAATGGTAGGCAAATGAATTGGCCCACAGGATATTCTGAATAAATAATACTGAGGGTTATAATGAAAAGAGGAACGCACTTGTGATCTAACTAGCGACTTCGCATATAATCTGGGTAATACCCCAGTATATCCGTTTCACCAAAATACAAGATTGATACAATTTTAGTTTTTGTTTTTGTTTTTGTTAGATTCATTTGTTTCAATATAATTCTTCACCAACCTGTATCTGCCATTATGTGTACTGTGTGAAAAGTCACAATGTGAAAATAAAAAAATAAAAACTGTAATATACACCTTTTTGGTTTCTCATTTATAAAATCCATTCTGATAACATAATGCATACTGTACAGGCACAAATAATACCAAATAGGCCATGATGATTTGTGTTGTAAATGGCAGCAGTGTATAAATAAATGTGTCTCTCCAACTGTTTATGTATACTGTACAGAATTCACATATAGGTGTAGGCATTTCTTTTGCATTTGTAAAATAGCTTTCATATGATAAACCAATCAGACCTTCTAAAAATGAGATGGACTGCTTACACTAAGTTGTAAAAGTAAGTTATGTAAACTGCTCCTTCAAGTTCCCTTAGGAACTTATTATTTGGGAATGTATGATGAAGTTCTGAAATTTGCTGTGCATAACCCTATAAGCCAGAAACACAATTTAAAAATAAAATAAACACAGACAAACCAAATTCAAAAACACAGAAGTAAATAAATATAGGCTCCAACAGAAGTCCTTTCCAGAAGTTATAATTCCATAATGTGCTATAATATGTTTACAAACATGGTACACTATATTATATAAAATGTTAAGTTTTAGATTACACATCCATTGATCTGCAATCGCTTATATATAAGAAATATTTTTAGCTGTTTATATTATTGCAGTCCCTATTTTAGAACTTATATGTCCAAAAGTATGAAGACACCCATGTAAGAAATTGTTTTGTCTAATGAGTTACACTATTCTTGCTTTTGGAACCATACATTCTACAAAAATATTAAAATGATGTGTCCGGTCTGAAATATCCAGTTTTGAAAAGACTTTGAATTACAGGACAAGACAATACTAGTATAAACTGTACATGGAAACATGAAGTAGTCTTGCAGAAGGTGTCAATAGAAATACACAGCTTTTGGACTGGATGACCCATTACTCGCAGACACACAAAGCACTATTATAGTTCCATTATAGCCTAGTGCAGGCATAGGCAACCATCGGCACTCCAGATCTTTTAGACTACACCTTCCATCATGCTTTGCCAGCATTATGGGTGTAAGAGCACTATTGGGGATGTAGTCCACAAATCTGAAGTGCCGAAGGTTGCCTATCCCTGGCCTAGTGGTTAAATGCTTGTTTTACAAAAAAAGTTTATTTCATGTATAATAAAATTAATTCATTCATTTAAAAAAAAAAAGGGGGTTTTATCATGTTTTTTGTTAAATCTGAAAAAAACAGATTGAGATTTCAAATGCAATAAATATTTTATTTTTCATTGACCAACTCATTAGTAAGTAAACCTATTCACTCTTGCATATTTATTCCACAAAACCCCAGTAAGTGAAATTAATGAAATTTGCATATTCATGTGCATTCACATAGTATATTAAATGATCACTCCAACCACCATGATCATGACTGCTGATCAGAATACCCCCAACCACCTGTTGCCCAATAAAGACACAATAACACTTGATATGGGTAAGGGCAACAGCCACAGCTTTATTAATAAATCCTTGTCAGCGTCCCAATTAGTTCAGCTGTTGGGGGTTTACCAACAGACAGCTCTATCCCAATGAACCATGAGTCCGGAGCAGCCTGCCTCATCAGCTCTCGGCAGGCTGCAACTCCCCAAGTCGCTTGGGCACTTTCTTCCAATTTTACTTCGCTGGCCAGGACGACCACCACCGCGGTGACAACCTAACTGCTCCCCTGGGTAGCACTGCACCCGCCAGCCGCCAGCCCCTCCTCGATACCAGTCTGGAGACCGGCATTAAGGATATCCAACCCTATCAGCGAGAGGTGGACACTGTCCCCGCGCATGAGGTTAGAATTGTCTCCTTCCAATTCTGTGTGCCTGACCACAAAGCCCCCAAAGCACCGAACAAATTTCCGTATTGAAACATTGAGCTTTTGTCTACTATGCTCAACACCCCTAGCATGAGGCAACGTGTGCCAAAAAGGCCTGTACCCTATGTCCGGCCAAATTATAGTAGATCTGAAAACAATGCCACGCAGCGGGCATAGTCTAATCATGTGGATGAAATCCACTGACCTACTGCGCCCTAGGTCGTTACCCCCCCACGTGAATGATTGTCACCGGGCCTGTTATGTATCTGCGTAGTGCCACACACTCCATATAAATTTGCTGCCACAGGAGACCCCTAACACTCCTACACCTTACCCTGGCTATCTCATAGGGGAACCCCAAATTCCTTCCGTAATGGCACTCCTCCACTCGCCATGCAGCCCAATAAACGAAGGAGTGCCCCAATATCCAGATACAACGTGGCCGTGGACCTAAGAGGAAACAGACGTTACAATAAGTGAGGCCTGACATAGGACTTGTAGCGATTCAAGCCCCACCTACCCAAATGCCTAATCGCTGCAGCTGAAAATCCCATTAAACTAGCCTGAGTGGCCACCCTGAGGCGAAAGGAATGAGCTGAGTACTCCCGAGCATTCAACCCACACTCTACTAGCCCAGCGTGAAACATCGCCGTGAACTGTTAGCGCGTAAGAGGAGACCCATCTCTCAATAAATAGGGATAGTTTTCCCCCAGGCCTGAGACTCAACTATGCTGAACACAAATTAACTGGGCAAAATTTACCACCCGTAGAACCAATGCGCACCCAAGAACCCCTACCTTCTTAGTCTGTTTTACAGCACCGGATGAAGACATCAACGAATGCCTTGGACCAACAAATATCCGCTACCAAGAGCGGTGCTACTACTGACGCCCGATTACGCGAGACCAATTTGCCCACGCGAAACGCACCAAAAAAGCAAAAGGAACCCGAAACAACGTCTCATACCACGAATAACAAACCACCCCCAGAGCCGACAGAATATGCCAAAACCACTCCGCCGACACTGAGCGGCACCGATCAAGGCCCCTCCTATATCTCCAACCCCGGCACACTCCACACCTATAAACCTAAGGAGAGTAATGAAGCTCAGCTAACCTGTGGGGGGTATATGCCAAATAGATAAGTAGGGTTAACTGACAACCAGAAATAGGGATAAGTAAATGCCTCATGATAAAAAGCTTGGATAAAAGAAACTGTCTACAATAAATAGACCAATATTAAATATGAATGAGGTATAGCCTTATTTGTTACGTTTATGCAGGAAATTACTCTCAATAAGCACTCATATAGATACATAGAACCACAATGTATCCAGGCATCGAATACACAGTTGTAGCTGGTCTGAAATAAGATCGGCTAGGGAATTGAGTACAGAACTTGCTCTTAATGAGCACTAATATGGATACAAAATGAATACAGTGTATCCAGGCGCCAAATGCAATGTTACACAAACTGTAGCAGATCTATAATGAGACCAGACTCAGCTACCTGCAGGACGTATAGCTTTGTCCTGAACGTAATCCACCTATACGTTCCTTAATAGCCTGGTTTAGGTGTACAATCTGTAAACTTGTGGTCTGAAGCTAAGCAGTGCTTGAAGTGCGTTAGGATCCAGAGTGTCCTTTTAAACCATAAATGTCTTTTCGCATCCTTAAGTCTTATTTTTTTCTGATTTTACAATTGCAATGACTTTATATTTTAGCATAATTTATTGCATCACAGCAGTAATGCAGAACTGTTTTAACATTTTCTGTGCCAAAATACTGGCACTATCATTGTTGGTCCTATCCATGACACTCAAAAGATTAAACAAAATAAATAGTTATTTATTTATTTATTTTGCTTTATTATTTTAATAGCCATGTTGATATTTCCTATGAATCTAACAGAGCATGAGATGTGGAGTGTGCAGAGAGAGTGGGTGGAGTCAAATTATGTAGATTAAGTCTGGTGCTCCACCATTTTAAAACTTCACCAGTAGCCACTGTTAACCATTTGAAACATTCCCTTAGATAAATAGTTCACTTACTTATATTCATAATTCATTATATAGATGCCTATCAATAAAGCCACTGTTGCACTCCCCAGGCAGTCTGCATTTTTTTCAGTATGAAACATAGTGACTTCCATGCAGGGTGTACAATGCAATATATCTTTAACCCCTTAAGGACCAAACTTCTGGAATAAAAGGGAATCATGACATGTCACACATGTCATGTGTCCTTAAGGGGTAAAATCTCTCACTAGCTATGCATCCTGTATTCCAAGAAAGGTTATATTGCACACTAGTTCAGGGGTTAAAAGTACTTGCCATTTTATCTCTCTACTAAGTGCATTTTTAACCTTATTTCTATTGTAAAAGCAAAGGTTAATTTAAAAAGTTATCTCCACCTTTTAAGCCATTAAAGCAGTTATCTACATGAAAGCAGTTTCACTCAAGGTCCTTGTGAGGTAATGATGCGATTGATGTTTAATGCAAATGCACAACACTGGATGTAGTGCTATTGATTGGTATTAGTGAGAATTATTATGATGAAAACAGGGATTTTTAAATATGTTGAGTTGGAATGTCTGAATCTCTAAGCATATTCATCTGAATGATGAATTTCAGACATTGTCTTTATTTACATATAGTGTTGTCCTAAATCAGGTATGGTAAAAATATACAGTGATGACTCTTTAGTTGCTTTCTGTAGAGCTAGCCCCAGATATTGTGCTGCTTGGGTCCAAGAACAAAATGCTGGCCGTCCCTTTGTTGCCACAACCCAACCTCCCGTAACCACATATGAAAATAATTCCTCAGGTGGGTCATTGCATTTTGCTTGGGGATAAAGCACCAGAAGGTTTTGGATCCTAGCCATGCCCCTGTATGATAAACAGATTTGTGTTATTTTGTCTGAGGATATCTTTTTATGTTTCCTCAAAGGCTACATGTTTTCATGATTAAATTATATAATAAATTACATTGGATGCTTTGATGGTATAAAACCATAGCTTTAAATATAGATAAAAGCCATTTCGCCAATTAGGAGTGCTCAATTATGCTAAAATGTATTTTTAAATTTAATTTAATTTTTTAAATTTAGTTCTTCAGGTCAAAATCACATATGGATTGTGATTTTCCACAGTTTCTTGAACAACATCAGCAGCAACAACAACAACAAGTATGCTGGTAAACACAGTACTTTGGCTATCAGTGTGTTCTTTTAAATGTGTATATTGCAACATTGTGACACGTGAGCTAGTTTTCCAACACAAACTACTCTGCTACATCTTAAAGGATCACTATAGTGTCAGGAAAACAAAACTTCACCAGTAGCCACTGTTAACCATTTGAAACATTCCCTTAGATAAATAGTTCACTTACTTATATTCATAATTCATTATATAGATGCCTATCAATAAAGCCACTGTTGCACGCCCCAGACAGTCTGCATTTTTTCAGTATAAAACATAGTGACTCCCATGCAGGATGTGCAATGCAATATATCTTTAACCCCTTAAGGACCAAACTTCTGGAATAAAAGTGCCCCCACCCTCAGGGTCCCCCTCACGCCGGGCTGAAGGGGTTAAAACCCCTTCAGTTACTCACCTTCTTCCACCTCCGGGCTCCCTTACCTCTCCTCCCCCGCCGACGTCAGCACGCGCTTTCAAAGTGTCCATAGGAAAGCATTTTTCAATGCTTTCTTATGGACGCTCTGCGTGATGGAGGCATTAAATGCCTTCGGCGTCACAGATGCGCCTCTAGTGGCTATCAAGAAGACAGCCACTAGAGGCTGGCTTAACCACTAATGTAAACATAGCAGTTTCTCTGAAACTATGTTTACAGCAGGCAAGGTTAAACCTAGAGGGACCTGGCACCCAGACCACTTCATTGAGTGTCCCTTTAAAATTATTTCATATTCCAAGAAAATTAAGGTTCTGATTTTGCTCACTTTGTGAATATAATAATTTTATATAACCCTAAACACAGATTTGATAGCTTTAACCTCCTGCTTCATTATCCATTCCTGAAACCCAAAATATAACATAAATATACACAATCAAACTTGTGTTTAACATCTGGCTTTGAATTATATTAATTAATACAAACGTTTAGCTATTACACAACTTGAAAATTTGAATCATGTGATTTAAATCAAAGATATTCACGTGGCTGTTTAGTTGTATAATTAGTGTTAACTACAAGAGGAAATTTCAGAGAGGTCTCCTCCCTGTGGCTTTAGTTTTCGAGATGTATGGTACAGAGTTAGGATTAGAATGCCCAGAAAACCTGCCCAGATCCCCTTCTATACCTGACACTCAACCCTGAGCTGCAATATAGTGTTGGACTAGATGTAATTGATAAAGAGGAGACTAAATCCCACTTTGGATAATGTGTGCACAAAAGCACCAAATACCAATAAAATTATAACAACGGTTTAAGAGCGCACTCACTTTTCTTTTCCTTAACGGTGCAATCAATGAGTCAGTCTCCAGAATTAGTATCAAAGAATAAACAAAAAAGATTAAATCATTTTTTTAGCAAAACAGAAACGTTTCGACTGTGTGCTTTGTAAAGGCAAACCGTCAAAACATTGCTGTTTTGACAATAAAGGGATCTTTTCACAATAAGGAGTGCTTGACATCTTTTTTGTTTATTATTAGAACTGTAACATATACTGGAACACACATCCAACTCAGCATAGATAATTTTAGGTACCACTAATTAAAACATTACTACAGTTCAATTTAAGCCAGGCATAATCTGCACTAGGATAACTTAACCCTGTTCTACGGAGGCAATGTCAAGTGCCCACTTCGGATGAATAAATCAACAATGTATAGGATATCAGAAAGTTGAAGCAGGTCATGGGATAGGCAATAAAATTTAATGTGGATTTCATGGTTGGATTACAAACAGAGGCATTGATTCAGGGGGGTGGAGGGAGGCTTTAGGGGTTGAAGCCCCTAATGTGGAGTTCCTTAGCCACAGATCTCTATAGGTCTAGAAGAAACCATGACATACTATTGCTTTTTGTTGTTGTTGTTGGGTTGTTGTTTTTTTTAAGAATCAGCTGACTGAAAAAGCATCTTGTGTAGTATCACAGATTGCTAAAGGGGAGGAGATGGCCCCTTGGGTCACTATCAGGATGAGGGTGCTATGCAAGGGGTTGTGATGTATCCCTTGTCCATTGATTAATGTCAGGGCTCCGTGGGCAGCTGTGAGGGGAGGCTGCAATCCTCTCGCAGCACTCACCCTCGGTCCGTCGCCGCCCGCGGTCCCCTCTCCTCTTACCGGTCAGCGAGCGGCGTCCTCTCCCCTTGACATGCCGCTCGCGTCCTCCTCTCCTCCTCCCAGCGGCAGCATGTCTAACGCTGCACGCTAGGAGCCGACACTGATATCAGAATGCAGGGGTCACTCACGTGACCCGGCGTTAAAGCTACAGCGCAACAATCACAGTGGGGGGTATAGATATCCCCCACGTGTGATTGTTAATTCTGATTGGAAGTTATCCAATCAGAATTAAGATAAGGATATATATACTTACCTTTTCTGTCTCTCAGTGCCCTGTTGTGGTCTTTGCTTGCTAGTATTGATACTGAACTTGTGTTTTCTGGTTACGTACTCTCTGGCTTGTTAATCTGAATTTGTGACTTTCTCCTACCCTTTGACCTCGGCTTGTTTCTTGTTATTCTGTCTTCTGGTGCCCCTTACTCGGCTTGTCTCCTGACTATTCTGTGTGTGCTTAGCCCAGCCACTCTAAGGTCCGGTACTGCACCTTTTCTGTGTGTGTTAGTGTGTTAGCGTGTTGGGTTCCCCGAATCGTGACATTACAACAGTGCCAGAATGGAACCTGCTGACATTCCACAGCTACTTCTTAATCAGGGAGCTAGAATGGATGGTTTAGACCACCATATGGACCAGTTTGCCCACGCTTTACAAACCATGCTGGCTCGTACTGCACACTTGCAACCTGCTGCTGCTGTGTCCTGTTCCTGCTCACGTAGTTCATATGACGCTGCCACAGCGCTACAGCGGTGACCCAGCATTGTGTCGTGGTTTCCTCAACCAAATTGATATCCATTTGGTGATGAATCCACGTTCCTATCCCACTGACAGATCCAAAATTGCCTTTTTGATAAACTACCTGTCCGGGAGAGCTTTAGCATGGGCAAACCCCATGTGGGAGAATATGTCTCCTATGTTCTTTGCAGATTTTTTTGACAGCATTTAAACGCACGTTTGATCAACCCGGTAGGGTTGCCTCTGCTGGCAAAGCTCTGCTTAGGGTCCAACAGGGTAACATATCTGTAGCGGATTATACTATCGAATTCCGCACTCTAGCAGCTGAAGTGGTTTGGAATAACGACGCCCTCGTAACAGCCTTTCAGGAGGGTTTGGCCGCTTACATACTGGATGAAATAGCATCCAGGGAACTGCCTGTTCTTCTGGATGATGTTATAGACTATGTAATTCTATGTAATTCAAAGACGGATGGATACACCGGTGTTACCTGCTCTACCCAGCACTGCATTACTAGCATTACCCGCTCCTAGGCAACCATCCCCCGAACCCATGCAATTGGGTGCTACGGGGTTAACTGAGGCTGAAAGAACGTATCGTAGAAGGGAGGGGTTATGTCTTTATTGTGGAAAGAGGGGGCACCACTGTAATACCTGCCCTAAACTACAGGGAAACTACAGCACCTATGGCCTAGAGAGGGGTCGGCCTCGGGTGTTATGAATTTGTCCCCTCATGTGTCCATCTCCAGACCGTTTATTACGGTTTCTCTTTTGGTCAATAAAACCACTATAACAACGAAAGCCTTGATTGATTCAGGTGCGGCAGACAACCTTATGGATGAGAACTTTGCCAAAACCGCAGCCCTGACTTTGATCCGAAAGGCCACACCCTTGGCCGTTGAGGCCATAGATGGTAGACCACTTGAGAAACCTCTGGTGACCCATGAAACCCAAGATATAGTTATGACTGTGGGTGCTTTACACAAGGAAAGGTTAACCTTCCAAATAATTGACTCCCTTACTGCTTCCATCGTTCTGGGTTTTCCCTGGTTAGTTAAACACAACCCAGTACTTGATTGGGGTTGTTTAGATATACTCTCCTGGGGGGAATCTTGTCAACGAGACTGTATGGCTCATGTACGTCCTGTTTGTTTACTCAACGTGCCCACGGCTAAACCACTTTCTGTTTCTGTCCCTTCTGTGTATGCAGTCGTGACTATGACTGTGCCATAAACCTATTACCGGGTACTATGCCTCCTAGGGGTAAGGTCTACCCTCTTTCTGAGAAAGAAAACCAGGTCATGGAGGAGTACATACGGGAAGCCTTAAGTAAAGGTTTTATTAGAAGGTCCTCCTCTCCTGCTGGGGCTAGTTTCTTTTTTGTGGCAAAAAAGGAGGGTGATTTGAGACCGTGTATAGACTACAGAGCTCTAAACAATATAACGATTAAAAATGCCTATCCGATCCCTCTCATTACTGAATTGTTTGATCATGTCAAAGGTTCTAGATATTTTACTAAACTAGACCTCAGGGGGGCTTATAACCTTGTTCGTATCAAGGAGAACAATGAATGGAAAACGGCGTTCAATACACGTAGTGGGCATTACGAGTATCTGGTCATGCCTTTTGGATTGTGTAATGCTCCTGCCGTATTTCAGGATCTCATAAACGTCCTTAGAGATCTACTGCATGTCTGTGCCGTAGTCTACCTTGATGACATACTTGTATATTCTCCGGATTTGAAGACAAATCATACTCATGTTAGGATGGTGCTTAAGAGGTTGTTGCAGAACGGTCTTTATTGTAAATTAGAAAAATGCTTATTCGACCAAACTTCTGTACAATTCCTGGGTTATGTTATTTCTGAACAAGGAATCAGCATGGATCCTTCTAAATTGGAAGCTATACTGTCCTGGCCCCTTCCCCAAGGACTTAAGGCAATACAGCGATTTATAGGGTTTGCCAATTATTATAGAAAGTTTGTTAAAAACTTCTCATCCATTATTTCCCCTATCACTAAACTTACAAAAAAGGGTTTACACCCCAGGGTTTGGAATCCTAATGCTATTGTGGCCTTCGAGACTCTTAAAAAGGCATTTGCCACTGCCCCTGTGTTACACAATCCTGATCCTTCCCTTTGTACTGGAAGTCGACGCCTCTGAATCAGGTATAGGAGCAGTGTTGTCACAAAGACAATCGTATGACGAACCCCTCCTTCCCTGTGGTTACTTTTCTAAACGCTTGTCAGAGTCTGAAAAGAATTACGACGTCGGGAACAGGGAATTATTAGCCATAGTGATGGCTTTTAAAGAATGGAGGTACTTGTTAGAAGGAGCTAGACACAAAATTCTGGTTATAACCGATCATAAAAATCTATCCTATGGGACTATCCGCATCAGATAGATGCTGGAAGGGGTGCGGCCAAAAAGGAACATATTACCATATGTGGTGGGACTGCCCCCATATCACACAAATTTGGACAGACATAGTAGCCCTTGCCTCAAAAGTCCTACATGACAACATCCCAAGGGACCCGTGGCTGTGGCTACTATCCAAACCGCTCGAGGGTACACCGCGAGCCCATAACAAATTGCTGGCCAAACTAGCCTTGGCCACTAGGAGAGCCATAGCCTCCCACTGGGGCGCACCCACAATCCCGACAATCACGGACATAAAAAAGAAAATGAACGAAGCCAGGTCAATGGACAGCCTATCAGCGCTCATACACAACACCATAACACATTGCAATAAAATATGGGACCTGTGGCTCATGGAACCCTCCACCGCCACTTAAAGAGGTATGGGGAAAAGAAGGAAAACAAAAACAAAAATAATAGGGAAATGAAAGGACAAAACAGAAAAAGATAAACACTCGCTAAATGAAAACATGAGGGACCATAACTACCCACTCAACTCACACACCCCTTAGGCACGAAAGGCATTGAGGGACCAGTAAATGGTAAGCACGAGAACTGTAACTTGGTCGACTTATGAGGATCAAACAAGAGACACATGAAGTGACATATTCACCACAGGCGAAGGTCAATCCGGACCTGAGAAAGCTATTAAGCAGTCAGTTTGTTCAACCTATACTCAAACCCCGGTCTTAAATGAAATCAAACAACAGGGCTAATCTTAAAACTACAAAAACAACTTGAGTCAATACCGAGAAATCGCACAACCCACAGGTCAGGGACGCCTACTCACCCACCCATCACCCCCTCCCCCCCCCCCCCACAACCCCACTGGAAACCCCAAAGTAGGGGACCCCCAAAACACACTCCACCCTTGAGTGGTGTATCATCCCCCTACACCTTTCAAATGTTAGTTACTGCTCCTCGTACCACAACGAGGAAACATGAACGTACGTTCAAACTTGTTTGTATTTGTTTTGGTTTGTTTAAAAATTTTATAAAAATTTGTCAGAACTAAATCGCTCATGAAGACATAACGTTGTATTACCAGAAAACTACTCTACCTGCATATGCCTCTCTGTATCACAATGCTTTTGTATATGATCTGCTCGCACTTTGGCTTTTGCATAAGCCCACGTAATATCTTTAGTGCAATATATGTATACCTGTCACTTCTGTCATTCGAAAAATAAAGAATTTATAAAAAAAAAAATCTATCCTATATCGCAGACGCTAAAAGGTTATCCTCTCGTCAGGCTAGATGGTCTTTATTTCTCTCACGTTTTCAGTACATCATCACTTACAGGCCTGGATATCGCAATGTCAAGGCTGATGCTATCTCCCGCCAGTACGAACCTGTAGATTCAATTGCCTCTACTCCTAAGCCCATTGTACCTACATCTAATATAATAGCTGCTACCCGTTTGGTTATTTCGTCTCTTTTTCTTGATGGTATCAAGACATACCAATCCCAAGCACCCTCTGAGACTCCTGTTGGTAAGCTATACATAAAAGTGAAAGACAGAAAGAAGTTATTAGCTTTATTTCACACAGCCAAAACTGCTGGTCATCCAGGGGTTACCAAGACTTACAAAGGTCTCCTCCAACAGTTTTGGTGGCCCTCACTTAAAAAAGATTTGGCAGATTATGTGCAGGCTTGCCGTGTCTGCACACAGTGTAAGCCCCCTAATGTTAAACCCATGGGACTCCTTATGCCCCTATCTGTACCCAAGAAACCATGGACACACTTATCCATGGACTTTATTGTGGATCTTCCGTCATCTGATGGACAGACAGTTATTTTGACTGTAACTGATAGGTTCTCCAAAATGGCGCACTTCATTCCGCTTAAGAAGCTACCTTCTGCGGTTCAGTTGTCTCAGGTGTTTGCCAAAGAAGTGTTCCGCTTGCATGGTATACCACAAGATATCGTATCTGACAGGGGCCCTCAGTTTGTCTCTCGGTTTTGGAGGGGCTTTTGTGCTGAGATGGGGGTATCCTTATCGTTTATTTCCTCCTATCATCCGCAATCTAATGGAGCTGCCGAACGGGCAAATCAGTCTGTGGAGTTG
This sequence comes from Pelobates fuscus, assembly GCF_036172605.1. Lineage (NCBI taxonomy): Eukaryota > Metazoa > Chordata > Amphibia > Anura > Pelobatidae > Pelobates > Pelobates fuscus. The sequence goes on from NC_086321.1 coordinate 159,468,685, forward strand.
TATTTACGCTGTTTCACAAATGCACACCAGGACAACTGGTCCCATCTCCTTCCCTGGGCTGAATTTGCCAGGAACACTATGTCTCACTCTTCTACTGGCGTAAGTCCTTTTATGGTGGCTTATGGGTTCCAACCCTCTGTCCTTCCCGGTGTGTTCTCCGACAAGGGAATGCCCGCTTTGGACGAGCACCTCGCCTCCTTACGGAAGATGTGGGATCAGGTCCATGCTGCTCTTTGTCGTGCGGCTGCTGCTCAAAAGAGATTTGCTGATCATCGTAGGTGTGCGGCTCCTTCTTATGCTCCGAGTGATAGGGTTTGGTTGTCCTCTAGGAATCTCCGCCTTAGTGTTCCCTCGATGAAGTTCGCGCCCAAGTTCCTTGGTCCCTATAAGGTATTGCGTAGGGTAAATCCTGTGTCCTACTCCCTGGCCTTACCTCCTTCCATGCATATACCTAACACCTTTCACACTTCCCTTTTGAAGCCCTTGCTCTAAAATCGGTTCTCTGGGTCTCTCAGGCGTTCCGATGCCCTCCGCGCGGTCTCTAGTGACGTGTGAGGTGGCTGCTCTCCTTGATTCTCGTTTCTCTCGAGGTCGGTTGCAGTATCTAGTTGATTGGAAGGGTTACGGCCCTTAGGAGCGGTCGTGGGTTTCTGTCTCTGATTTGGATGCGCCCTCTTTGATCCACTCCTTTCATGCGCGGTTTCCTTTGAAGCCTTCGGCTTCCCGCCCTCCGGGCGGTCCTCGAGGGGGGTTATGTCAGGGCTCCGCGGGCAGCTGTGAGGGGAGGCTGCAATCCTCTCGCAGCACTCACCCTCGGTCCATCGCCGCCCGCGGTCCCCTCTCCTCTTACCGGTCAGCGAGTGGCGTCCTCTCCCCTTGACACGCCGCTCGCGTCCTCCTCTCCTCCTCCCAGCGGCAGCATGTCTAACGCTGCACGCTGGGAGCCGGCACTGATATCAGAACGCCGGGGTCACTCACGTGACCCGGTGTTAAAGCTACAGCGCAACAATCACAGTTGGGGTTATAGATATCCCCCACGTGTGATTGTTAATTCTGAATGGAAGTTATCCAATCAGAATTAAGATAAGGATATATATACTTACCTTTTCTGTCTCTCAGTGCCCTGTTGTGGTCTTTGCTTGCTAGTATTGATACTGAACTTGTGTTTTCTGGTTACGTACTCTCTGGCTTGTTAATCTGACTTCGTGACTTTCTCCTACCCTTTGACCTCGGCTTGTTTCTTGTTATTCTGTCTTCTGGTGCCCCTTACTCGGCTTGTCTCCTGACTATTCTGTGTGTGCTTAGCCCGGCCACTCTAAGGTCCAGTACTGCACCTTTTCTGTGTGTGTGTGTGTGTGTGTGTGTTAGCGTGTTGGGTTCCCCGAATCGTGACAATTAAATAGTATGGCTAGGTAGGTTTGCAGTGAATACCAGGAAATGCAGCATATTCTTATTTCCAAATGTGCTTTGACATCCCAGCTCATATAGTTGGCAAAGTATGTTTAGAGAGATAAGGTTCTAGGGTGTAACTATAGGGCTCAAGCCCAGGTGTTCATTGTCTGTGTTAAATAGGTTTTTATTGGTTTGACTGTTTTGTCTTCCAAAGCATTAGAAAGGTGAGATTGTATACATCTTATTAAAACATAGCCTTTGGAGGTGATTAGGTAACACAAGCACTAGTATGGAGTATATACACAAGCAAAAAAAAAAAAAACGCATTGTTGAGCATGTAAATTTATAAGCTATATAGGCAAAAAAGTACATGGAAAACTTGTGAGTAAGCCACGCAATAAAAGGAATCATGCTGCAGTGTTGTATGTAAGCGTAGTTCAGCCCTGTCATGTACGCTAGCATTACAAATGGGACAGTACTGTGTGTTCAGAAATATATTGACAATAGAAAACCCACAGCAATGTCAAAACTATGTAAAAGTAAAAAAAAATACAGTATTAGTCACCTTGGTAAAACATAACCTAAGTAGGCTAGCTAAGACAATATATTTCAACGTGGATAACATTTGCAATCTGGCTTAATAACGTAGAACATGTAGATAAAAGGTGGTAATGGACAACATAGGTAAGCCTTGTACATCTTAGTAAAACATAGCCTGAGTAGGTGAAGTGAAACATCATATTTGAACTTGGGTAGTAAGCGCAATCTGGTCTAGCAACGTGTAGAGCAATGTGTAAAAATGTAGATTTGAGTCATCTCTGTGAGGGCTTTAACATTATGACCATTACTGCCGTGTAGAAAACTCAAGAAAGAAAAAGAAAAAAAACTATTATATGATTTTATAACACAGCAGAGTAGCATATGAGCTCCCCACCCAACCCCACCCCATATAAAAATCATTTTGGGGCAGCAACATAGGACAGAGACTCAGGTGGAAAAAAAAAGTCTGTCCGTATCAACATAGTAGTATGTATGTAGCCCTGATTAGGTCCTGGTAAAATGTGAGGTTAGAGTTTTCAAGCCTATAAGGGGTCTTGTCCCAGACCGCAGCCAAGATGTGTCCCTTGTCTTGGAGAGAGTAGCAGCCGGCTATAACATCTTGTGTAGTGTTAACAGGTACCGTCGGGGACTTAGGTAAGCAATATGCTCCATCCAGGGATAGCTTTCTGGCGAGGTGTGGGGGCAGTATAGTAGCCATCAGGCATCTCAAGTAGTGTGGCAATTCTTCAGGTGGAACCATGTCAGCGAACAAGGTGCTGCAGATACCGATCCTCCATAGCTGTCATTTCGGTAGCAAGTGTCTGGTGAGAGGATTAAACCCTCTTTAAAAGTGGCATGCATGGTGGACAGTTTGCCTTGTATATCAGTATCTCTTTTTTTCAGAGGCCCTGACTCTGTTGGTGACCTCCTTGACATCCCCTTTGATTATTGCTATGTCCGTTTCTAGCAGTGTCTTGAAGTCTTGAAGGAAAGTTTGATATCCTGCTTGGTAGCCAATTCTAGCCATTCCGGTGAGTCTGGGATACTAGGGTCTTTTCTAGAGGTATAGGCTGTGAGGCTGGGGCAGACTGTTCCGTCGTGCCAGGTGGTTGTGGGGCCTCTGGGCCTTCTGCGGCCCCGGCCATTGTAATAGGGTTCCGATATTCCTCATTTCAGGAGTGGTACCTGTGGGTTGCCTTTGGGATCAACGCCCCATGGCCAGGCTGTCTTCAGGGTGTTTGGATCAGGCCAGACCAGCGTCTACCGAGGACCCGTCAAATAGCAACTCAAGCTCAGCAAGGGTTGGAGTGAGGTAGGCCAAAGGCTTGCGTTTTTCTTTTTGCCTCTTCAGGGTGTGAAAGAATGGCATCCGCATAATCAGGGGGACACAGTGGTGTGGTATCTGTGTGTCTTGCCCCAAATAGTGAGGGAACTTTGCATTTCTTGCTGGGTTTGTGCCAGATTGGCAGGAGCCCCTTGGATATGTGTCTGCTCTCGTTTAGAGTCAAGCTTGCCCTCTGAAGCACTTTTTTACTGTCTTTGTAATTTAAACAAAAATTTGTCTCCCACGTTTTGTATTATCTTTTTGTTGTACTGTTTTTCTTGCATGGTGGTGTTTTAATGAAATAAAAGGTTGAGAATAAATAATGTTTTATAACCCCAAAAGTCTTTAATTTACCTTTTAGCATACTTACACACTGATCAGCCACAACATTAAAACCACTGACAGGTGAAGTGAACAACATTAGTGGAATATATTAGGCAACAAGTGAACAGTTAATTCTTGAATTTCATGTGTTAGGAGAAGAAAAATAGGCAAGCAAAACTATCTGAGTTACTATGACAAGGGCCAAATAGTGATGGCTAGATGACTGGGTCAGAGCATCTCCAAAATGGCAAGTCTTGTGGGGTGTTCTTGGTGTGACGTGGTTATAATTGGTCCAAGGAAAGACACCCGGAGCAGGGTCATGGGTGCCTAAGGCATGTGGGTAGAGAAGGCTGGCCTGTCTGGTCCGATCACAAAGAAGAGCTACTGTAGCTCAAATTGCATAAAAACTTAATGCTGGCCATGAGAGAAAGATGACAGGACATACAATGCATCAGTTTGCTGCAAACCGTTCAGTGTCAGTTGATGATCCATGTACACCTCCAAAAGTGTCTTCAATGAGGATGTGAGTATCAGAACCAGGCAATGGAGCAATGGAAGAAGGTTGCTTGGTCTGATGAGTCAAGTTGTTAGTTTAAGTGGTTGGCCAGGTGCGTGTGCATCATTTACCTGGAGCAGCAGTATGAACTAGGGGAAGAAGGCGGTGTTATGCTTTTTTCAATGTTTTGTTGGCAAACCTTGGATCCTAGCATTCATGTGGATGTTACTTTTACAAATACCACCTAGCTAGAGTTTGTTGTAGACCACATACACCCCTTCATGGCAATGGAGTTCCCTGATGGCTGTGGCCTTTTTCAGTAGAATAATACACCATGTTACACTGCAAAAGTTGTTCAGGAATGGTTTGAGGAACATAACAAAGAATTGAAGGTGCTGCCTTGTCAAGATCTCAATCCAATTAAGCATCTGTGGGAAGTGTTAGAACAACAAATCTTGCAACTTGCAGGATCTTAAAGTATCGGCTGCTAGTGTTTTGGTGCCAGATACCACATGACACATTCAGAGGTCTTGTGGAGTCCATTCCTTGATGCATCAGAGATGTTTTGGCAGCACTGTAGGTATAATTGTGGGACAAAATATGTCTGACAGCATGAGGGGGACTTACATGATATTACGCAGGTGATTTTAATGTTGTGGCTGATCAGTGTATAAATAACCTATAATCATTTATTTATGTATGGCATTTGGTATGCATGCCTTGGAGGTGCAAATCGTGGGCATGCTTTACAGATATTCCTATTAAACCTCCTTCTTTTTAAACTTTCCAGAAGTTTAAAGCTGACTTAGCATCAAGGAAAATGTAATTCTGAGGTTCCACGTTTAGATATAACTATTTTAGAACAATCTATTAAACATAGCTTGAAAACTTACATGTGATATGGTGATCTGGTGAGTGAGTTACATGTTGAATGGCCACATCCTGTTCCAGTGAATTGCTCTAATCCCCCCCCCCCCCCCCCCCATCTCCCCCTAACAACATACATACAAAACAGCATTGTATTGCTACTAACATTTTTAGATCCTGTTTTATTTTGTTAATGTTTTTACAAAGTATTAAATGTGATGAGACCTTTATTTTGCTGGATAAAATACATTTATAAAAATATATATGGGGAAAATCAACCTGATTGCTGTTTTGTTTTTTAAGGAAAAAATAAGTATTATTATTTTTCTATCACCATCATTAATTGAATAAAATATTTTTATATTTATTGGGTGTCATGTAAAAATATACTTTTTCAATGTCTGAGTTCTCCTCAATGGATGCATTCCAGAAAACAAATATAATCAATTAATTAAAATACCACTGTCATGTCTTGTCTATCAATATTAGTTATATTAAATGTTGATGCTAATATTTCATTAACTCGTGAAGTGTGTGTGTGTGTGTCTGTTTGTACCTGCACCTGCCTGTTTGTAACTAAATTCCTTTCCATTTGTTTGACTTATTCATTGGTAATGTCAAGGCATAAACAGAACAGATTGGGCCAGTAATATGAGCCAGACATTATATAGGGTGTAATTATAGAGATTTTGCGAACATAAAATTTTCAGTTCGCGAACGGCGAACGCGAATTTCCGCAAATGTTCGCGAACAGGCGAACCGCCATAGACTTCAATAGGCAGGCGAATTTTAAAACCCACAGGGACTCTTTCTGGCCACAATAGTGATGGAAAAGTTGTTTCAAGGGGACTAACACCTGGACTGTGGCATGCTGGAGGAGAATCCATGGCAAAACTCCCATGGAAAATTACATAGTTGATGCAGAGTATGGTTTTAATCCATAAAGGGCATAAATCGCCTAACATTCCTAAATTGTTTGGAATAACGTGCTTTAAAACATCAGGTATGATGTTGTATCGATCAGGTAGTGTAAGGGTTATGCCCGCTTCACAGTGACAGACCAAACTCCCCGTTTAACGCACCGCAAACAACCGCAAACAGTCCATTTGCACGACCGCAAACTCCCCATTTGCACAAGGTTGGATACCAAGCTAGCCATGTCCCGTTCCTTGTCCTCACTGATGTCATTGAAGGTCTCTTCCTCCACCCAGCCACGTACAACACCAAGGGTCCCCGAAAGGTGACAACAAGCCCCCTGGGATGCCTGCTGTGTTTAGTCTTCCACCTCCTCAAAGCCACCTTCCTCCTCTAATCCCCCTCTTCAGACTCCTCTCTCTGCGTTGCCTCTCTCTGCGTTACTATAAGGTGTGTTAAGTAGTACTATTCCTATCAGTTTAATCCCTGTTACGTCCCCTATCAGGGGACGTGTATATGGCATTGATTTTAGGAACCGGGAGATGGAAAAAGATGCTTGGTCGGTCCTCCTACTTCAAATTTGGGGCACTGCGCGTGCAATCTAATGTGCCACCAGATAGGAGTCGTGTGTTAAGTAGTACTATTCTTATCAGTTTAATCCCTGTTACGTCCCCCTCATCAGGCCCTTTTTAGTCGAATGTATCGCCCACTGTCAGTCCCTTCGGGATCCATCCCTCATTCATCTTAATAAAGGTGAGGTAATCTAGACTTTTTTGACCTAGGCGACTTCTCTTCTCAGTGACAATACCTCCTGCTGCACTGAAGGTCCTTTCTGACAAAACACTTGAAGCAGGGCAGGCCAGAAGTTCTATCGCAAATTGGGATAGCTCAGGCCACAGGTCAAGCCTGCACACCCAGTAGTCAAGGGGTTCATCGCTCCTCAGAGTGTTGATATCTGCAGTTAAGGCGAGGTAGTCTGCTACCTGTCGGTTGAGTCGTTCTCTGGGGGTGAACCCCGAAGGGCTGTGGCGATGCGTAGGACTTAAAAAGCTCTGCATGTCCTCCATCAACAACACGTCTGTAAAGCGTCCTGTCCTTGCCGACGTGGTCGTGGGAGGAGGAGGATTACTTTCACCTCTTCCCCTGTTAGATTTCCGTTGTGCTGTGACATCACCCTTATACGCTGTGTAAAGCATACTTTTTAATTTATTTTGGAACTGCTGCATCCTTTCCGACTTGCGGTAATTCGGTAACATTTCAGCCACTTTCTGCTTATACCGGGGGTCTAGTAGTGTGGACACCCAGTACAGGTCGTTGTCCTTCAGCCTTTTTATACGACAACAGGCACGACAGCATGAAAGACCCCATTTGCACAAGGTTGGATGCTGAGCTACTCATGTCCCGTTCCTAGTCCTCAGTGATCTCACTGAAGGTATGTTCTTCCCCCCAGCCACGTACAACACCACGGGTACCAGATAGGTGACAACGAGCACCCTGGGATGCCTGTTGTGGTTGGTCTTCCTCCTCCTCCTCAAAGCCACATTCCTCCTCTGACTCCTCTTCCTTACAATCCTCTTCCAGCGTTGCCGCAGGTCCAGCAAGCGATGCTGATAAGGCTGTTTCTGGTGGTCATGGTAACCACAACTCTTCCTCTTCCTCTTCACGCTTATCTACGGCCTGATCCAGCACTCTTCGCAGGGCACGCTCCAGGAAGAAAACAAAAGGTATGATGTCGCTGATGGTGCCTTCGGTGCAACTGACTAGGTTTGTCACCTCCTCAAAAGGACGCATGAGCCTACAGGCATGGCGCATGAGCATCCAGTAACGTGGCAAAAAAATTCCCAGCTCCGCAGAGGCTGTCCTAGCACCCCGGTCATACAAATAGTCGTTAATGGCTTTTTCTTGTTGGAGCAGGCGGTCGAACATTAGGAGTGTTGAATTCCAACGTGTCGGGCTGTCGCAAATCAAGCGCCTCACTGGCATGTTGTTTTGCCGCTGGATATCTGAAAAGTGCGCCATGGCCGTGTAGGAACGCCTGAAATGGCCACACACCTTCCTGGCCTGCTTCAGGACGTCCTGTAAGCCTGGGTACTTCTGCACAAAGCGTTGTACGATCAGATTACACACATGTGCCATGCACGGCACATGTGTCAACTTGCCCAAATTCAATGCCGCCAAAAAATGTCTTCCGTTGTCACAAACCACTTTGCCGATCTCCAGTTGGTGCGGAGTCAGCCACTGATCCACCTGTGCGTTCAGGGCGGACAGGAGTGCTGGTCCGGTGTGACTCTCTGCTTTCAGGCAAGTCAACCCCAAGACGGCGTGACACTGCTGTATCCGGGATGTGGAATAGTACCTGGGTAGCTGGGGGGTGCCATGATGTGGAGCAAGATGCAGCAGCAGAAGAGGACTCAGCCAAGGAGGTTATGGAAGAGGATGGAGTAGGAGGAGTAGAGGAGGTGGCAGCAGGCCTGACTGCAAGTCGTGGCGGTGTCACCAACTCCTCTGCAGAGCCACGCATTCAGGCTTGGCAGCCGTCAGCAGGTTTACTCAATGCGCAGTGTAGGTGATATACCTGCCCTGACCATGCTTTGCAGACCAGGTATCAGTGGTCAGATGGACCCTTGCCCCAACACTGTGTGCCAGACATTCCTTTTGCACAATCGAGTACAGGTTGGGGATTGCCTTTTGTGCAAAGAAATTTCGTCCGGGTACCTTCCACTGGGGTGTCCCAATAGCTACAAATTTTTGGAATGCCTCAGGCTCCAACAGCTTGTATGGTAAAAGCTGGCGGGCTAAGAGTTCAGACAAGCCAGCTGTCAGATGCCGGGCAAGGGGGTGACTTTGTGACATTGGCTTCTTACGCTCAAACATGTCCTTGACAGACACCTGACTGTGGGCAGATGAGCAGGAACTGCTCAAGGCGAGAGACGGAGTGGCGGATGGTTGAGAGGGGGCAAGGAGGAAAGCAGTGGTTGACGTGGCTAAAGATGCTGGACCAGGAGGAGGATGGCGGCTTTGAGTTTGTGTGCTGCTTGTACTCATGTGTTGATCCCATAGGTGTTTGTGATGTGCGATCATGTGCCTTCGCAAAGCAGTTGTACCTAGGTGGGTGTTGGACTTCCCATGACTCAGTTTCTTTTGGCACAGGTTGCAAATGGAATCGCTGTTGTCAGAGGCAGACACACAAAAAAAAGCCACACTGCTGAGCTCTGCAATGACGGCATTCTGGTGGTGGCAACAGCATGCGTTGATTGGCGTGCTGTCTGGCTGACCCTGGGTGCCGATGCATGCTGTATGACTGTGCCACTAGCTCCTTGCGATGACCTCCCCCTGCTTCCAACTTGTCTCCTCCTCCTCTCTGTCTCCCCATCTGAACTTTCGCCTTGTTCTTCTTCTTGCCGTGCGGGCACCCACGTGACATCCATGGAAGCATCGTCATCATCAACCGCTTCACTTGTATCTGACAACTCAGCAAAGGAAGCAGCAGCGGGTACAACATCATCATCATCACACCGTACGTCCATTTGTGTAATGCTGCCTGACTGAGACATATCCCTGTTATCTACATCCTCTGGCAATAATGGTTGCGCATCACTCATTTCTTCCAACTGATGTGTAAATAACTCCTCTGACAGATCAAGTGAAGCGGCTGTGGTGCTAGTGTTGGTGGTGGTGGCAGGCGGGCGAGTGGTAACTTGAGAGGTGCCCGCAGCTAATCTGGAGGAGGATGGTGCGTCAAGGTTCCGAGCGGAAGCTGTAGAAGATTGGGTGTCCTGTGTTAGCCAGTCAACTATGTCCTCAGAACTTTTCGAGTTCAGGGTACGTGGCCTCTGAAAACTGGGCATTATTCTAGGGCCAAAGGGAATCACAGCACCACAACGATGGCCCCTGCGGGATGGCCTGCCTCTGCCTGTCATTTTTTTTTCGATTAGTGGTACTATGAGTGGCACTGTGCACTGGCAGAAGTTGGCAGAGTTGACGCTGTAGGCCTGACTCACACGCTTGCAGACAACTAACTGCTATTCAATCTATTACAGTCAAATGTTTTTTTGTTTTTTTTTAAATGTACACTACTGTTACACCAGATATGAGTTGCACTGGTGTGACACTGTGCCCTGGCAGGCCCTGAAATGCACACGTGTGAAGGAAACTGACTGCTATTATTTCACAGTCAAATTTCTAGTTTTTGTTTTTAATGTACACTACTGTTACACCAGATATGAGTTGCACTGGTGTGACACTGTGCCCTGGCAGGCCTTGAAATGCACACGTGTGACGGAAACTGCTATTATTTCACAGTCAAATTTCTATATATTTTTTTTAAAGTACACTACTGTTACACCAGATATGAGTTGCACTGGTGTGACACTGTGCCCTGGCAGGCCCTGAAACGCACACGTGTGAAGGAAACTGACTGCTATTATATTACAGTCAAAAAAGGTTTGGTTTTTTTTTTAAATGCAAGCTATTGTGACACCAGATATGAGTGGTGGCACTGGGCAAGTGGGCACAGTATACGCTGTGAGCCTGGCACACACGCTGGCAGGCAGGCAGGCAACTGCAATTAGATTACACAGGGGAAAAAAAAAGCAGACTGATGTTCTAGCTCTAAAAAGGGCTTTTTGGGGTGCTGTCCTTACAGCAGAGTTCAGATGAGTCCTTCAGGACTGTAGTGGACACTGAATACACTAGCCTAGCTATCGATTTCCCTATTAAATCAGCAGCAGCTAAACTGTCCCTCCTCTCACTAAGAGTGCAGCTTCCGAATGAATCTAAAATGGATGCTGTCCAGGAGGTGGGTGGGTCTGGGAGGGAGGGTCTGCTGCTGATTGGCTAGAATGTGTCTGCTGACTGTGAGGTACAGGGTCAAAGTTTACTCAATGATGACGAATAGGGGCGGACCGAACATCGCATATGTTCGCCCACCGTGGCGAACGCGAACAAGCTATGTTCGCCAGGAACTATTCGCCAGTGACTTATTCGGGACATCTCTATGTAATGATTCAAAATACTACAAGACACTGAAAGGTAAAATGTTGAAATTGCTGGGTAGATAATAAAATGAGAGATCTGTCTATATTTGTATACTGACCTTTATTTATGCTGTATGTTCATCTAGCAGCAATTACTATAAGGAACACAAGAGAAGGTTTTGAGTGAGAGATAGGAGATTGTCACTTGGCAAACATTTTATTATTTATCCTACTGTGTGACTATTTTACCAAAATACAGTTGTCAAAAAGTTGGTTGGGTTGTCTTTTTTTTGTTGTTGTTGTTTTAACTGCTTGGACAGTGGCGTACATACCGGGGTCGCTGCTGCGGCCGCCCTGCGACCCGGTATGTACGACAGTGTGGCCTGCCTCTTCTCCTGGGGGACACAGGAGCTGGCCACCACAATGCTTTCCTATGGACTCCAGCGTCTTCTCACTGTGGTTTTCACAGTGAGAATCGTGGAAGCGCCTCTAGCGGCTGTCAGTCTCTGAAACTGCTATGCTTTCAGCTGCAGGGTTAAAACTAGAGGGACCTTGCACCCAGGCCACTTCATTAAGCTGATGTGATCTGGGTGTCTGTAGTGGTCCTTTAAGTGTGTGTGTATCTGCATGCACTGGCGTACATACCGCGGTCGTAGGGTTCGCAGCCCACGGATCAATTTTCACACCAGGGCCTCATGGGTTGTGTGTACGCCACTGTGCTTGGAGGAAAGAAATTCCTTCCTTTTGGGACCATGTTGTCAGGCGTGCATCAGTGAGCCTTAAGCGCCCATGATCCTAATGCCAGTTCACCGGTTGTCGATAGGTACAGTACTTTGGTAAATACTAACAGCTGCATACTGTGATCTTGCTGTTTTGGAGATCACTATTTAGCCATCACTATTTGTCCCTTGTCACAGTCACCCAGATCTTTTTACTTGCCCATTTTGTTTGTTTCCAACACATGAAATTCAAGAACTGACTGTTCACTTGCTGCCTTATATATCCAACCCCTTGACAGGTGCCATTGTAACTATACAATCAATGTTATTCACTTCACTTGTCAGGGATTTTAATGTTGTGGCTGATTAGTGGGTAAGTATGCTGAAAGGTAAATTAAATAATTGGATATATTTTGGGCTTATAAAAAAATATTTGTTTTCAACATTTTATTTCTTAAACACACCACAATGCAAGAAAAACAATACAAGTAAAATATAATCCAAAACGTGGGAGACTCATTTTTGTCTCCATTGCAAAGACAGTAAAAAAGCATTTCACAACACAAATACCTATTTTTACTAAATGAAGTTGTTAGTTTGCACTATTATTCATATACCTAATTTAATAATAAGATAAATACATCACCACCACCAATGTTCTGTCCTAATCCCAAAAGGAAATTGAGGGCGGGTAGGTGCTGCTTCTACCACATGCTCTACCAGTTCTACCACCTGTTTTTGTATGAGTCTTTGTGTATGTACATTAATGCATGTGTCTGTGTATATAGATGTCCATATGTGTGTATGTATATTGGTTAGCATATACAGTTGTTAAATATCAATATATGTGGGAGAATAGGGTCTGTGGGGAGGCTATGGCGGTGTGGATAGTGGGTATAGTTGGGTGACAGGGTTATAGGGGCTATAGTGGGGGAATAGGGGCTATTGTGGGGTGGACACTTAGTATAGTGGGGCGACAGGGGGAATAGTGTGGTGACATTGGCTGAAGTAGAGGGACAGGGGCAATAGAGGAGGATGGGGCAATAGAAGATAATGACTATTGTGGGGAAGATATGGACTACTGTGGGGTGGATAGTAAGTATAATGGGATGACGGGATGTAGTGGGAGTATATGGACTATTGTGGGGTGGATAGTGGGTATAGTGAGGTGGCACTGGCTCCTATGGAGTGACAGGGGCTCAAGTGGGGTGTAGATATACCCCACTACAGTCCCTATCATCCCCCTCAAGACCCTGTCACCCCACTCTAGCCCCTGTAGAGTATGTAGTGGGGGGTAAGAGCTACATTTAATGTAAGATTTATGAAAAATTTAATATTTAATAAAAACAAAACAAAAAAAACCCTCAAGTTTCTTCTCCCCTCTGAGGTTTACCTTGGGTCCGGTGGGAAATGCAGCATGTCTGGCCCATTGTGGGTGCATACAGCTAATTACAGCTGGCGCAGAGAAATGTATCAGAGCGGCAACACTCTGACACTGTAGAGGAGCGGGAAAGCAAGTGCAGTGTCTCTATTCAGCACCAGGAACACAGAAGGAGAGTGGGCTCGTCGGGAGGGGGGGGGGAGTTCTTTAAATTTCAACACCGGCCTTGCAGCCCCTCTCATGGCCTTTGTGACCTTATGGCAAATCAGGTCATAAAAGAAGGTCATACACTCTTCTTCTCATCCCAGTAGCTAACAGGTTCATCAGTAGGAGGCAATGCAGGTTCAGACAGGTAAGCTGTGACCATTTCAGGGGCACAACTCTCATTTCGACTGCTTGTTGATTTACTTGCTCCTAGAAAACCGCCAACAGCATTATGCCAAAACTTGCTCATCTCCTGCTCTCTAATGCAGCCGTCGCTGCTGCTGGGAGTAGTAGACAATGGCAACATGGTAGGTTCGTTGTGCTCATCTTCCTCAACCAGCAAGTGTCTCTTTAACTACAAATCGCTGACCATGGCAATAAGTTTGTCTCTCCGGCATATCAGGCTTTTATACTGAGTGCAACTTCCCCCTTAATCATGGATCACATGGGAAAACTAACATAAGTTTGGGGCAATTAGTAACTTGTTCGTTCAGACGAGCAGTGAGTAGATATTTCAGCTTCCTCGCCACTGCTGCTACATCAGTCTGGTGGGTACAACCAGGATGCAGTATATAGGTATAATTGGTATAAATAAAAAGATAAAAGTACAATACACCTGAAACAATATAGAATTTGACAAACAAATACAGAAGTAGTTGAGGGACCTATTTCAGTGGGTACTTACAATCTAGATCTGTGATTCCCAAACTAGATCTTGCAGCCCACCAACAATACAGGATTTATATATTTCCCTTTGTTATTCCAATGGAGATACTGATTAAACCTGGTCAATTCGTGGGTTGTAAGGACTGGTTTGGGAACCACTGACCTAAATGGATATGAGGGGTAAGAAACAGGAGTTGAGGACTGCAAATGCCCCCTGCACGCATACTATACATGAATGGTGTTATGGCATATGACCTCACATACATACTGCAGCCAACTGTGGCAGTGCCAATGAGCAAACACAGCATCTCTACACCCTCCACAATAACAATCCATGCAAACACATTAAAACCAATTTTATTAAAAAAAAAAAAGCAAACACATTATACCCATCTATATCATAACAAAGAATAATATTGTAACACACTTTATTGCAAGTTGCATATACCATTGGTATTGGCTAACTACTTAATAAGCCTTTGAAGCAGTGACGATTTAAGACTTATTCAAGTACTATTATAACAGAGCAAATAAAGAAGCTGATGAACTGAAGAAGAGTACACAGAGTAATAAGTGTTTCCAAAGCCCCAACCCTCTTTTGGAGCAATTAAAATTATTTTAACCTGTTATTTACTGTTTTTTAAGGGTTTTATTAATTTTTTTTTTGTAGATTTGTGGTGAGTGCTTAAAATGAACCTATAGTCCCGAAAATAACAATCAGGACTATAGGTTCCCTTCTTTCCATCCTCCCTTGCAGATAAATAAATAAAAAATAAAAAAAAGTTTAATAAAGATTACTTCCAGTGCCGGGACCCCTCCGCTGCAGCCTCCAGCTCTTCCTTCAGTGATGTCAGCACCCAAGTTGATATCACCCATGTGGCAGAACAGAGATTGAGATGATGTAGACTGGTGACATTAGTATTCCTTAAAGGGACATTATAGTCACCTGAACAACTTTAGCTTAATATAGCAGTTTTGGTGTATAGAACATGCACCTGCAGCCTCACTGCTCAATCCTCTGCCATTTAGGAGTTAAATCCATGTGTTTATGAACCCTAGTCACACCTCCCTGTATGTGACTTGCACAGCCTTCCATAAACACTTCCTGTAAAGAGAGCCCTATTTAGGCTTTCTTTATTGCAAGTTCTGTTTAATTAAGATTTTCTTATCCCCTGCTATGTTAATAGCTTGCTAGACCCTGCAAGAGCCTCCTGTATGTGATTAAAGTTCAATTTAGAGATTGAGATACAATTATTTAACCCCTTAAGGACCAAACTTCTGGAATAAAAGGGAATCATGACGTGTCACACACGTCATGTGTCCTTAAGGGGTTAAGGGAAATTACATCTGTTTGAAAGTGAAACCATTTTTTTTTTCATGCAGGCTCTGTCAATCATAGCCAGTGGAGGTGTGGATAGGGCTGCATAAACAGAAACAAAGTGATTTAACTCCTAAATGACAGTGAATTGAGCAGTGAAATTGCAGGGGAATGATCTATACACTAAAACTGCTTTATTTAGCTAAAGTAATGTAGGTGACTATAGTGTTCCTTTAAAATAGTGATAAAGAATGCAAAGAAATTTAAATATCATACTTTCCCAAAAATCTGATAATTCAACAGGTAACTGGTCATTCTTGTAAATAGCACAATAAGCTTTCTTTATTGTGATGAAAGGTGCCTCACAACCTGCATATTATGCATATTATGAAATATAGAAAATGTTATAAATCCAAGGTAATGTCTATGTCTGTCTGGATAATGATCTCCACTTATTTTTCCCTTGTTTTTCTTATGAGTATGCTGATTAACCAGTGAAAAATTGACATTTAATCGGACGTACAACAATAATGAGGACAGCACATGTTCTGGCAGGTCTCTGAGAAGTACCACATATGTAGCTAACCTACCAGTGAGTTTTTCTATAGAAGCAATGCACAATAAAGCCTCAGAAAGGAAATGTTCTCGGTGTATAATATATAGCTAAATAAGGTGCTTGTTCCTACTATGTCAGCGACACATATGTAATTCACTAAGGAGGTTTGTACATAGAACAATGATAGTCTATTCTAAATGCGTTGTTTTCTTTCAGGCTGAGTTGTGTCTTACTATACGAGACTGTACTGACTAGTAACATTGTTATAACACTTGACAACGAATCTTCCCTCCTAGAGTACATGGAATGTACTCAGTCTCAAGTAATTACCATTGCGCCTCTCAAAACGCTATGGTTTAACTGCATTCCTTGCCAAATACAAACCCAGTAATTCGAGTTGTGCATTTTTGTGTGAGGGGGGATGGTTTGATTTTAAAATAAGGAAATCGGGACTAAAACCTGACGTGCCTTCTACTTGAACATATAAGTAATAATTTTTTCTGGTGTCTCTCAAAAACCAGAACATCGGGATTAGCGGTGGGTCTCAAGCACCGGATTAGGTTGGTTAGTGGTTATAAATAATTTTTTTAAATTCTTTATTTTTGACAAGCGATAACATCGCTTCAGTTATGTCGTTTATACATTACATGCACAATTATATGAAATTTCATAAAAAGACTTGTAAGTTGTAGTAAGTAACGACTGATTGCTATTTTACTTTAAAGTCAATATCTCTGGTGGGTTAGTGGTTATAAAGCTGTCACCTGCTCTCAAGAGCTGTTTATTAACTCCTGTCTAACTTTTTTTTTTTTTCTACTACAACAGTTTAGATGAACATGAAATAGTGATTTTGTTAAAACAATCATTACATCTGTTTAAGATTTTTGGATAAGCTTTTCAAATAATTTCATATTTTTGCAGAATTTTTAAAATGATTTGATATTTAAAAAATATTCCAATATTGTGATATTTTGTAATGTATTTATTTATATTTTAATATTTTGAAATAATAAAAAAAGTTTATCCGAAAATATTAAATCAATTAAATAGGTTATTCAAAAAATATTAAAACAAGGTCAATATTAGAATTTTAACGACATTTATTGTGGTGAAAGTGACCTCGCAACTGGTTTTGGAAGGGGCCTGTTTGCCAGCCTCTTGCCCCAGCACTATGGCCCCTGGGGGTATTGCCCTTTGGAAACATTATTTGGGCATTTTGGATTTGATTATACTGCTGCTGCCCCTTTAACTACCTTGGGAAATGATTTGTTCTTTTGCTACGGCACTTCGGACGCAGCTGAAGTGCCGAAGTAGTCGAAGTGACCGCCATTCGACAAACGAACACGTGGCTGCCATTTTAATTCAGCCGAACGCGGTCAGCTGTGTTTTGGCGTCGAGTTCATGGAACTAAAATCGGATACTCGATGGCACAAACACCACTGACGTTTTACCTTCTCTTGGAGTCAAACAGCGTTCGGCTATTCGAACGCCACATTAACATTTCAGATCTGCCATTCGTGCATTCGAACGGTATTTGAATTGTAGTTAATGGACCGACCGCACAGCCAAAATCTATGGAACTGTTTTGGGCAGGTAAGCCGTGCTGCGGTCGGTCAAATAAGACTTCCAGCTAACTCCGGAACGGCTGAACGGATTCGAATGAATTTTGGATATGTTGTTCGCATAATTATGCTGGTTCTATAAATATAGTTTTATGCAAATGTGATGTATAGGTTTAAATTTATGGAAAATGTGTAAAAAGTATATTTTTCTGCCTGTGGTAATTACGTTAGTCCATTGTGTTGAGGTAATTGTATCACAGGCAGAGGGGAGGGTTTATGTGCATTAGCTGGAAGTGTCTGACTGTACTGTA